>NW_027286752.1:1620000-2075000 GCF_022747635.1 Hetaerina americana | reverse complement strand
CCAATAAATGAAAAAACAGCAGATTTTAATTTATTGCATTAGAAAGAGACTCGCACATCGCAGAGAAGTGAGCACGACCAGGTCAAGCTGAAGCTTGAGAAGGATTGTACGAGGGATTGATTGGTTGAGAGAGAATCGTTTTCCAATATCGACCGTGGATACAAAAGAAATATTGAGGTGGTGACATAAATGGACATAGACACTTATCAGGTGTATGGAGTAATTTTGAGCGAATCCACTAATATCGAGCATATTCATTAATATACATTTAGCATATCGACTCTGACGGAAATATTGTCTATCAACAATATCGTCAAGTGTATGGTCATCGCCTTTCGATGATTAGAGTATACCACAGTTGTCAACCCGAAAGTCGGTTTGATAGGTGAGGTTAGGTTTCACCCAATATAAAGCCCAAAGGTATGTGATATTCACACATTAGGCTAGGGGGGGGGCAGTTCCTTTCTCTGTACCGGTTATGGCTTCCCAGGAAGATCTGGTAACCGAAAAATCACATAGCTTGGGTGGAGCTGCAGGTGCCCTGAGGCATGCCCAGAAATCAAACACGGGCCTTCCGATGAGTAGCCCACCGCTCTATCTACTGGGCTACCACTTTTCTACGCTCATAAACTATGGAGATTATATATTCATTGATAATGATTTGGACGGTGCTCTTCCATATCTAAAATCATATTTTCACACTGTATGTGTATATATATATATATATATATATATATATATAATGGGCTGACACAACATAACAAATAGAAAAGAATAGACACATATAAAAGAACACTTACACGGTAAATTACTCAAGAGTCTCTCTTGAAGAAGGCCCCTGAGAGGGCCGAAAGCTCGAACAATTTACCGTGTAAGTGTTCTTTTATATGTGTCTATTCTTTTCTATTTGTGTTATGTTGTGTCAGCCCATTATTGTGCCGCTCGTATGAGTTTTTCCGGACAATCGTTATATATATATATATATATATATATATATATATATATATATATATATATATATATATGTATATCGTAACTTCACATCTTCAATATCCTTCGTTTCCTATGCTGACTCCTTCGATCATCACTTGTTTTAACTAGATCGTCCATGTTGACACATTTAAAGTAATTAGGGATTCTCGATACAGGAGTTCCGTATGAACAACAATCAGCATGATTCCGATACATTCCATCTCACGCAGCCCTAATTCTGTGTAAAGTTTGACCACGTCTTATTTGATCCTAAATTACAGCTGGCGGAAGTAAAACAACCTTCTCCCTCGATCCTTGTCCATGATTACTATTTTTCATTCCAGTTTAGTCAGTGAAACTCGTTTAAACCATAGCAATATGTTTTTCGGTATCTTTTTCGATCACGCTGAAATGAACGCCTAAAAGAAGGCTGAATGGAGTAGGACGAACGTACTGATGACTTTGCGCAATCAAGGCCAAAAAAAAAGAGAATTTTTCGAGAAATCAAACGATTCAAACGCTAAGATGGTTGGAAAAGTCGAGAAGCAATAATAGCTTCAATGAAATCTGTGAGGCAGTTGTTTGAGGGAAAGAATGACTGTGAGACAAGGGTGCTTCAATAAGACGGCTTCAAATGAGATTTCAAATACGTAAGAAAACGAATGAGAGTCCTCGGGGAAAGACAAAAGAAAGACGATTAGTGGAAGCCACAAGGAAAGAGTTGACGAGGAAAGTGGCTACCAAGGCAAAAAACATTAAACCAAGAGAATAAAATAATTTGGACGTCAAAGCAGAGAATAGAAAAGTAATATCCAACATCATCTCCTCCCTCACCCCTCTCATCAAGTCAATTTTCTTCTAATAAGCCTCTAATGATTAAAACTTACAAAACAAAATACTGCCATGGATTGATGCGGCAATGAGCTTGATCTGACCAATGTAGAACAAGATTTTGTAAATATCAAAAAGACATATGATAACGCTAACAATTATCAGCTAGGTTGTAACGGATAAATAAAATTGATTGATTTACATTACCTCTCACTGATTATGACTGACTTACCATCACTTGATGATTTCTGCATAGGCACCATAAAGATAACTAAAAGTAAAAAAAAACTGTTTGGAATCCTATAATCTGTTTCAAAACGTCTTTAACTTGCTTATGAGTAGAAATAATTTGTCGCGGGAGAAAGAAATAATTGGCCAAAGCACACGGCACATGCACAGAGGGAAAGCAAAGACGCAAATACCTTTAATCTTTGAGCCTCAAAAAGACGGTAAAGTTATGGCGTTTATATGCAAACGAAGCCAAGAAAAGACAGGGGCGTCAAAGAAGCAAACAGGATGGTCAAAACTTACGGTTGAATAGTTTAACGGCATAACAGAAAACAGCATAAGGAGAGCCGATTTGCAGGAATGACTTGGTGCCAGTTTTACCGAACACTAGACTATGGAAATAGAAGAGCAGAGGAGTAAAGGCGAATAGCAGCAGTCTCATGGAAACTGTCCGCTCCCATGAATAAGCCATGAATTTCCATAATGGAGCAGTGGACTATTATAACAGGAGCCACTTTGAAGTGGAAGATGCGATTCATAATGAAATGAAAACAAGGGATTCAAACTGCAAGCCCTGAAAAATAAATTCACTGCTACTTGAAACACCAAATTAAAAGACAGCCGAGCCTAACAAATGTCTCCATATCTTATAAGAATGAGGTATTAAAAGAATTCGTAATATATTAAAATTAACTGAAATATATCTCATAGCGCAGATGCAGAGGGTCCAATTAATTAAATACAATTATTCAAGGCAAAACATTCCATTTTCTCATATTATAATAAATTTAAAATGTAATGTAAAGCTACGTAAGACAATATTTCATTTTATTTTCAATCAATTAGCTTGTCAACAAAAAAATCCTTTATCCATGTAGGAAGGATATGATGAGCTATTGGAAATATTGATTGCTATCGATAAGAATGGCACTCAAATCTGGCCATCTTTAGATAAAACTATAACGATTAGTCTGGATGAAAAAAGAATCTGATTTTAGAGCAAGGTGAATGAATGCTGGAGTGGTATACACATCCCATCATGCTTAGAATGGCTCAGAAGTGCTTATGAAGTAGCTGCTTCATTGCCATTGCCATTAATTACCTATACAAGGAGATCAAAGGAAAATATATTTGGATATGAGCCAAAAAATCAATTCGATCGTCAATTTTCTTAAGCATGGAAGCATGAACGAATTAAATACACACCCTAATACAAACTACAAAAACTATATCAGACATATGAAAGGCTGATTATTAAGGAGTGCTTGCCCTTGGCTATTTTTTTAATCCTACATACATTCATTGAGGATTTTATCCGACATATATTTTTACTTTACTCAGAATACTGAAATATACTTTCACCACCGATATTTATGCACCGCGAAGCAGCGAAGGAGATATGATGTATTTAGAAGCTCCTAACTAAAGAGGACGGCTATAGCCATTCATCAAGGAAAACAAGTTTTGAAAGCTGAAGAAGACTGGTGGAGAATAGCTCCTCATTTTAGACAGGTTTTATTTGAAAATGTTCATAATTCCCATCGCATTAGATTCCAACATGATCAGGAATTTGGCTAAATTGAAGAATACATAAGAAACATGGATTCAATGATAGCATGTACCCCATATAATTACACAATATGGTACTTCAAAAAATGATGAAAATAAAATATATATACAGGATAACAATTGACAAATTCCTTCAAAGAAGAATTGGGTGAATGAGATAGCTCAAGGAGATCAGTTATAAAAAGGGAGACATTTATTGGAAACATCCTAAGGCACGATAGCTATCTGAAGACCTTCCTTGAAGAAAGCATAGGGGGGAAGAACTACAGATGAAGGCCAAGGATGAACTGCGAGGAGTCGGTTGGTCGGTAATAGAAAATGACGGTGCAAGGAGCTATGATAGAATCAATAGATTAGCAGGAAACAGAATCGTTTGGAGAGCTACAAGAAACCAATTATCGAACTAATTACCCATGGGGACGATAATTATATGGGATCTTGCAAGTCCAATGAATTTTGAGCAAAAAGGGAAGGCGAGAACGCCAAGAACTTGGATGACCGTAAGTCAATGATATACTACCTTGAACAAAAAGTTCCCGGAATAACCACCGTGTGGCGCTCCCATCGTTCCGATTTGAGTTCTGTTTTTTTTGTTAAATTGGTACATCTGTTGTTGATATTCCCTTTAAATCTTAGTGTCATAACTTGACATTTGCAAAAGTTACGTAGCCAAGAGTACATCTATCTCTGTGTGTGTTGGCGATTTTTTACAATTGCAGAAATGGATTTAAATTTGCAACAACGAACTTGTATTAAATTTTGCGTAAAAAACGGATTTAGTGGCGCACGGACGTTGGAAATGTTGGAAAAGTGTTTCGGCAACGATTCTCTAAAAAAAACGGTCGTTTACCAGTGGCACGAGCGGTTCAGAAGTGGTCGTGAGTCAATCGAAGATGATGAACGCAGTGGCAGACCATCGACATCGAAAGTCGGTGAAAAAATTGATAAAGTAAAAGAAATGTTGGTCAATAACCGCAAATTAACCATCAGAGAAATAGCGGAGGACTTGAACATTGCCTATGGATCCGCCCAAGACATTGTGGTTAATGATTTGGGTTTCCGTCGTGTAGCATGCCAAAAGACCTCAATTTCATGCAAAAAAGAGACCGTGTTGACGTCGCAAAAGACATGATTTGCGAGGCTGAATCCGATCCCACATTCATCAAAAGGATCATTACTGGAGACGAGACGTGGGTTTATGAGTACGACACGCAATCCAGACATCAGGCAAGTGAATGGCGTTCACCAAATGAGCCGAGACCAAAAAAACCACGTCGTTTTCAGTCAAAAAAGAAGGCAATGCTGACGGTTTTCATGGATTACAACGGTGTAGTGCATCATGAATTTTTGCCAGAAGGCCAGACAGTAAACAAAGAGTATTATTTGGGCGTTATGAGACGTTTGCGTGAAGCAATTCGCCGAAAGAGACCAGAAATGTGGGCAGAAAACTCGTGGATTTTGCACCATGATAACGCACCGTCGCACAGTGCTATCATTATTCGTAATTTTTTGACGAAAAATGCAACAAATACCATCCAACAGCCACCGAATTCAACTAATTTGGCTCCCTGTGACTTCTTTCTGTTCAATCGAGTTAAAAAACCATTACGGGGAACGCGTTTTAGCAGCCGAGAGGAAGTAATGGAAAAATCGCAGGAAGCACTGATGGACATACCGAAAACCGACCGTAACTTTTGCAAATGTCAAGTTATGACACTAAGATTTAAAGGGAATATCAACAACAGATGTACCAATTTAACAAAAAAAACAGAACTCAAATCGGAACGATGGGAGCGCCACACGGTGGTTATTCCGGGAACTTTTTGTTCAAGGTAGTATAATCGTGAAATGCACACTAAATTTTATTCACTTCAGTGAAGTTGCACATTTTCTGTTAAATTCCAAAAATCTCTTGAAGCCAAGGGACAAACTTTGAAGTACCACGTCACACCCAGAAAATGTACTATTATGAAAATAGAGACAAAAGGAAGTCCTGTGGCATTTAGTCTATTTGTTCTCCCACAAAGGTAAAAATCATTGGAGTTACCAAAGGTTGAGTGATAGCCTCTAATGGCCTTCATTCCGGCAACCAAGCATCCATTACCTTCCATTCTATCGCAGATTAAGATAACCATGCACTGTGAAAGGTAAAGAGACAACGTCAAAGTCGCAAACAAGGAAACTCCTAATTAAATATGTAGTTTCCCGAATCAATAAGATAAGATATTTCAGTTTGTCTTTCGGAAGATATAGTCCTCAGCTTTTATACGAATATTTAGTTTTAAAATTACCATGAAACTATCTATACAATCAAAAGAGGTGTTGCATGTACTAACATATGTTTTAAAATGCATGAAACGTATACGTGTGTCCGTGTGTACATACATTGATTTCATGTGAACAGATAATTTAAAACGCAAGAACTCGCAGAATTACAAGTTTCAAAATGATTATAAAACTTAAATTTGCTATGATCTCAGAAGACAGAATGGCTTATGACTCTACTTTTCAAGTTCTTCAATTTGCTGGGTATTGAGATAAAAACGTACGAACCGAGTAGATTGGTATGGTGGTCACTCAAGTGCGATTTGAAGTGTTGTCATTTTATGACCAAAACTCTTGGCAGTGGGGAAGAAAGTGAAATGTGATTGCAAATCTAAGTAAACTCTTCCAACCATATCATATTTTTCAATAGTCTATACATCAAAACAAATTTATCGGTATAAATCATACTTATTGAGGGGTCAATAGAAACTAGAACAAAAAAATTATGAAATAGCGATATCATGAAAAATAATAGAAATCAGGTTTTTTTTAACGCAATTATTCTGAATTAAATTGATTCGATGGGCACACCGAACGGATTTCATTCAGAAAGTATTCAAGATTACATCAGAAAATAATGGAAAATACTCAATCATTCAACCTGCAACAGAGGTTCTGTTGGCTTTCAACTCCTTGATAAGAGGAAACCTTTCCTTTCTCCCAAAAAAATTTCATTCAGAAATTATAAGAATGGAAATGTATTTCATCACAATAAAGAGATTCTTTGCAATCATGGTAGCGAGATTCAGGGTTTTTCATTCGGAAATTCTTGAGGAAGAAATATGGTATGTTATGCCACAGACCAGAATCAGACTTCAACAAAACGGAGAAAACACTATTTTTAAGTATTCTCAAACCTGAAGCAATCTGCTTCTAAGGTCCAGAAAGAATATTTTACCAAAAAAATTCAAAATTTCACCTTAAAAATTGAATTTAGTTTCTTTCGAAGGTTCCCGCGGCGTGGATTAGATGAGATCTGCATGCTTAACGGGTTTTCACCGCGTTTGCCGACTTAGACTGATGACAGTTTTGCCAGCATTCCAGCTGGCATCTTCAGGTCGAAGGTTATATTTTGCAATTTTGGCCACAAAGATAGCAAAAAATGCAGAAATCTACCTTCGATCTGAAAACGCCAGCTGGAATGCTGGCGATACTGATGTCAGTATAAGTCAACAAACGCGGTGAAATACAGAAAGGCATGCATAGCTCAATTGGCATTATCATTATTAAATTACCAATGATTGCATGTAAGCAACCCATAAGACTGACTTTTCGTGTACGTGAGTAATCCCGATTATGTTTTAAAGACTATTAGCTGATAACCATCAAAATAAACATAAGTATGCATTGTTTCTGAAGAAAAAGACAGTTTTATGCCTTAGCTCTTGGCTTCCAACTTTAACTTCCAAAAATCATGTTTCACGACACATTGAAAGGATTATTTTAATTGCCGAAAGATCCCATCTCATCTAATTATGTCCTTACGGATGACCCCAAATTAGTGATCACAGGGTGGTGAAAAACATCATTGACAAGGAAATTTATAACTCCGACCTTATTTTTCGATGACGCAAGGGAGGTGCCCCTTTGGATCCAGCAACCACCTACGTTATGTTGGTGGCATAAGCTTAGGGATGCGCGAATAATCTTATACCTACGCAGCAGATCCGCTCAACGCACCGGTATTGCCTCGTTAATTAGCGCCCCTGTAGTTAGCGACACGGTTACCGCTGGGGTGATATGGGGTGAGTAAATGAAGGAGGGAAATGTGGCAAGCACCCGATTGAAAATGCACTTCCCGTGTTACCCAAGAAAGGGCCGGGTGAGCCACTGCAAGGACACAGCACACATAAAGGGCACGATTAAAGGCGACGATCCACAGCGTGCAGTGGAATGAGCTGGATAGAGTTTCAGCTGGTCTTCATTGCTAGTAATCCCTGCTGCACTCAACTCTCCCCCGTTTTTACACGTATTCAAGGGGACGCTTGTCTTCTCTTTACCAATTTACCAAAAAAATAGGCACATGATAAGCCTTTCAATTAATATTTATTTCATTGGAATGTCATCTTCATGTTATAATTAACTGGCCTGTCAACTTTAAAATACTATTTCCCTTCCCTATTCAGGATCATCGTAAATAATCATTAATCCTTGAATCGGTATGATTCAGCTCTCCACAAGACTTTCTACTTATCTCTCACTCTTACTCTTTTCGAGATGTACTTTAAATCTAATGAGAAGATAAACCCGTTTTCAGCCACCCAAATCTCATGAAACGAGAATAATATATTTTTAATAAAGCCAGACATATTTTCATTCGAAAACTTCGAATAGTGTTTTGTTATTTTTATTTTCGGAGGAGTTAACCATTATATAATCTATATATATATATATATATATATATATATATATATATATATATATATATATATATATCGAATAGATAAACTCAAAGTTTCCCGTTACGTAGTTGTTAACATTATAAAAATCCTAGGATTGGATTTAGGGTAGTTTATTTTAAAAGCGTTATCGCGACAAGAGCCGTGATACCTTGTGATTAAGTTGTACAAATAAAGTTTTACCGAATTTTCCCCGAGTTTACATTTCTCTCTAAAAATCCCAAAAAATATATTATTCTAGAAAAATTCATAGATTGTCAATTCAAACTAATTTTTCTCACATAACTGATCAATTATAATGTATCTAATTTGGTAAAAACAGTCAAATTTTATTCAAGAGAAATTTACACTAGCACATAACACAGACGAAAACCCCGCTGAGGAGGTCAAGACTTTGTATTATACCGAAGTTATCAACCCGATGGTCTGCAATAGCATTTCAAAAGACAAAATACCTTTTTTGGTCACGGCAACATTTCTTTTAAATCACCATCATTCACACATACATATACGCAACTTTCCTCCTCCAATGAAACAGACTTCACCTCAACTCTAGAAAATATTCACGAGGATTAATGAAATGCTTCGCTTTAAGAAATAAAAACACTCTATGACACTTGCAAAAACATTTAGAACGAAAAAAGAAAAAATATGGTCCCAAACCAGATTTTTCGTTTCCTCAAATAGAAAACGGACCAATTGGTAAAAATTCCATTCTCTAGGTCAATCAAAAACAAAGTCACTAACGCTCATGAAAATGAGCACATCAAGCAAGCCTTTTCTAAAAAACTTCGCGATAAAAACCATATATGCAATAATACATATGAACCCACCAATTTATCTAAATCTGGCATTCATAAACTCGAACCAATGTTACGGAAAGAAAATTTTTTAATTTGTAATTTCACGTAATGTTTTAATCTTACGACCCGGGTTTCAATACATACAATAGTATAGCCTTCGGGTACATTTTCAAGCTTTACTTTCCTCAAATATATACATTCTAGTCATGGGGCAAATATATGGGGGCAAGAGGATGAGTTTAGGGATTGGGCAGGAATGGAGTGAGGGAGTCTCCGAGGAAAAAGTTTTGCTCATCACATAAAATTGAAAAATCCATACTGCATTGTTCTTTTGAAGACATTATTAAATTACACTGTCAAAGATTAAAACATTATGTGGAAATAACAAAGTTGCAATTTATCTTTCCGCAATAAATAAGCTCCACAAAGCAAAGCCTGAAATACCGATTGTATTCGATCTACTCCTGAACTTGTACATTTTAATTAGAAAGAGTTAAATTAGCCATCCTGGAAGAGATCGAAATCACCCAATGTCATTTTGACCCTGAACACATAACTACTCTCCTTGGCTCCTCCTCACGAGTTACTTAAATCTATCCAGAATTAATTCAACCCAACTATAAAAAAATCCACCTCACCGTTTGTTACCCACCCTCTGCAACTCGTCTTCCTCTCCGTCCCAAATAATTCCCAGAGAAAATACGCTTGCCCTTACGGCAATATATTTATCAGATGGCAATACTCTTTTGAACTGGTGGTGAATATTGTTATGGGGCAATACGACGAGTCATAAATACACTAATACTTTTTCTGAGTACAAACGCGGGAATAACTTAAACGAAAAAGGCTAACAGTAACCTTATCCTAGTGCTCCATTAGTGAATTTTTTCTCAGCAATTACCATAAATAAAGACAACTTTACATTGAGTGAATCGACTCCTGAAGTGACATCGAACTCGCGGTTTTAAAGGTAGTCGATGAAATATCCCATAGATTAGCCGAACACTTATATTTTCTACATCTAGAAAGCAGTAGCATTTTATAAACCGTAATTGAAGTATCTATTTGCATCTCAAATGTAGAAAATTCATATTTGTCACGTGTTAAGAGTCTGGAAGCGGAAGAAGCCAGCGATAGTCCTATATACTATATACTCATGCCTCGCATGAAACACGGTCTGATGCTTGCTCAACGACAATATAAGGGAAATATATCAATATGTTAAAGCTTAGACACTATATATACATACTCCCGAGATCGCCGAACATGAATTTAGCAATTATCTCAATAGTTTCAGCCTCAACTTTGTGGAAGTTCATTTATTAAAATGAATTTAGCGTATTACAGCGAATAAACTTCCCAAATTACCCCGCTGAATCTCTTTTACTGCCGTCATATTATTAGGGATCGTAATTATGGTGTTGAAATGGTCTAGTATTGCAGAGATAAATGAAATGAAGAATAATACTTCCTTTATTGCTTCGTAATAATGAAGTATTAAACTAAAACAATTAATTATAAACTAAAAACAAAGCGCATCGTCAAAATTTTGATAGATTTCGGGCATTGAGTTCAAGAGTTCCAAAAACAATTCTTTTGAAATTGCGCACTTGTCCATTCCATTTGTTAGGAAAATATTCTTAATAAGTGCATAATTAAAATGGTAAAGGCAGCGATAAAATAAATCAAGTGACGTTTATAAACGATTAGCATTCTCTTATATAAAATATGATATACATTTGAAATACTTATTTATCAAATGTACATATAGCTGATAAAAAATTCCTCTTCTGAAAATGTATTATGATTATTAGTAACGGTTATCGACTAAAACGCTGTAAATTTCAGATAATATTTTTTCTACGCTTTGATAAATTTTAAAAAAATTTACATCCGTGTAAAATATAATGCATTATGCATAAATATATACATAGATACGATAGATTCGTAACTTTACACTTAAAATATTCTTTCTTGCTAATTAACATATTATTATATATTATAAAAATATACATACATACGATAGATTCGTAACTTTATACTTAAAATATTCTTTCTTACTAATTAACATATGAATGTTGACAACGGATGACTGTACTTCTAACAGTGGAACTCATTAACTACAAATTACATGACATTATTTCAGTTTAAACCGATATCAGAACGCATTTTAATCTCGTCTCTTGGCATATTGAAAATGATATACGAAAAAAACTCCCATTTCCTCGAACATCGATAAATTGGTCATCACAATCGATTGACGTCAATCCTAGAATTGGCTCAATGCTCAACTCTCCAATTAATCCTCTAGCCGCTTCATGAATTAGGTTTCTTCGCTTTTACATCTTCCTTTAATATGTACGTAGGTTTCTTCGCCAATTGTACTTTCCAATTCCTTTGCCTTCCGCAATTAACATCAACAGTTTTCGTGGCTCTAATTTCCAGTGAGTGAGTTCTTCCCTTTTTCAATATCTTTCATAGGTTATTTCATCTACCACCATTCATGAAATGTTTTGTTATTCACTATGTCCATCTCTTTGATCTGTATCACTCTCCGGTAGCATTGTTTTTTCAATGCTTTTAATGCTCTTTTCTCTGCAGTAGCCCATCTATCACAACCGTGGGATACACATCGGATATGACTCCGTACTTCTTAACATTATACTAGCTAAAGCCGATAGGAAAGTTTTCCTCTTGTATAAATCCTTTTTATCTTAAGGTATACTGAAAAATACTTCCTTTTTCCCATTGCTAGAAAACCTTGTTTCCCAAATAGCAAAGTAGTTCAGCCCGTGCTAACATATCTTCGCCCAGTTTAACACTTATTTTGGCATAATTTCTTCCTTTTTTTAAATAATTTCTTCCGTGGTGGCTTATCCTATCCGTTACATCCGTTTTGCCTATCATAAAGTCTCCTTTTTCATTACCATCAAATTAACAAGGATTCTCTCAAGGCTCTCTTCTTTCATAACCATAACAGTAAATTGCCTGGAAAACACGACAGTCTGATTTTGTTCTCTACACTTATAACCTCATAGTTTTCATAAACTGCCTTATTGATGGCGACGACTGCCTTCATAAAAAAGACTTGACAAATTTCATATCTTTTCAATATCCATTTATTAATTAATTCTCCTATATGTTCTATTTTTGCAGCCACATGGTCTTCCAGGACGTTCACCCCTTTTCCGTCATTAAAACACCCATATATCCTTAAGAATATTTGTATTTATTTCCGGTCAATGTTATCGATTTCTTTCACCGAAACCACAATTGTGATGTAACTTAATGGGCGTTTTCCTTTATTCTTCTGTGTAAGAATATTAAGGGTTAATATCACTACATATGAGTCTCTGTTTTTTCTAAATCTAAAATAATCGTATCCAGGAATTCCTACCATGCATTGCATTTTTTCGTACGCGGTTTTTTGCCGGATTTTCGAAGAACGTGTCATCATCCAAATAGCCTGAACATCTTCGCATTTACCTGGTCTCTTCTTTTCAAGGATAGTTATTATTATCCTTGGAGGTCCACGGGTATAATACGTTATATATAGGTTAGAATACGTGGCGCATTATTTTATACAGCTTGATTGACTTTCTCTCTCGTGGAATTCCAGTAGCTCCTCAGGGATTGCATTAATACCTGTGTCCTTGTTTACCAGCAAGTGCCCAATCGCGCTACCACATTCTATAGTCAATTCATCTCCTTGTTCTCACGTCCTCGTCAACAGCAAATCCCTCGTCAATTTGGCCTCGTAGTTAAGCTCTTTGCAATTGTAGATTCAAATTTAATCTTTCCACTTCTTCACTTTCCTTTAACCTCACCTTATAAATTCAGATACCTCATTTTGAATAACTCTGTAGCTTGAATTATTGACTTTGAAGTACTTTCTCGCTAACCTTTAAGCTTCCCTCAACTTTCCCGTGGAAGATTCCATTGCGTGTCTTCATTGAAAATTGAATTTTCTTTCATTTCCTCACACATTTTCATTAATCATTCATTCCTCTCGGGCTTTCCTCGTCTAGGCCTTAATTTTGCTCACACGACATTAACCTTATTATGTATACCACCACCAAGGACTTCTTCAGTTCAAGTTACTGCATCTTTTTCTCTCCCCGGTCAGCTGCAGAACTTTCTCAAATATCCAAGCCTCTCTGGAAATTGTTTAGCTGATTTGACAGCTTGTAGTAGTCCACTTATAATATTTTGTCGTTTTACCTTCTATTGTTTCAGTGTCATCAATTTAATTTTCATTAATATTTTACAGCACTTTGGGAATCTAGTCATCATTATGAAGGAGTGGTCAACGCTGCTGCACCTGAGTAAATTTGAACGTTTTTGAATGTTTTAGATAAACTCAAAAAACTACACCCGACCATCTTAAGAGATATTTTCTGCGCGTATTAAAATTTTCATATATCGGAAATGGTAAGGACATGATGCTAACCTATTTTATACTCGAATTTAAATTCATATTCAAAATGAATTTTTATAACACGTTCAATTGTCGTGACATTTCACAGCTTGAAGTAACAGTACACCATCCATAAAACCTCCTGGAATACATGCAAAACCAGCAGAGCGATGAGATACGAGTGATTCGATGAGCCGAGCATCCAATTCACGGGTCGTACATTATCGGGATCACCTCCTATCCCGTTCGTCAAAAAGATTAGAGAAAACTTTTACCCCACCTCTTTCTCCTGCTCTCTTAGTACACCAGTCCAAAGCTCAAGGTCTTCCTCCAAGTCCCTCCTGCTTTTTCTTCAAATTGTATCAACTTGTCCACTCCATTTAGACATTTCAAAGCAAGCAGGGAGCACCATGACTCCATACAGCTCCTCTTTGTCGTCATGTTCACTTGTTCATTCTGAATTTATTTCGGGCTTTTAATTTTCAGGAACCTGTTTCGAGTTGTAGTTCAAGAGGGTAGCCAAATGCATGTGTTATAAGAAGGGAATTACAGGGGCAAGAGTATTTAGATTGAGGCGAATGAGGTGAGGAATACCCCGAAGGACGGTAGCGGACTCTGGAAGGACTAGTAATTTTATCTATATTTTCATAGCTCACAAACGGATCGAGTATTCCTTCACACCCGTAATGAGGGCAAGGTATAACGACACATTGTGTAAAATGTGAGAAGAGTTTCATTGTTTGAAAATAGTCTCATGTTACTCCAGCCCTTCTAAAAATACCCAAAGCGCTAAAGAGACATGGTCTCTCCAGGGCGCAATGAGCAGACATAGTGCTCGAAACACGTTTATTTTTTTACAGGAAACTCTCGCTGACTCCGGTGGTTCAGCCAGTAGCTCAAACAATTTGTCATGTTCTGTCTTTAAATGATCCAATTTAAGAACTAGAAGGAATTTCTGCAAACAACTGTATCGCAATAATTTTTATGGCATATTCATGCATCATTAATCCACTTCTGTTTACCACTTTAGTTTCCTTTTAATAATTGTTATTTTTAGCTATTTGGCATAAATCATCTCGAGAGCGTCGAAATATTCACTCGTTTATTGACTATGAACTATTTTGCTTTCATAAATTTTATAGAATCGGTTAAAACGAGAATACTGAAGATGGTCGGGGAAAGCACAAGAATTTGGTAAAACATTCATAAAAGTTTAATCACATCAATACTGAAAAATATTTAGCCCTATTATTTTGTTCATTACTTCAAAAATTGGCGAGTACAGGCATTCAGGGTGTCATGAGGTGTTTTTGTTTCATGGTGTAGCCGTGACCGAATTAGGCGTCAATCCTCTTTGAAATTTAATTTTAAATCGTGCATGCAAACCCTTTTGGAGACTGCTTCAGGGTAAGGAAGTAAGTATACAAATATGGAATTCCAAAGAGAGAGAAATTATGTGAAAGTGTACGATTTTTAGAAATTTTTTCACTCTTCCTGTCAGAATGGTAAAATAGAAAGGGGCTTTCATGCAGATTTTTCTCAATTGAATTTGTAATTTTAATTGTTATATGTTAAAAAATTACTATCAATATTACCTCATGAGACATATCTTCCTGTTTTTAGCTCACTTCCCTCATTCTTGAATTCATTCCTTATTTCCAGCATCTTAGTGCTTTTCCGTTGACAGTGCTGTGACATTGGTATTGGCAGTAGGGAGTTTTTTAAAGGCTATGGTGAACTGATGGCTTCAGGATGTTCTCGGCATTGGCATCTACATATTACAAAGATACTCTCTTAGGGAGGTCTAAAGATCAAAGTTACATTTGAAAAATAAAAAAATTTGTAAGTTCCACTAAATTCATTGCAAATTTTCAGGCATGATATGGTGGAATTTGAACATTTTTTTTTTTAATTTTTATCAGAATTACATTGAAACCAGCAATGGATTAAATCAAAATCTAATGGAAAAGTGTTTTTTTTTTGTTCATAATTCCTCCTCCCAAATCTCCTCCCACCAAATACATGCATATATATACATATGGCAAAAATTCTGTATTTCGTACCTGATGATGTTTACTGCTGTTTAAAAAAAACAGCTTTTTTAAATAAAACTCTGTGGAACTTACTTTGTTTTTATTTTTCAAATTCCATCACGAAGTTCCATAAATTGAGCTGAGTACCGTAGCATTTGTCAAAGTTAAATGCCTTTTGCATTACAACAACATCCTGGAAACACCATAAGGCTAAGCTTATGATGCAATCAACATTTAGAATGGCATTCACACAAAATATTTTATTGTTGCAACCTATTTCTGGCTTGCTCTACTTCATACCTTTCAACAAAAATTGTTCTTGGATTTCCACTGCAATACGTTAACTTTTAATTTGTAATTTATAGCAATAAATGAAATGAGAATAATAGTACCAGGGAGATACCTGAATTCATCATAGCAAATTCCATTCTCATAATGTAATAAATCTATATCCATTCAACTCACGGCCATGCATTAAATTTGTTGGTGACCCTTAGAGAATGTGTTTACTCATGTACCCAGCTAACAAAAGCTTTCAACGCAATTATAAATGTATTCTCTCATTAAAATTAACAGTTTATTAGAAATATTTTAAGTTATTTTTTAAGGAATAATGCACTGCTATTGTCTCTGGGGCTACAATTGAACAATTGAGTTACCTCCAACAGCTTTTATGCCTTAACACTCAAAACAAAGCTGATTTGGGACATCATTTCATCAAAGCAAAAATGAAATCTACTAAATTAAGAGCAAAAATTTTTTCATTCTCAACAAATAAAGGAAGTTTTAGAAATTTAAGAAAAATCACATAAAATTTGCATTTTTAAACATTTACATTTAAATATTTTCAACCTCAGTTTTTCTATGGTGATTCTAACGTAACCAGAAAAATAAGAACTAATATTAAGCAAATTTTAGAAATGTACATATTTGTTTAAAATATATAGATAAAAAGAAGCTATGTAATAAGTAATGTAATAATCATGAAATAATGTCAATCAATTTTAGGTTCAAAAAAATTAGACCTAAGGGCTCAGCACAAAAGAGGAAATTTCAAAAGAAATAATAGTTAGGTGAAAGAGAAATACAATAAATTTATGCAACTCAATTAATAAGATGTTAATTTTAAATTTAAAGTAATAGAGAGACAGGGTACAAATCTAGTAACTCTAAACTTGAATTGCACATGGAGGAATATTTGCATAATTCAATAAACGCAACCTATAGGCACTGGGTGCTTCCTCAAACATTTTAGATGGATTTCCCCTTGATGAGGAAAAGGCAGAAAGAAACCAGTGTGACATTACCTTTAGCCTAATGTCTCAGTAAAATAGACATGCCAAAGGATTCACAGTTTTTGGCACTCATTTAGGAAAGAACCTCTCAATTCCAAAATCAGAAGTTTGTGCTGAAAGTTAGAGCTGCCATTGTTACTGAATGTGAAAACAACTATGAAAATTTCATTTTCCTTCAATCCATTCATTCATGGGTTTCTGGGTACCGCCTTCCTTCCAAATACACATCTTTCTACCTATTTCCTGGATCCCAAAATGCAGGATATTTATTTATATATAAAAAAAATATATATATACATATATAAAACCCATAAACACAATAATCAACCCGAAGGTCGGTTTGGTAGGTGATGGTGGTGGTAGGTGGTGCCAATTTCACCTGCTGTTGGGCTTAGTATTGGGTGGATTCTAAAGCCCTGCGGGCTTATTGCTGTTTTATAATTTATTTTATATATATATATAAACCATAAACACAGTAATTAACCCGAAGGTCGGTTAAGTAGGTGATGGTAGAGTTCATCCAGTACTAAGCCCGACGGCGTGTGAATATTCACACATCAGGGTAGGAGGGCCAGTTTCTTTCCCTGCGCTGGTTATGGTTTCAAAGGAAGATCTGGTACCCAAAAAATTACATAGCTTGGGTGGAGCTGCAGGTGCCCAGAGACTTGCCCGGGAATCGAGCCCAGGTCCTCCGGTCGGTAGTCCAACACTCTACACCCTGGACTACCGAGACCCAAACATATATACATATACACACACAATAATATATATATATATATATATATATATATATATATATATATATATATATTAATATATGATTTCGTTAACGTAATATGGAAGTGCCGAATAATGAATTGGACAGCAACAAACAATATAGACACATAAAAAGATCACTCATACGTTAATTCTTGATCATTTTTACGGAATTCCGCTCCATCTTCATCGGAAGATAGAGAAGTAATGACTGCTGGAATAGTAGGGGTGAGGGGTGCAAGAGAAAGGGGAGGGGGCCAGGGGAAGGGGAGAACGGGAGGCGGAGGAGGGGTGAGAGGAATGGTTGGGGAGAGGAAAGGGAGAGGAGAGGCTAGAGGGGAGCAGAGATAGGGAAGGAGGGAGAGGGAGGAGGTGGAATTGACACAAAATCGGAAAAGAAAACAATCTGCTCACCACAACTATTGCAACATCTGAGGCCCAGGTTTCAACTTACCAAGTCGTGATCAAGACCCTGCAAGTTGAAACAAAGGCCAAGCACACCAAAACTCATACGGAAAAACAAAGTATTCAACTCTCCGATATGTATCGCTTCCACAAAGTAACAATTTTAGGCCATTCCCATCAGTGAACAACATTCAGGCCCGGATGCCTATAGGCCATACAGAGGTAAATGAATGCCATTTCAAGAGTTTTTAATTCTATAGGGTTATCGGATGTGGGAAGGGACGCTAGCACGGAAACATTGTAACACTGGTTGAAAGGGGTATTATGATGGGAAGCATGTTTAGGGATGGGGAGACCCGCGGATGGGGAGGAGGGATTGCATGAGGCGCGGTGGTTGTTAATCCTAAGGTTCAGTGGTGTGGAACATTGGTCTATGTAAAAGGCCGGGCAGAGTTTACAGGTTAGAAGATAAACAACATTCTTGGAAGTGCAAGAGGAGTGGGAGAAGGGTGGGAGAGAGTTAAATGGAGGGATGGAGTGGGGTGGAGTGGTGAAAATAGGGCAGGTTTTACATCTTCCTGGATGACATGGAGTGGGTACGGCTCTGGGGATGTGAGGGGATTATGAGAGCAGCTTGGTGGATTTGAGGATGATTGCCCCTCTGTCACCTTCAAATGGCCTGCTAGGTTGGCAAGGAGGTTGGAGGAAGTATTGTGATTTTTGAGGATGGGGAATAGGTCTTTGAGGATGAATAGTACAGATTGAGAGAGGCTGGGAGTCTGTGGTTGAGGCAGGCTTGCCCTGGGTTGTTGGGTTTGTGGATCTTAGGAAGGATGTAGAAGTGAGGGGTGTGTGGTTGGGAAGGGGAAAGGAGGGAGATGTCCCTTGGGGATAGATTCTCATTAGGGCCATTGTCTCGGAGGAAAGCGATTATTTCTTTTTGGAATGCGGGGTTAGGGTCAGCAGGAATATATTGATAGGAGGAAGTGTCAGAGAGTAATCTGTTACACTCTTGTAATATATATTTCTTTAGAAATATTCAACTAGATTCCTCAGCATTCTGAAACTTGCCAGAACTAGAGAAAATATAGCCAAGCAAAGAGCTAAAAGTTAGTCTTTAACATTTCAATACTGAAAGAAATTGTGGTATTATCACAAAATATTGGCTGTATGCATAGATATGTATTTTAGCCTGAGATTCAAAATGTACAGCAATTGCCACTTGTGAGTTTGATTGCTTCTCAGCATTATATTTGAATGTAACTATTTGAACGAAATTATCAAGTACCCTATGCAGTACTCAGGAAATAACTGATGCAACAAATGTAGTAAAAGTGATGCATGATGCAATAGCAATTTCCCTAGCTTGTTTTATTCACTACCAAAGAATCTAACTGCAGTCAAGGCTGTCATTAATTACCTAAGATCTGCTATCTCAAAAAGTATTAATGATGTGCGAAAAATTCTAATAATAATACTTTAACAATTCATGAGTCTTTGAATTGAAACAAAAAATGAGTAAAAACATGACTTACACCTTGTATACAGGCAGTAAAAGTCCAGAGATCATCCTATGCCTGTGCTGAAGATAAGAGCCATTTGCTGCAGAAATCACCTCGGGAGAAATCAGCAGTTAACGGGCAGTAGCACGAAGTCTAATCAGCAGGAATCCTCTAGCTCACTTTGAGTCTGTCCAATGAGTCCAAACAATGCAGGAGTTTCTTCAAATTGATGTGGCCTTTAATGCTGGGTATCGATCATAGAAGATGGTGTTGACCACTGTCATCAACCCAAAGATCAGTTTGATAGGGGTAGGTAGATGTTGCATAATACCCAGACCAGCAGGGTGTGTAATTCACACATTAGAGTATGGGACTCAATTCCTTCCTCTCTATTGTTTTTGCTTTGCCATGTGGGTGATACCCAGAAAATTACTTAAACTTTGGTTCAGCTTGGGATATCCAAAGCTACCACCTGAGAATTGCTGCTGGGCTCTCCAGTTCTTTTATCCTGGCACTCTAACCCACACCCAGATAATGATGGATGAATGATGCATGATATTATGATCATGTACTTTGCCCACTTTGATGGCTGACCACACCGTGATGGCGGGAAAGGAAGAGTCATCCTAGGCACCCAATCCTGAATTCCTCAAATGGGTGAGGGGTACATCCACTTATCCAAGGGCCCAACCTAATGAACACAGTTGTCAACTTATTCTGAAACAAAATAAATATAATGAAAAAGAATGGATTCATGGGAAAGAATGAATTTTGTCATTTTGAAATTAAACAATAGCACTTTTTAAATGTTAAGAAAAAATAATTTGTCCTAAATGTATTGTAACTAGAAGTGATACAAGGATTTGCAATTACTATTCCTTACATTTGTAATACCTCATTTTGCATCTAAATCTTATGGGATTCAACCAAAAAGAGTTTCACCTGAAATAAGAAGAAGATCCAACTTATAGGAATCATATTTATTAGGAATTGCTAAGAGAAGATAAAAATTGTGATTCATTGCAATGCAACGATTCCAAAGGAATTAAATGCATCAGAGGAAAATCATTCACTTGAACTCTCCTTGGCAAATGATTTATGCACTTTGGAATTTTTACATTTTAATTCACATTAGCGACTCAATTTAAGTATTATGACTCTGTTAAATTTACTGCCATGGCATCTCCTGCGATTCTTATAATTGATATTTCTTTCAGAAATGGGGTGGAATCATTGAAGAATATTAAATGTAGATATCACTGAAGTTAGCTTGAAGTAGGTGGGATAACATACAATCAATAGATGGCTCAGTGAAATGCTACCCTATCCCATACTTAATCAAAGTTGAAAAATATGTATTTAAATGATAAAAAAAATCATAAATCTGGTTGTTCAGAAAGCCCATCCACTCATCTTGTAAACAGATGAGAATATCCACAAGGATTCTTTAGGCTTGAATTGTTTCATTCAACTAATGCAGGTTTGCGACAAATCAATACTTTTTTCATGAAATTGCTTAATTAAGGCTAGGGGTATACCACACCCAAGGTTTTAATAGACACTCTTTAAACAATTAGGGATTTACCCGCTTGTGTTACTTCTTACAACATTTGCACTTGTACAAGAGTCATGAGGATGGAATAAGTAAATATTATCCCAATGTATCAGTTATATAATTGGTTATTATAGATACTGCCCCATTTTATTGATTTCCTTTAAGTCCACAGTTTATACTGTGTGACATAAGGAAATTTTCCTAATGAAAGAGGTATCCTGAATCTGTGCTGATTGTTACTTAAAAGGTTAATACTATCGAGGTATCTCATTATCGAACTGACAATAATGTGTTCCAAAATTTTTCAACTAATAGAAGTGAGAGAAATGGGTCTGTAATTACTAGGGTCCTCTCTGCCACCACTTTTAAAAATACGTGTTATCTTGACGGTTTTCCAATTCTTAAGGACTTTGCTCTATGCGAGGGATTTATTAAATATAACTTCAAGATACAGAGCTAAATGTTTTAACACCCCAGCTAGAATATTGTTGGGACCCAGGGATTTGTTGGGTTTAAGCTCTTTGATAATGCCTTGTTCATCTGCTGTAATGTTAGCCATGAGTTCAGTACGTATTGTATCTGTGAGATCCACGGTGGCAACATAGTTCATGAAACTGCTTTGGAAGGATAGGTTCAACTAAATCTGTGGGAGAAAAATTATTGGATTTCAAATATAAAATGGCTTTAACAGTCATCAGAAAATTGAATGCATCAAAAATATTTGAAAAAGCCTTTGTGGGATCAAAACAATGGAAACGATGAAGAGGAGGCAGAGAACTTATGAGTCATACAGGCTAGTGAGGGGTATTTTGCTACGAGATGGAATAGTTCAACTTGGTGAACTACTGATACAACAAAACCATAAGAATGTAGATAGATAGATAGATAGATAGTGGTCTTTATTTGGGCGAAATGTACAGATATAAGAATGTACAGATTAATGTGACGGCATAAAATGCCCATTCAACATAAATTTTTGATTTAAGGTTTCTGCCATCATAATAATGAAATAACAAGAATAATGCCAACATGAAAAGTGGAATTCACTACTTTCAACCAAGGCACTTAGAACAATGACTCACCATGAAGAATCACTGAATGAAGACCAAATTACTCAGTTCCACAGAAAATGACATCCAAGGGATTTTTAAGTAAACTCATTTCAGAGCCTTGCATGGCTTTGAAACCTGAGTCATTGAGGAAAGAGGATAAGGGAGAGTTTGGGGAAGTGGAGATGGAGAAAAATGAAATAAATAATATAGGCAGAAAGAAAACCAGCGATGAAGTTCTAGTCTGGATGGGAGAAGATAGATGGCTGTTGGGAGAAATTCAAAGGAGGTACAAGTGAGTAAGTGGGATACTAAGAGGCAATGAGATAAAGATGCTAACATTGAGGATAATATTGGGAAAGCAAAGTTGAAGGAGGAATAGAATGGAAGTTAGGGATGTAGTAGTATGCAAAGCTAAAGAATAAGTTATTGCAAATTTAACATAACTTATGATTCCTTCAAGCAAAGTTTTATTGTAGGAAACGAATATTCATGCTGAGATGACAAACATTTTAAGGTTGATTCTGGCATATTAGATACCGGCAAAGGAATGTCCCATATCTTTTATCATGATTGCACCATCATGTAACACGATTTAAAATGTAGTAAACACATAATGAGACATGTATTTTTTGTGGTGCCGTAGTAACCAACCCAAAGGTTGGCTTGATAGGTGAGGATAGAGCTCAGATAATACTATGCCCAATGGCAAGTGAAATTCAAACATCAGGACAGAGTTCCCTTACCTGTGATACCGACAGTTTCCCGGGAAGAATCAATTCCTGAAAAATCACAGCTTAGGTGAAGCAGAGGGTGCCCAAGGATCTGCTTGGGAATGGAACCTGGGCACTAATGTAAGAAGTCCAGCATTCCATCACTGGAGCAGTATGTCCCATTTTTGTGGTAAGCACATATTTTAGAAGCACATGAAAATTACTGTGTGTTAAGTCCCTTGCTTGGAAACTGAAATGATACAGCATCAATGCCATTCTCTCGCTCATGCTTAATGCCCTTTCACTCATGCCTAGTTACAATCATGAAGAGCAGACAGTAACAAATAAAAACTATTGATGGGAAATACATAAAGTTAATCTCAGATGCTTCTTGCCCTCAAATTAATGCACAATGGGAGCATAAAGACTTTCAGCTCCCAGCTGCAAGCAGTCTCATGTTCGAGTATGATTCCATATACTTTCAAGTCATTTCACATTTATAAATTTTTTTTATTGCAACTCAAAAGTATTGAAAATCATATAGAAACATTTGATAGCAACAAAACGTTAAGGGAGGTCATTATTTGACATTTGTAACAAATACTAGTACTTGCAAAATTCACTATTACAAAGTGCCGATAGTATAATATAAAGTTGGTTTCCATCCATAAAGTTAAATTTACGAACAATGTGATTAATTCAGTTCCTCATGAGCAGATTAGGATTTAAATCATAAGTTAGAACTAATGAAATGCAATGTCAGTTTCAAGAAGACAAAGTGGTAATATGAAGATGGTATGAAATGGGAGAGGATATGGAACGTACAAAAATTAAATGGTACAAAGAAAGGAATGCCAGGAGGCAGTGTAAAAATTAAAAAGTTAGTACATGGAGGTGGGTGCAGTAGAAAAAAGACGGGAAGACACCTAAAAAGGGATACTGAAAGCTAAAAATAAAATAGGAGCAGTTGATTGAAGAAGCACTAGGAAATTAGGGATGGCATATGAGATTATGAACTAGATAGAGGAGAGAAGAAAATGAGAATGCACAGAAATAAGTAGACAAAACAAAGTATAAAGAAATAAATAATAAAATGAGGCAGAAAACTAATAAAGTGAAAGAAAAGAGAAGGAAGACAGTTTTCAAGGATTTGGAGAGCTTACAAAAGAAGAGAGAAATGGGTGTGCAACACAAAAATTTGAAAGCATTTACAGACAACAAGAAGGAATATCGAAGCACACTATTAAAGATAAAACCATAAGCACAGTAATCAACCCGAAGGTTGGTTTGGTAGGTGATGGTAGAGTTCACCCAGTACTAAGGCCGACGGCGTGTGAAATTCACACATCAGGGTAGGGGGGCCAGTTCCTTTCCCTGTGCCGGTTATGGTTTCCAAGGAAGATCTGGTACCCGAAATATCACATAGCTTGGGTGGAGCTGCAGGTGCCCAGAGTGCCTTGCCTGGGAATCGAACCCAGGCCCCTCAGGTCAGCAGTCCAACGCTCTACCCCCTCGACTACCACAACACGATTAAAGATATGGCAAGAAAATTAATTCAGCAACAAAAGATTCAAAAGAGATAGAAAGACTTCTAGGTAGAGTACCTCCTATCTAAACCCCCTTCCCTTTCCCAAGCTCCATTGAACCTCAACCCATCCCCCCTCACCTCTTTCCCCTCCATCCTTTCCTCCTCCAGCCTTCACATATAGATATAGTCTACATCTACATCTACATCTACATAATACCCCGCAAGCCGCCGCAAGGGCGTGTGGCGGGGGGTGTTAGGTCACCAACCGTAAAAACGAAAAATACCACATGCAAAAAACAACACGGAAAATTACACCCCAGCAGCGCACACACTCATGCAAAACTCCCTCCATCCAATACTCATGCAAACACATACACCGCCAAACAACAAAAAACTGCACCCCAGGATACAGCACGAAAGCCATCCTAAAACACGCAAGCCAGGACACAACAAGCAAGAATGTGAAACATCACTACCACATGAAAATGCACCACAAAACACTCAACCCCCCAAAGAGACAGTAAAAGGAAGGGAATTCGACCCAACGTTGCAGGTAGCAGGAATTTCCCCCCGCCGGGAGGGAAGAGGGACTGAAAGGGAAACTTAAAAACAGATGAACAGAACACGAATGATATCATGCGGAAAGAATGGGTTATTATAACAAAACACATAAGGTTAGTGGAGGAGCATGCATTTAAGTAGAACTAATTATTTTTTAGACACTGAGGGTGGCAAGTGGAATTTTTACTATCTATAATCCTACAGTAGTCTTGCGTGCTGTAAGAAATTTGTATATGAGTAAGTCACCTAAGCGATGAAACTGGTAGTTTCATATTAATAAATTTTTGTGAATTTACGAAGTTTAACTTATTCCTTACAATGAATTTTCATGAGGTTGAGCTCGATATCAATGAAATACTATGAGGGTCTATATTGTAAAGATTATAGGCCAGCCAGGTTACGCATAGAGAATATGGTGTAGATGGAGATAGCTTAGGTCCAGGCATACTTGAATGCGAGAGAGGAGCATTGAGAGAATTGAAATCACAAAGTCATGGGGATGAATTAAAATCTTTGAACAGCTACTTAACGGTATACGAAAAAGTGGATGGAAGAGTTTTTCCGGTGGCTAATTCCTAGCATTTATGAGGGAGGAATTGGATCAGAAGATTTCATTAAATCAGGTTTAGTTCCATCCCTAAAAGGGAAAGTACGAGGGTACATATGCTGCTATAGCAGTAATGAGGTCAATAATTAAAAGGAACACCAGAGTACAAATCAGGATGCATTTGTTGGCTTCATAGACATGGAGAAGCATTTGATATAGTAAATGGGGTACAATTAATGAATATATCACAGAAGATAAGGTTAAATTAGAGGGATGAAGCACTTCATCTGCAACCTGTTCAAGTCTATGACTGCTTAAGTGCATGCGGCAGATTGCGTGCAGCGAGAGTTTGAATCAGCAGTGTTAAAAAGAAGAGTAAAATAGGGTTGTCATTTAAGATCCTTAGTTTTCTAAGTATACATAGAGGAAATGGTAAAAGAGACATATAAATACCTTGAAATAGAAATGTTGGTCAGGGGGAAATTCAAAAATTTCAGTTAGGTTTGCAGATAATCCAGCTTGAGATGACCAGGCAGCCAAAGGGTTACAATAATTTCTGTGTGGATTAAGGAATTTGTCTGAAGGATATGAGATGAGAATAAATGTAAACAAAGTAAAGGTGTTGAAGTTTTTGAGAAAGAAGATGGATAGTTAAATCTTTAAATACTAGGACAAATACAGTTTACCTATCTTTGCAGTGTTTTGGACAAATATGATCAAATAAGTAAGGACATTAAAAAAAACTGTATTAGGCAAAGATGCTTTCACAAGGTGGTAATTTAGGATAGGGACATTACATAAGATGCTAACAAAAGGCTCTAAAAAAATTAAATATGGATCACGGTTTTGTTTTACATGAATATGACCATTAAAACAAGATATTAGGTGTAAATTGGAGGATTTTGAGAAGGATGGAAAAAGCAAAATGGACAGAAAGGAAAGCAAAGAGGGTAGTGCCAGGCATGGTGGTGGAGGAGAGGGGATTGGTGGGAGAAATCCAAAGGAGGTAGGAAAGGTTGATGCAGAGGATTTTAATAAATGGGATGTTGAAGACTTTGATTTAGGGGAGAATTTTGGGCAGCCAACTTAGAGATTGGAAAAGGATAGTCAAGTTGGATAGAATGAAGATAGATAGCTAGGAAATATGTAGAATTGAAGAACAGCTGAACATTGTTTGGGATTTCAGGATGTCTCTTGTAAGATAGAGTAGAGAGGGATGTAGAGATGTTCGGTCTGCCTGTATCCAAAATCTGTCTTAATGGCAGAATATTTAAAATAATAAACCTTCAAATTAATATGACTCAGTTTTCCCAAAATTAAAAAAAAAAATGAATGACACTAAGGATTTCAGTAAATTATGATAAAAACATAGCACAATTTCCATGTGTACAACCATTTATTGCCATTTCATTTATATTATCTTCATGTTAACAAAATGGCCTCTTTATACACTCAAAATCAGAGGAAGTCCAGCTGAAAAAATACTAACGACTACATTAGGATTCACAGACATCCAGGACATCCCAAGATTTTGCATTTTCTGTCATGATGCTCATTAAATCCCCAAAGAATTTCCCTGAATGCAATGATAAAAGAAATTTTCTACAAATACTTTCAACTGAAAAGGTAACAACTTCAATTAATTAAAAAGGAAGTGAAAATATTTGAGGTAATTGAAAAATTATGCCAGCAACTGAAAGCCACTAAAGTAGCCCCATTGGAGCTACAGAGTGACAACTTCCACTCCCTCCAATGCCCTCTTCCCCACGGGATATTTTGAGTAGAAAAATGTCAGAATTTACCACTCCATAAAAACACCTTCATTTTTGTTTCAAGTTATCAATCCCATTCATTCACATAAACACTATGCATATTTTCCCAACAGTTAAGATTTATTCATGTAAACAAAAAGAGGCCATTGCCTCCATTATGTATATTAGAACAATAATTGGTTCTTAAAAAAGTATACTTTAAATAACAGGGCAGGCAGTCACTTTAAGTAACAGAACTAAAAAGAGTAAAAATGTACTAGAAATATTTAAGAAAAGGACATTCTATGCAAGGCCACCACAGTCATGAGTCATCTCAAACGTGGATCCTTACATGTTCTTCGAGAGAGCAAGTATTTACATCAGAGATTTACAAAGTAAATAATTTATTACAAATCACGGAAATAAAATATAACATAAAATTTGCAGCAACCAACGGTTCTTTAAAACTTAAGGAAGTTACCATTGTTACAATGGCAAAGCTTCATTTGTAAGAAAACAATCAATTTGCTTGACGGTTAAACGCTAAAATAAATCTGGTTTCACCAACCCACAGGCCCACCATTATTTTATCAGCAAACACTACAATTGTTATAAATTGTTACAAATTAAACCCAATTTCAATCAGTCAATGATTCTTGCTTTAATGGAAATTTTTTGGCAATTAATTGGACAAGTTGATCGGTTGCTATTGATTTCAACTGATGGAACACAAGGAAAAGTGCAAAAATCAAGCACTGGTTGTAGCTGGCACAACCAGGCTTTATTAGCACTTTCCTTTCGAAAACAATCATTCAGTATTAACTTAGTTTATCTTTGTCACGTCGAAATCTGCCTTGGAAGGGCATAAAAGTTCAGGAATTATAAATTCGTACACCTTTTCCTTCTGACTTTTCCAGACCAAAACTTAAATTTTAACACAAGATGTAATATTTTCATGTTGGATCCTTCCAGCAGGAATTTGACCTGCCACTCTTTTAATTAGATTACTGACACAAATCCTTATCAGTGCAGTTTATAGAAGACAGGAACATATTTTGTAACACAAACAACTGCATTTGCTGCACTATGTCAAAAATATCAGTCAACCAAGTAGAATTTCTTGAATGGTCACATGTGAATATTAAGGATTTTGACGATTATATTCATAACATTTTCAGAATTTCAAGTTATTCAATAGAGTCACCTGAATTTCCACAAGTCCCAGGTCTAATATTTATTTTCCCATGCTTGACCCATATTTCCAGGCTTGAGGCAACCCAGCAGTTATTTTGCAGCTATTATTGGAAACAGTACTGAATAAACAGCAAAGAGTAACACATAATCAGAGAGAATATGGTGATAATGGGAGCTAGGCATTCATTTAACCTCGTATTTTAATTATTGGCAGAATAAAAATAATAAATGTCAGCACGCAGCATATAAAAAAAATATTGTAAAGAATACAATTAATGAAATCAAAATTAACTTATAAAATTTGAAACTCACAATATTAAATTTTTTTCCGATAAATGATATTTCAAAGGTATGACATGGCCAACTGATTTTTTCTACCAACTGAAGACTCGAAGGACATCATAATTCCAGCTTAATTTTGCAGCTACTGGATGTATCCGCTAGAGGAACAATTGGTTTATACAAGTATTCATATCTTGGACACCTTTGATACAAAATATTAAACTCCCTGGATAATTAATATTCCTTTATGTACAAACACTCAATTAACATAGTCAACAGGGCACCTCAAATTGCTATTGTTGTGCCTAATGAGCTTTGAATAAATACCTTATTCACTACCCTAGAATGCAAAATTAATAGCTTTTTTCAACTTTGCAACAAATTCAATAATATAATTCTTCAGTATTCACAACACATATCATGTGAAATAATGAGCACAGGGCTAAAATTTACACAGGTATACCCCAATTTATATTGGACTGGTTCGCATTCCTCTACTCCCGGGATACATCATATTGCATGACTCTTTAAACATTCAGGAAAAACACGAGTAAAATGAGCACTATTCTTTACATCAAATGAGCATAAGATATCTACAATCAAACAGGTCTGGAGCTTTAATAATTATTATTTCCAATTCGATCAAAAATGCAAAAGTAGAATCATTGTATTTCACTACGGCTCAACATTTTTGATGCTTGGCACTAAAAATATAACGCCTCATAACACCAATAAAGGTATGATTAAATGCACATAACTCATCCCTCTTTGCTGATAATTAATAGTATTGTATAACTTCCCACAAAGCTTTCCTACTCTGGCCATGGATCATTAAAAAAAAAATTCACAAAACCTTTACAGTTAAAAACAAGGTTACAATCATAGATTGCAAAAATGGCACCAAATAGTCACCTGCCATCATTTCATGCAGTGAAATTTTAATAATGGTGATTGAACCATACAATTTCACAACACAATGTATCTGAAGAAAATATAGTGCTTCAAATTATTGGCTGTTTTAAGTTAACTAGTTAGCTATTAATGTTGATATTCCCGATGATTCCTAGCAACAAAACTATTTGATAAAAAATCCTATGGACAGATATTGTGATCACATTTGTCGCAAAATAAAAAGTTAATATATATTTGATGCTGATCACAAATGAACATTTTACAAATTTTCCTCTGACAACATCTAGTTTGCTAATTTCCTCCATATTTTCAGGGTCCGTAGTTCTATAATAATAATTAAAATTGAAAAAGTGAGGAAGAGCACCTCTTGTAAACATTTATGAAAAATCCTTTGAAAAAGTTGAAATGGATAAAACATTCTTAAAATCAAATATGATATCAATGACAGCTCTCACTTACTGGCTATTTTCTTGCATTTCTATTGACTTTGCCAAAGTTCAACTCCTGGCCAGGTCATTTTTTTCATTTATTTAAGTTTGCTGAAGAGCATAACAATTTTGCTTGGCCATAAAGTTGACCCAAAACAATACCTGGATTGGGTCTTTCTGCCTTAAAAAAAGTTTTCAGTGCCACTGCATAGTCCTCGCACTCCCCATAGCACAAAACCAATTCCATTTCTAATTCCTGTTTAATTAACAAATCTTCATGGCCCTAAAATGCAATTTTATTTCCCTGCCCTGTTTAAGTGACATTAAATAACCACAGTAATTGACTCAAAAGGGTGGCTTGATAAGTGAGGGTAGAACTCACCTAACGTACTAAGCCCTACAAAGCACGTGAAATTCACCCATCAGAGTATGGAGGTCAGTTCCTTTCCTGTGCCCCTTGAGGTTTCCCAGGAAGACAATATCCGAAAAACACAACTTCAGAGGTATCCTGAGGCATTACCAGGCATCAAACCCAGGCTTCTGACTTTCACCTACCTAAATAGTATACATACTGATAACAGTAAAACCAAGTGCAAAAATTAATCTCAGCAATCTTTTCATGATCTGTAGAAAAATAAAATATAAAAAATATTTTCAATGGGCAAAGCCCCACCCATGCAAAACCATACCACTGGACCATAGCCAAACACAAGAGCAATTATTTATCAGAGGTTTAAGAAATCACATTTCATTTTTAGAATTAATAACCAGCTCTATGAATTCATATGGCTTTTACTAATCTCTATCTCAAAATTTGCATGGACAGGTGCTTTTTCACTTGGCCAGTTTCAATTACAGGTAGACTTGTCTTCCTAAGCCTCCCCTTTTACATGCGAGACTCTTTAAGATAAACCTTTTGCAATTAGATTCTTCTTTTGTGATTTATATAAGACTGAGGAATATGTGATTATCACTTCCACCACGTGACTTTGTAATAAAGATCCGTGAACATTTGTAAATAAAAGATTAACATTTCTGATCAACAAGTGAAGAAAGCATACCAAACAATGGGCCAACTATAAATTAAACTTCCTCACGACAATCATGAACATCTTCATCCACATTACTGCAAGTTTTTCATTCATGGCTATTGGCAACCTGACGTAAATTCATTTTCTTATTTTTATGTGTCATTATACTGTATATTTACTGGAAATATTATTTTTCTATGTTCTATACATTTCAGTCTGCAATGTTTGTCCCTGTGAGTTAGGAATTCACCAACTCTATTCTCCAATTTTAATGCATGTAAATTTTAAATCCATTTTATTACCTCTATTTCATTAACCATCATTTTACTCTTTCTTTATTTTGAAGAGCCCTTCCCTAAGAAGAAAAATTACATCATATTAATTTTCCAGTGGGTTTGGAATTAAACCCTATATTTCCCATACCATTGGTTACTTCTCTTTTGCGGTTTTGTTTTTCATGGAGTTATAAGGAAGATAACCCCATGAATGACAAGATCTACTTGTGTATAGTCCTTAATACACAAACGCTGCAAATAGTTATTCAATCATACACTCAACCCTATTTCCAATATTCATTCTTAAATGGAAATTTCATTAATCCAGTAGCTTTATATTGCATATACTCCACATAAATCAGGGTATACCTGCACTAGTTATTTGATATTAGTGAAAAGTATTAAAGGACCCCAGAAGTATGGACAGTGGGAATGAAGTATGCCATAGAGAATAATCTTGGACCGTATTAAAATGGCAAAGATTAATCTACATCACATAACAATAAGTATGAATAGATTCCAGAATTTGTAACGGACTGCAACATGCTAATAACTGATGGGCTAGATGTCTCTATATGATGATAAAAATCCACATATCACAAAAGCTTTTGATTGCTCAACATAAATTAGCAATGCAACCACACGGTACAAATGTCATCAAAATAAAAACTAAAAAAATACAAGGTCCCTGGAAAATTTACAAAATGTTATGACCTTTGGTAATAATATATGTAAAGCACATACATTAACACAACAAATTTTTACACACTGCACTCGCCATTGACTTGAGCACATATCCTTGAAAAGCAGATGTACAAAAAGAAATTATGCTTAGCATTTTTATGCATACACAAGATTAAAAAAGAATAAAAACTATTATAAACAAAATTTAAACTTTACAACATTAAGATAATCTTTGAAATTAAAATAATTATAAAACTTTAAAAAAATATCTACTGAGAATTTGCAAACATTCACTTTCTTTGGTTTTTGTTCGCAGGAGTTGATGGATTCACTTGGCTGTATGTGCTGTCCACATTACAAAAAAATGCAAAGGATATTTTATACCTAACAGAATGAGACATGAAAAAGGCACAAGGTCATTGAACACAATGCTTTTTCCACTCATTTCATCTCCAATATAAAAGGTAGAATAAATATTAAAAGTAGAATGAATTGTAATTTTCCCACCCACAATGACACAGAAAGCCTTGGTCTCCATTAACTCCCACCTCACTCCAATATCCTTACATGAAAAGACACTCAAACATCCCTAAAACATGTTAAATCATCACCCCTGTTACACTCATGCATACATACTACATAGCACCACCATTATCTACCTGCATCAATTACTATTAATCAGAATCCAATTCTTTTCATAGAGCGAAAATATTTAGAAGCCTCTCATTTTTCGAAAAACTGTGAAGGATGAGGCTCTCTACTCTGCATCAAACAAAGTCTCACAACACTTAACATCCATTGCTTGTGAGGTAGGGAACTTTCTTTCGCATGAATTGTTTGCTTTTGCTCACTAGAGCAACACCAGGTCCTAAGGCCAACTTTGTTGAACCATTATGGGATATAAATAAAGGTAAGCAGAAGTTACCCACATCAGCACAAGCTCAGATCATATGAACTTGAAACACTTCTGTTTATCATGAGGAATGCGTGTCTTGAACAATATGGAGTCAGCTCGAAACTGCGTGTTGAGCAAAGGAGTGTAGCCATAAACCTGAACACCATGGGGAAACAAGATATTAATTACAATGGACAGGTCATTCACAGATTCAATTTGCAAGTAAGCATGCCAGCATTGACTATGATAATAGAAAAACTAGAAAATGTGCTCCAGCTACTTCCATAGATGACAGCAAGTATTAATCAATTGGCTCTGTTTATAGTTCATTCATTTCACAAAACCTCAAGAAGTTACATTTATGACTGCCAGCAAAAAATCCTTACCATGTACATTTCATTTAACTATGACAACAAAATTATAATTGGAAAACTTCAATTAACATGCATCAAATCCTCCGTACTTCTTCAATTTCACTGCCTGGTGAGTGTCAACATGTACGACCATGTCTCAAACTATAGACTAATGACATACATACATGCATGTGACATTAAATTACCTGCCACAAGTTGAAATTCATCCCAAGCCAAGGATGGATTAGCTAATATCTTTTATAGATTACAAAAAAAACAAAATACAAACCTCTGAGAAAAAATTTATACATTTATGCCTCTCTTGGAAGTGAGTGTCATCCTCAGATAAGGAAACAGGGCAACCGGGGCACCGGAATGTCCAACGGGAGGTTACCTTAAAGATATCAAAATTCAAAGTTTTAATGCATACATGCAGTTTGTTCAAAGTGGTATTCTCCATTCTGAAATACACAGCTTAATAATATTAAATAAAAAACCACCATTGTCACCATACTCGCAATTTAAATTGGCTGTTTGCACCATAATTTATTCATTTCTGTGGAAGTTGGCTCATTGGTTGACCAAGCAGTTCTCAGGTGAAAGACAATCTCTCTAAATAACCTGATCTGAATCTGTAAGTTTCGATCATCAAAGAGTCAATCAAATTTCTCTCCCCATGAACTAAAAGCTTGATGCAGTGAATGGGCTTTCTGATTGACCCTTAATTCTGATGACCCCTAGAAGTGTGCAGGCAGGAGAAGTGGCAATTTCTCATCACAGACACACCCATGCCAAATTGCTCAAAGGGTGGGAGCCAGACGAAAGATCTGTTCCTTAGTGATACAATCATAAAAGGCATCTGTCCTAAGTGATGGTGCCGTTTGAGTGACAGTACTACATTAAATACACCATTGAGGATGGCAACAGGAAATGAAATTAATTAATTATCCTACAAAATAATCATTGACATAGATTTGAGCATGATTCCTGACAAATATGGGATTTGGCATGCTTGGCCATGCCCATCAAGATTCTGCGGTTGTCATCCCACAAAATCCTTGCAAAGAAGAATAGATATCAGAAGCAGTGAAAAAAGCACAGATGAGGACTCTACCAGTTAGAATAGGGACTTAGAATGCTAACAAGATAGAAAATGGGAGATAGAGAGAGGAAATATAAATATTTTTGGGCTGTCTGAGGTAAGATTGAAGGATAGCAAGATTAATAGTCATAGGGTGATACACAGCAGAGAGGAAGAACACCAGTGAGGGGGGAAGGGCAATAATATTGAACAAAAATGTAAGCAGATGTTTAATGAACATAGAGTAGGTCAGTGATACTACCTTGATCAAAAAGTTCCCGGAATAACCACCGTGTGGCACTCCCATCGTTCCGATTTGAGTTCTGTTTTTTTTGTTAAATTGGTACATCTGTTGTTGATATTCCCTTTAAATCTTAGTGTCATAACTTGACATTTGCAAAAGTTACGTAGCCAAGAGTACATCTATCTCTGTGTGTGTTGGCGATTTTTTACAATTTCAGAAATGGATTTAAATTTGCAACAACGAACTTGTATTAAATTTTGCGTAAAAAACGGATTTAGTGGCGCACGGACGTTGGAAATGTTGGAAAAGTGTTTCGGCAACGATTCTCTAAAAAAAACGGTCGTTTACCAGTGGCACGAGCGGTTCAGAAGTGGTCGTGAGTCAATCGAAGATGATGAACGCAGTGGCAGACCATCGACATCGAAAGTCGGTGAAAAAATTGATAAAGTAAAAGAAATGTTGGTCAATAACCGCAAATTAACCATCAGAGAAATAGCGGAGGACTTGAACATTGCCTATGGATCCGCCCAAGACATTGTGGTTAATGATTTGGGTTTCCGTCGTGTAGCAGCAAAGTTGGTTCCGAAAGACCTCAATTTCATGCAAAAAAGAGACCGTGTTGACGTCGCAAAAGACATGATTTGCGAGGCTGAATCCGATCCCACATTCATCAAAAGGATCATTACTGGAGACGAGACGTGGGTTTATGAGTACGACACGCAATCCAGACATCAGGCAAGTGAATGGCGTTCACCAAATGAGCCGAGACCAAAAAAACCACGTCGTTTTCAGTCAAAAAAGAAGGCAATGCTGACGGTTTTCATGGATTACAACGGTGTAGTGCATCATGAATTTTTGCCAGAAGGCCAGACAGTAAACAAAGAGTATTATTTGGGCGTTATGAGACGTTTGCGTGAAGCAATTCGCCGAAAGAGACCAGAAATGTGGGCAGAAAACTCGTGGATTTTGCACCATGATAACGCACCATCGCACAGTGCTATCATTATTCGTAATTTTTTGACGAAAAATGCAACAAATACCATCCAACAGCCACCGAATTCACCTGATTGGGCTCCCTGTGACTTCTTTCTGTTCAATCGAGTTAAAAAACCATTACGGGGAACGCGTTTTAGCAGCCGAGAGGAAGTAATGGAAAAATCGCAGGAAGCACTGATGGACATACCGAAAACCGACCGTAACTTTTGCAAATGTCAAGTTATGACACTAAGATTTAAAGGGAATATCAACAACAGATGTACCAATTTAACAAAAAAAACAGAACTCAAATCGGAACGATGGGAGCGCCACACGGTGGTTATTCCGGGAACTTTTTGATCAAGGTAGTAGAATATTATTGGTAGAGGTAAAATCTGAACCTTGGTCATTTTTCCGGTCTACATTCCACCAGGCAATCACGGAGAGGAAGAAGTCAACAGGGCACACGGCATTGGAGGAAATCATTAGGAAGAGTAGCTGGGAGAAAAAATTGATACTGATGGGGGACTGGAATGCATTGCTGGACGAAGGGAGAGATAGGAATGATGCGGGGGACAAGGAACAAATGATGACTGGGTGAGGAAAGCAATAGAGTTCTAAGGTGACATGGTTTAATAATAATGAACCCTTTTTTCCTTGGTTTAAACACCTTGTAGAAAGAGAATAACATGAGATGCATATTTAACTGAAAGATAGAAAGGAATCGTAATCAAATAAGGCTGTCAGGATATATAACCTTCCATCAGAACTACTTAAGGTTCTCTTCCCAGGACTGATTTTTTTAAGGATTTCAAGAATTTTAGGACAGCAGGCCACAATGCTGAAATTTCAAAACTCAAAAGTTTGCAAATACATCACAAAGATAAAACCCAGAATCAAAGCCAGACCTTCACGTCAGTAGCCAAGCACTCTACCCATTATATTACCCTGGCCCCTGACCACTCAAAATCTAAACTGGGCACCTTTCCATAACTAGGTCATTTTTTTATGCATTGTAAAACTTTCAAAAATGTCCGACAACTTTACCAGGGTGCACAGGATGTTCCAAGCCAGCATACTCTCTCGTTGTAATTCCATTGTAGGACCACGTAAGATTTACAATCACCAAAATTTGTCAAAAATGGAGTTAACTACTGAAACAACTTACCTTAACAGGAGGTTTTCTAGTAACATGGGAAACAAGGAAGTTCATGGCAATGTCCTCACAATTCATGTATTCGTCCACTTTGTCTCGAATTGCCTGAGGCATGCCATAACTGTACAGGTACGCGAAGTATTTGTGAAAAAAGGCTGCCCCTAAGCAAGAAGAAAACCAAAAATAATATTAGAAAGGACTGAAATAGAAAATACAGGCACTTTTAACACAGTTACATTTAGGTTTAAATAATTCTGTTGTCATATTAAATATTGAAGCAATTATATGGTCATTAACACTTTTATTAGGTATTATCAAGCTACCAAGTAATACTGAGGCAATGATAAATATTAAATTACACTCGTAGATAAAATACAGCATTTTAAAAAGTTCACCAAAAGTAATATTCATGTGCTTTTTAAAATGCCACAAAATTCTCTTATTACACAATGGAGTTTTGTTGCAAATGCCGGCAATCCTGCCTAGTAGTCTCCTCAACAGACAAATTAATAATTACACAACTGTCATTATGTTTTCCAACATGTTTACCGTACTTACCTGTAAGTACCATTGATAATTCACAAGAATAATTTGAATTATACAGCCATCCACCATATTTTAAATCCCATGCATGAAATCTTCCAGGAAATCCAACAACTCTGTCCCTTTGCTCTCTCCATACCCTGTGCAAATTGGAAAAAATATTATAAAAAATCACATATCAAAGGATGTGCTCATGGCTTTCATTAAATCAATGAAATTAGTAGTCACTTTTGACGATACAGTAACATTTTTACTTTTTAAGAAGGCTGGGTTGGTTCAGTTTTTCAGTTCCCAGTTCCATCAGTTCTTGAGAGAAGAACTAGATTGGAATCTTAAAGTGTATCAGCCCGTCTTAAAGAATGTGCTCAGAAACAATGAGGCAGCTACATGAAAATTACTAAGTGTTTGCACTCCCATAGCTCCCTAACAAAGGGGTTTCCCAAGCATATGTTCATATGAGAAAAAAATGTTCACATTTTAATTGATAAATGATTCTGAGGGTTATCAGCCAAAGCATGTTCTTAACTCTGATGAGACGGTGCTCATCGCGAAGAAGATGCTGAGGCAAACTAACATTTGGGCACATAACAGTAGAAGAGAATGCATTGCCAGACCACAAGGCAATGTAAGGCAATCTCACGCTGCTATTTTGCACAAATATGAGTGGTGATTTGAAAACCAAACCCTTAGCTTGTTGACCATTCCGAAACTCCACGAGCCTTCAGGGAGGCTTAGAACAGCAGGCTAAATGTGATGTGGAGGTCGTGGGAAACTTTTGCATCCTACCACGGATACAAGGCATCACCCTAATATGTAAGGCAGTGGCAATGGGTGCCATAAATTTATTTAACGATCATCCTGAGTCACATTATTACCAAATTTTGAAACATCGGTGAAAATTAATGTCTCTAGACAATTTTCTAGTAAAAAGGAATTAAGTACATATCATACATGGTTAACAATTTATTAAGATTCTTTTTTGCTTTTACAAATCGAGTTCGCATTCCCAGTTGCTCCATTCCACTATAGAAGAAAAATTGGACGTGATTCACGATCCTAAATATTGCATGCATTATCACATTTTACATTAATTTATAACCAAAAAGTTGTTTCACTAAATTAGTGCTCATAAAGCCCTAGGCTGTACCAAAAGAGAGAATAAAAAGTTTGTCAGGACATTAACCAATTAGTCCTAAGCACCAAAAGTAACTCACCGAAATCCGAACATGATCTCATCATGTCGAAGATGTGCATCATCATCCACAGACAGTATGGCCTCAGTTTCAATGGCATCAAATGGAAGGAATCGATTATTGAGACTATTCCGACTGGCTTTGACAACCTGAAAAATATTATTTGCAAATATAGAGGGCAGCCACTAAAGAGATAACTAACTGCATTAATGATCAATTAAAAATGAAAACGAAGGAATAAGAGTCATATGCACATTACATGAACCATTTCTGAGTTGAACAACTATTATAGCAGAGTACAATTGGATATTTTTAGAGTGTGGATGGCTATGATCTACGTACATATGCCAGGGATGAAAATCACAATAAGGCCAACAGTCACAACATCACAATCATACTCCACACCTGTGTTGAATTAACGTGCATATTCTCTGAAATGTTTTCTAACAAACTAGAAAAATAAAAATAGGCTATAAATAATTATAGAATAGAAATAACTGTAGGATATAAATAAAAATAAAGGACATATGAAATATAAACATTAATATAATTAGATATAAACAAAAATGTCTGGTCCATTTCAAAGAATGTTTTGGAATTATACCATCTAATGGAAATTATGAAGTGTACTTGATGAAATGTTTGTTTTGTCAATGCTCTGAGGGTTTATGAGGATATGCTAATTTGAGAAAAATATACAAAATCACATCCTCCATTACATCAAGAAGTTACCCATCTTCCTCCTGAATCACCCTGTATGCCACATCATGTCCCTGTTACATCACGCTGAATTGTGCGTTAATATTTCTGGGGGGTAATTTGAACAATTAAGGTAACTTAGCTTTGCCAATTTCTCCTTAAATAAATATATCATTTACTTACAAAAGTCATGGTCAATGCTATTCTTAAAAGACATTGTAACTAGATTCTCTATTATGTAAATAAAATGACCCTGAGTCCTATGAGTATGCTGAGGAATATAGTTCCTATTGGAAAATTGTCCAAATTCCCTTTGAAAACCCAATTGTACTCCCTTCTTAACAAAACTGATCAAGAATTGTTTACGATTGGGGATATAATCATAAAATTAATGTTAAAGAATATCATAGAAATGACAATATTTTTGTTTTAGACATTTATTTTAGCAGGCTTCACAGAAAATGACAATAATATTTATACCAGGTAAGATATATAACAGGTAAGTTCCAACCCAATATTAAATTTACCTAAAAAACGGCCTTTACGGCACAGGAAATTTAAATGAAATGAAATTATCAGTTAAAAACAAATCATATTTTGCTATACCATTTGGAAAGCGTCACCATACGTAGAAAACATTAATGTACAATGAATCAGGGACATAAAAGGATTGATATCAAAATAAATATGATTGAATTTTGTTTAGCAAGTATAATAATTTATTTAGTAAGAACCTTGGATAAAATATTCTTTTCTGAACAAAAAACACAAAACACATCATTAGTCAACCACACAATCATATGAAATTCCTTTATTTATTTGGCAATAATAAAACATAATGATTGTTTTGGTGAATTATAATGCCTACTTAAAATGCATAAAAGACAAAACCTAGCCAGGGTTGCTTTTTATTCCCAAAAAGAGTAAGTCACTATATTTTATCAAACTCTTTACATCAGTCTTAATCACCAAGATAAAATTGATAAGAACTATTGCTTTACATTAAATAATTTAGGCATGGCACCTTTTAAAAGTATTTTTAGACAATTAGGGCGATATTTTATTTTTATCGCCTGACGTTTCATCCTGATGGATAAAGTCATCAGTAATTTCTTCAGTGTAAAAATATGGGACAAAAATTTCAATATTTTACCCATGTGGCAAGTAGTATGCAAGATATGGCATATTCAAATGAGGATTGGAGCGATAAACACAAATATTAAATTCCAGATTCTATTACAACCAGAAGACCAGGTGTAATGCATCATGATGAAAATCATGATGCTTGGTATTTTGGTCAGTTTAATTCCATAAGATTTAACATATAGCTGTCATTTTCCATAAGCTTTTTCCGAAGTGATTCCGGCATTTAAGACAATCAAAATTCACTTGTTTCAGCCATTGAACAAAACTCATTCATTATAAAGAATCATTACTAGTCAAGAACCACTTTACGCTAATATTATTAGAGATTGGAAAAAATCTCAAAGGACTCAGTTTTTAGAGAGAGAAATGTGCCAAGTGGAATTAACTTGGAAGCAACTACAGAGATTTCCACCGTGAAAACATGATAAAAATTTTATTCAGAATACTGAAATGGGTACATGCTGCTTATAATTTTTAATAGGAGTAATAATATAGTGACTTACATGTATTGGCACACCTATATCTGGCCACCGTAAATCTTCCAACGGTGGCTTTGGAGAGTTCCACACCACAACTACTTTATTAAGGTAAGGAAGTCCATAGAGGCGACTAAGGGAATTAATAAGTACCTGGAAAATTCAAATTTACAGAGATAAAATTTTCTCTCCGTCACTAAAAATCCAACCCCTTCCTCCACAACTTATACAAGGAGCGGCAACAAAACTTCTTTTCTCACAAGGCAAATTGAATTGAAAAATGGAAGTTATGTTGCCGCACCCTATACTTCCCCTCAATTAACATTAAAATTTCCATAAAACATTACGATAATAGTAATTTTATCATCTAAAATACACTATCAAAATATGTTTCCTGCCATACATGTAGAACGACATATATGAAAGATGGTGGGTGTCATACCATTCACAGCATGTGATGAATGAGAGTGTGATCATATTAATATTAAATCTCATTATTTGAGAGTAATGCAATACATCATTAGTAGCTATTTCTACAAAATATGCATAAAATTTTATTGAATGTAAGTGTTATCCAAAAACAAAGTTAATTATAAGTTGCCATTCACTTATGGTTTGACAGAGCATAGTAGTGCATAAGGTATTAAGGAGTAACTTTATATTAAACATGGCATATAAACAGGCAGGAAAAACTTTACCACAATTAAAATAATAAGTAGATAAAATAAGAGTGTGCAATGAGTTAATTCTCCCTAATATAGACAATATATCACCCATTACAAATGCACAATAAGGGTCATTTAAAACATCTAACCAGGAATCTATTAACATTTGTCAGGAATTACCTTGTGGTACCAGTAGTGACAACATTAATGGAATATTAATGTTAAAACTAGAGATGTCATGTCACTGAAAATAATGAGTGAAAAATTAATACTCATTTCTTTCATGTTTAGATGATGATGTTCAACGTCAAAACCTGGGTTGTGTTTAAAATAAAGTGTGTGGAATTACAAAGTCAATAATTTCAATTCATTTCAAAATGTTGTGTAAATTCTATAAACTTACATGCAAAAAAAAAACAAATTTTACAACAGCAAAATTGACAAAATTAACAGACAAGTATCCGCAGTTTGTTGGTGATAATAAGTGGTTTGCTCATGAGTTTTTTGGATGAATCGGTAACAATTTAAGAGGATTCTTCAACAAACAAAATTAGATCAAATTACTTAAATGGGGCCTAATCCAAGTATGACTCAAATTAGTTAAACCTCAAAAATAGTGATGTTTCAATGCCATAAAAAAAGCCTCATTACTTCATTGATATTCCCTAGGTTATTTTGGCTAAGGAAAATCTATGCCCACACAGAAGTTGGAATTGATAGAATCATCTGAAAAGATGAATCAACACCGAACACATCTGGGGTTTTATTTACTGAAAAAGGTATTTTGCTCAATCAACAAATATGCAAACATACTTATCATTCATGGTTATTGGGCATCAAGGTGATTTACATACTTTATGGTTCCAAGTCAAAAGTGTTTAGAAATGTGCACAGACAGTTACAAGAGACTGGGCCATTCTGAATGGCATCAAGATGCAGGAAGACTCTTCAGGAAGGTATTATTCCATTGATACAGCTTTCCCTTCAATGACCACTGAGGTTTTCTGCATGCCTATCAATGAGTATTATTTTTTGTTTAGATGTGACTTTCTGTGACTACTCATTAAAAAACTAAAAAATTAATATTTTATCAATACCACAAGCTCAATTGATGCCCTAGCATGTGCTTTCCTGACAAATTTTGTTAGATTCCTAACCAAAATTCATGAAATGGCTTCCTGAAATCTTGGCTTGCCTTGTGTGCCAAGTGATATTGCTCATATTGTGCAGAAAGTTGTGTTGACACAATAAAATGCATTCTAAAATCCAATTCTTCCAGCCTCTCTACCCTAATGTAGATGATATATGAGGGGAAGGTGAAAAGTTCTTGGCCTGCTACAGAGATGACGTTCCAATAGGTGAAAATTTATGATTCCTGCCTGGGTGCAGGTGTCATTAGTTTGTAAAAAAAGTTTAAACTTTTTCTCTCAATTAGTTCGTTTATACATATTGTTGTAGTAGATGCCTTTCGTGTTTTTTGTTAAAATGGAACAACTTCAATTTCATGCAGTCATAAAATTCTTCGTTTTCGATGGATTAACCCAAAAGGAAATTCATCCAAAGTTCACAGAAATATATGAGGACTCGGCTCTTTCAATGTCAATCGTTAAAAAGTGGGCAGCTGAATTTAAATGTGGTCGACACCTCTAAAAGATGACCCATGTAACGGACAGCCAAAAACCACAAGCACACCGAAAACCTTCAAATAGGTTCACAATATCGTGTTGGATGATAGACGAGTGAAGGTTAGTCAGATAGCTAAGGCCATGGTGATATCAGAAGAAAGTGTGGGAAACATCTTGCACAAAGAATTAGGGATGCAAAAGCTATGTGCAAAGTGGGTGCCCCATTTGCTGAAACCCGATCAAAAGTAAATGCGCAAACGATGCAGCAATGTTTGGACTGATTCAAGAGGGGAACCGACCAATTTCCTGCAGCGATTTGTCACCATGGATGAGACATGGGTCCACCACTACACACCAGAAACAAAACAGCAGTTGATGCAGTGGGTGGAAGCCGATGGTTCAGCGCCAAGAAAGCAAAGTTGATTGCAATTGCTGGAAAGGTCATGGCCAGGGTATTTTGAGATGCAAAAGGAGTCCTGTAGATTGATTACCTTGAAAAAGGCAGAAAAATTACAGGCGAATATTACTCCAACCATCTTGACCAGCTGGATGCCAAAATATGCAAGATTAGGCCAGGCTTGACGAAGAAAAAAATCATCTTTCACCAGGACAACCTGCTGTCACCTGCTCAAAAAGGTGTGTTGGAGATGGGAAAACTATGGGATTTGGGGTACGATTTTCTCGGCCATCCTTCCTATTCTCCTGATTTAGCACCCACAAACTTCCATCTGTTCCCAAACTTGGAGAAATTTGTTTCTGGAAAGCACTTTGCATCCAATGAAGAAGTTGAGAGGGCCATAGATGGATATTTTCACCGCCTTCCAGACTCACTTCCGGAAAGGCGTACTGATGTTGGAGAATTGCGGGACCAAGAGTGCTGAAGTCAAGGGAGACTATATAGAAAAATAAAATAATTTTTTAACTGAAAATAGCAGTCTTTCACTTGGACCTTTTCACTTAGTTCACTTTGCCTTTCACTTAGAGAACTTTTCACCTTACCCTCGTATTTGGTTGTGTCATCCCAAGACTTGAGATGCATACATTTATAGAAGTAATGAAATATTCCTTAAAAATAAATAAAGACTATTGCTTTAACCATCAGTGGAAATGAAACTGAATGTACAACAGCAATGGTAAAATATTTTTCATACATTTGAAATTACAATGTCAATAACTGTCTCTGTCAATAACTAGCATTTTACGAAAAAAGAAACAACTAGTGATTTCAGAAATATTCAAAGAACTGAGGGAGATACCAAGACATTAACTTTAGCGGAGTCATCTGTTAATGTGCATTAAAATTCAACAATTCCATTATGTGAAAATCATTTGCCTTGGGTGCCATCTTGAAACTAGTGAATCACAGAAAAAAGTAACAATTTATAAAAAACATTCATGTTTCCCAAAATGAATACAGTTATATCATCCATCTCAAAGGCTCTTTGCAACATTTAAACACCTTTATGAAAAGTACGGAATGTGTTTGATGATGTATTTGCCCCACTGTAACCCCCTACAAGGATTTATCAGCATATGTTTATAAAAGAAATAATGTTCACAATCACATAAGCTATTACCTCCAGTAGTATTGCACCCACCTGGTGGGAACACCCAGCGTGTGCTCATGAATGTGCTCGCCATATGCACAAGCACATAGTTGCGGATAACAAAAGCAATATTTTTGATTAATGATTTCATAAAAAAGGAACAAACAATTTTACTATAGTAAATGCAAAAAAGAACTGATACACATGCAATGTCAGGTGGATCCTCATGGTAAAACAATGCAACTGCTCACCTGTTCTCTTTCATAAGTTAACATCACAATGGTAAACTGCTCTCGTGGTACATTGCCCCCTAGGCTCTCACAAAATTCCTTGCCAGCTCCCCCAGCACCACGACCAATTGGTCTGAACCCAAGACCAGATCCTGGAGACCAAAAACATTAGAAAATAACAATTCTTCAAAACAATATTGAAAAAAGATGTTTTCAACATAAAAATTCCACATAAAGTTATGTATGTAGACAACTATCACCACCTCCGTGACTTTCATGCTGGCATAGACCAAGACTTTCGTATCAGCTAAGATTAAATCTTTTGTACCTCAATGCTTCCTCATGTCACTACACTCGTACAATGAAAAAATTAGCGGGATTAAGTTTTTTTTCCTTTTTAATCAAGGTAAGATCAAGATTTCTCTTACAATACTGGAAACATGAAGTAATTTTTAACCTTTTTTGCAAGAATAAGCTTCAAGAAGTTTTAAGCTTTCACCATGATGTGGCATATGAATTAAGATCAATCACGATTTTTCTGTAGTTACTTGCACACTGGCCTGGTGAAGGCTCTGGTGCCTAACATTTGTTTCTGACACTGTGTAATTACAACTAAGTTAGTTTAATTAAGTATAGTTGATACTATCAATAGATATGACTACGAGTTTACTCCTATCACAGATTTCAACAAGTAATTGGCGACTATTTTAAATTCATAAAATTCTAGTCAACAAATGCTGTACACTTGATTATTGTACACACAGTCATTTTAGAAAATAGAAATTCTTGCCATCTCAATCATTAGCTGAGAATGCAATCAGTAGATACTGACCTATGAACTTAGCATCAGATGGCAGCACAATGTCAAAAGGAAGCTGGGGATAAAGTCGAAATGGATCAACCCATTCATTCCATACTTCATGCCCCTGAGAAAAAAAATATCACCATAATTAAAAAGTTTTCTTGCAAGAAAATATTTCTACCTTGAATTGAATTTTATAGCACATGTTTCACATTTCACCCGAGACAAAAGTTATTTGACAATCATTAGACATCAAACATGATTTATATGGTAAAAATGCATTTGTCACCGAAATAGAAGCCAAGAAAGAAAGAGGGTTTTACATAAATTCAGTTCCTTGGCTTTGATATCTCTACCCCTCCTATAAGGCAGAGCACACGAATACTTGTTCAAGGCCATCAAGCTTTAGTTTTCAGTCTTTTACATCAATTTCTCACAGCCATTTATCACATTACTGTGATGAGTTTACAAAGGTGTAGGTTTCTGAGATTGGGGCAATGCCTAGGTGGACAACAGGCACACACACTACCTATGTATGCATCGCCAACCTAGACATGTATAGTTTCCAAAAATAATTGATGTAAAAGTTATTGTCTTTTGCTAGTTCAATAAAAATTACAATTATTGCATCGAAGATAATAATTATAGTTTGGTGACAAAATATCTTTTTCATACTTATTGTTACCTTCTTCTCCATTATTAGCCATGAGATACTTTTGAAATGGCTCGGATTGTGAAAATCATTTCACTACCTGCCAGATGCTGTCAAAATTAAAGTCAAACCTTGAAATTAAAAAGTGGCAAAGGACTGAAAAAACAGGGTGTTCATTCAATGAAGGTTCTTAGTACATATCAGCAAAGTAAATTGCACAATTACTGGGCCAGCCCATTCATATGCGAGTGAAGCGTACGAAATGTGCTCATGCTACAAGACATAGAGCTAATTAATTGAATATGCAAGTTACACCATGAAAATAAATGCACATATTTTGATTTTATCCATTTTGTGTGCCATTAAAAATGTGCTCAATATATGCAGTCAATGCCCATGTTTTAAGTTTAACGGGTAGCTTACATATTCCCTTAACTTTATAAATGATTAATAACGATAAATACCAATTTCAACCCATTATTAGATGAGCTTGTATGTTTTTCCAAACAAAGGTACAGCAAATCCTACATTTTCCTGAGATGAATCCAGAAATTCAAGAAGGTAACCAGGAATGAAGTTTATCTTTTAGAAGGTAAAAAAAAAAAATGTTCAGTATTCCTACTGACAGAACATTAATACTGTTATTCCAAAATACACTTGGGAATAGTAATCAAATTCATCTGGGGTAAAATTAACCTTTCATTCATTTTACACTGAAATCTCATTACATCAATTACACTTCGTTCAAAATGTGTAATTCAAATATGAGATCCAAAAAAAGCATAGAACTTTACATGATTTTTAATACAAACGGATCAAAAAAAGTCTACAGTAAAATTCAAACCCATGACTTGCACAAATGCAATTTATCAAAAAAAATGCTTTTGATGCATTATGCTGTCTGAAGTCCAACTGAACGCAGAGCATGTTGGAATAAGAAGAAGCCAAAGTCATGCCAGTCATACCACTAGCCATCATTGTGATGGCACTTTATTGTACCCCTGTCTTTCTCACTCGAGCAGATTGGAAGGCCAAATGAGGGGTCAAGGTTACAGTTATATTGATACTGGGATTTCAGAGGGAGGGCTGACAATGAAAGCAGAATTGGTAGCCTCTTGAGGTATGGGAGATGAAAAGTAGAGGTTCTTAATATCCAGAGATGAAGAATAAACAATGAAAACTGTTTACAATGTCAAACTCTCACTCTTCTCTTGAACCCCTTTTGCTCCCAAGCAGAGCGGAACTAATGCCTATGTCACCTGGTGCAAACATACATTCCAGCACCATCCCCTGGTTTCACCCTGCCACGCCACCACACAAATTTTTCATTTCATGGAAATTATATTGACTGCCAAAAAAGCATTCAGTACGCAAGTAACTATTTTGCCAGTATTTTAGTACCACAGAACTCAATTTTGCCAGTGTTTTGGTGACTCCCAACAGAGGCCACGTTTCCCCCACTCCACTTGTGGCTCCATGTATATTCTGGAGTGTTACCATTTAGTGTACGGAATTTTTTGTATTGCAGTTCCCCTCATACTCTCTCCTGGGAATGCACATCAGGAACAATGCAAGGTAATAAGAGTCATGCAATGACTTTTGTCCAAAGCTAGTCTCCTGCCTTCCTCCCAAGTCCAACAATGATCATGAAAAAAGTAATTAATACTAGAACAAAGTTTTAACAGCCCACACAAGTGGTATTATGGGTAGCATTTACTGGATGCTCCAAAGGTTGAAGTCACATCACAATTACTTAATTATGGTGGGTGAGATTAATACGAATGGAAAATATATAAGGATGTGGCAAATCAAATATCCCCCCCCCCCCCATGTGAACCCCACTAATCGCCTTTCTACATGCTTAATACCCCTCTCCTCCTTCCCATCAATGCTGATAACAACCCCTCCTCTTTCCCCCATCTCCTTGCCCCTCTTACCCCTCTCTCGCCCACCCCTTCCCCCACAAGAATGGTATATAAATGGACCGCAACTTGACTCATTTTTACCTAATGATGGCGCCTAAGCATTTAAACTAGTAGAACCAAAATAAAGAACAGGGGAAAAATACATTGTGGTCTACATTTTATCTCGTACAGTTCTTTGAATTATTAATAACCTTAGTTTTATTTGCAATTATTCTCATCTCATACCTATCACACTGATTTTATTTCAGCAATTAAACTCAGCAATTTGTAACCACTTAGCTGACTAGCAAACTAAATCTTGATCATCCGCAAACCTAACAGATGGTATGAACTGACTCACTGACTTTATTTCTTATCTCCAGTTCTTCCCAAGCCTCCATTTCTTCTGCACACACCATGAAAAGCTCAGGTGATATGGGACATTTCTGTCCAATTCTATCTTACCAAAATTTCCCATCCTCTTTATCCACCTCTCACTCCTGAACTGTCAGCGACATACAGGTTGATGATAATCCTCTTATTCCTCCAATCTACTCCTACTTTCTGCAATAAATTCATTAATTCTACCCAATTTACTCTATCATATGCCTTGTTGAAATCTATAAAACAAAATAATAAACCCTGATGGTACTAATTCTAATATAATTGAATAAAGATAAAATTTATGTTCCTTTCTATAAGTGATCTCACTAAAGCTATAGCATCACGTGGGTCTCTCTCCACCCTTCAACCAAAATGAGCATCCTCTATTCAATCATCTCCCTTCCTATACATTCTCTTATTGGTGATCCTAATAATTATCTTATCTATGTGTGATATCAAACATTTCTCTGTAGTCCTCAACAATTAAATATGGCCAGTTAAATATTCAACAGTCAAAAATAATCAATCAAAATACCTGAGAGACATAAAATGTATAATTCCTCTTGAACTTTGGTGAAGGATAAGGTGGTTCAATTGGTCCAAGGCTCTCATCAGGTTCAGTCTCTGGCAGTACAGCATCCATTTTAAGTGGCTGAAACAAAATGGGATACTTATAAATATCATCTAAAAAATATATACTAAAACCTTATTTCAATTCATCTTTGAAATTTGACAAAATGATTATTCAGAATTCCACTGTAAAAACATATCAGAAAAAAGCAATATAAGCTGCATACCAAACTCACTTTTTGATACAAATATTCATATTGGAGTGAATTATAATTATTAATCACAATCTATTCATTATTCAAAAAATGTTCTATTGAAGTCAAGATCCCCAAGTCCTGAGAATGCACACCCACTAGAAAACCTGACCCATTCGGATTGAGTTCAATTTTTTAATCAGCCAAAATTTCATTACACAATGTGTCTAAGTTAAAAAGTGGCTTCTAAAATAAAATGTATGCAAATATAGATTGTAAAGAAAGATCCCAAGAAACATGGTTAGTTAACATAGTAGTTATCTTCCCTCCTTAATTTATGTTCCTCTGGAAGGTTTTTGGCCAACCATCTTAATAAAAAAGCATTCACGATATAATTCTTCTAGCACCTGTTAATTTCAAATAGCTGGATTTTTAAATACCAGTGATGACACATTTCAATGTTATTACTGCCATAAAACAAGCATTTTTCCCTGAGGAAAACCTGTTAATACCCTTGGCCCAAATGCTCATCAACTGTAGCTATGGTGGTAAACAAAATTGATACAGTTATGAGAAGATGATGCTTCTTGCAGCAAATATTGTAGTTTTTGTTTTTTTTAAATTTATGTTAATACGAAATTCTCGCACAGATTTTGCCTCAAACATAATGGAAATACTTTACAAGGAATGAATATACATTGAGCCAGGCTTGCCCTGATATTGTGTACTCAAGAAAAATCAACTTTGATAATATTAAAAAAAAATATTCTTTGTTAGTCTAAGCTAAAACAAGATGCCATTCCTTGCAATGTATTTTTCTAATTATGCCAACTCATAAAAAACTCTCCCATCAGAAAATAATAGTCTTTCTGAGAACTCCTACAAGTAATTTACCAGTTACTTAGCCACTGCTTCATAAAACACATTCTCTTCCACATTCTGCGGAAAACTAACAAGTTATGTAATGAAGTAACCAGCTATTGAGTACTCATACCATGCTATCCAAAAAGAACCCTTTTTTGTTGATTTTTGAATTCGTCAACCCACTGTAGTGCATCTGTTGCTGCCCCTGTTTGTCAGTGCTATTTAACTTTTGGGCAATTTGGTAAAATTTCTGCAACTTTTGAATGCCTCAAAGATGAGCATGAAGGAGTCTCCCTAGCAAGCAGGAAACTTGAGTTGAGGAGTGTGCTTAATTGCTTTTAAAAGTCTTTGAGATGGAATAATTCACTGTGCATTTCAGGAAGTATAAATTTAAAAAAAACTGAATTCTTTTTGTCTACAATTCACTATTTTCCACAGGACACCCTGAAATTCTATGTCCTTTCAAAATTTGCATTTTACAAGAGCTAAATGTCCAGGTCAAAATTTTGTTTTACATATGTATTGCATTGACTGCCATATTTTTTGCCATTGCTTACAGAAAAAACTTTAATTACATAAATGTATGTATCATTGCAATATCCTACTTTTAGCATTACTGTAATGAATACTAGTGCTGATGAATCTCAGAGATAGCCAGATGGCACATAATAACATGATTTGAGAAACAAGATATTTCAATCCACATTCTCCAAGGAAAGAAAGGCAGGCAGGGCTTTTCTGCGGTTACTACCACAACCATCACTGTAATTCCAGCAGCTATCCTTGAGGAATCATCTTATGAAGCAAATGGCCAGGGGCCAAGGGAAGGGGGAGGAAAGAAAGAGATGTGATGTTACCAGATCTCATCCTAGAAATTTGACTGAGGTAATATAGTTGAATAAGTCAGAGGACAATAGGCCACTTAACAAGTGCACCCAAATAAAGCACGTGTATTATCAGAAAATATTATGAACTCACCCATTTCCCTTGAATGCTATACCTCAATCACTCTAAAGTAGGTTATTCTCTTGCTAAATGCTGTGAATACATGGGCAATTTATCCTTTAAATAAACTTTTCATTTAGCAGCACCCTGTTGCATCTTAATTTGTGAATCCATTATGATATGTTTATGCCAGTTTTGTGATGTTACAAAACTTTAAAACTTGTAATTCATTGGATTATCAATATCTTTAATGTTGAAGAGACTAAAAGGGTCACCAGAACATGTGTGGATGTTAGCAACTCTCGGGCACTATATCAATCTACTCTCAAGATGCACACTTAGCCACTTCTTTCTAAATGGGCTTGGATATCATGTTGCTTGGGGATGATGGCAAAAGTCAAGTGCTATAAATTTTTATTTGCACCATAAAATAGCTCTGTGCAACCTCAGGATTACTGGCCCTTTGAACAAAGCAGCATCTTAGACATGAGAGGCAATGGCATAAGAAAATGGACATCTATTGGTTTTAGTTTTAGCATCTAGTTTTTACCCTGTTATCAACACATTTACAGATTCTCATTTTGAAAAACTTCTTTAATGTTTGCTACTATTTAATGGTGACCTTATGTTTGCAATGTTTGTTTCATATTTTAGAATTGTACATTTTGAAACAGATGCAGTATGCTATTTAATAGTTACTTATCGCTTGCGATTAGATCATGAAGTAATTGGGTTGAATTTACTCTCCTCATCAAAGCAGACACTGTCTATAAATGGGGGAAAAATTAAAAAAAATACTCAATAGACGGGGCTTGAAAATGTATATTACCCATGGTGTCATCTCAAACAGAAATAATTAATTATGAGGAATAAATGGGGAGAGTATGAAGACAATTTAGAATTCTACAGCCCGAGACATTTAAAAAGAATTGAGTATGAAACCACCCTTACAATGAAGTCATTTCTTAGGTTTACTTTAACTCTAGGACCAGAAAACAATTCACTATATTGCACATAGAGGATCTGACATACCAAGGTCTTTTTATATGCAAAGTCCCATTACCAGACATTTGATTAATTAAAATATGGATCAAGGTTTTAATTTAATTATCTTAACTCTAGAGCATTTTCCATGTACATTCCTAAGCGTAAATTATCACTTATTCCAGACGCACCACAAAAGTGCTGTTGAAAACACTGGGTGATGGTTCATCATCAACAGGTGCAGGGGGAACTCCAGCTCTGCATCGAAGTGCTGCAATTGCTGCATCAGTGACAGCTTGAACAGATGCCAGGTATCTGAGGGAGAGAGAGGGGGGGTTTATTCAAGGAATATTACTTTCATTACTTATATTTTACTTACTTGCTATTAAAACTTGAAGCAACTTTACCCACTGAAGATTTTAGCTGGACCTTAAAGCTCCTGGATTTACCTATATCCCTCAGGTTTTCCAGATGTAATGAAAACTTTCTCATCCTGACCCTGCCATTCTAGGAGTTTCGAAACAGTTGAACAAATTAACTTTTTGCCTTAAACTCAGAAATTCATTGTTTTCTCAATGTATCATTGCCCAAGAGTATATTTACTAGCGGGGTTAAAAAGATGAAGCAGAAAGTATTTGCCAATAACCATGCTGCCAGCTTTCTAAAAAAATTAATTTTCGAAGAAGAAAAATTGCAGAAATGTGTATTTTTTTTTTAAGGTAATCTACCGGTTAAGGTAGGTTTTTGGATGGACACAACTACCAAACAAACATTTTATTACTCCCAACAAAACACAAAATCCATCATCCTACTCTATATCAGGTCCCTCTTCATCTCTGAGTACTTTCTTCCTACCTTCATCCCGCCCAACATCCCTATCCTGTTCCTTCCCTTTCCTCGTTTGCCTAACATTCTCCCCTCTATTACAGTCTTCAACATCCGACTGCCGGTCAATACCCCCTTCAGCCACTTATCCTGCCTCCATAGGATTTCTCCCAACAAACCCCTCTCTTCGCCCACCATACCAAGTACTTCCTCATTTGTTTTCTTCTCTGTCCATTTTACCTTCTCCATTCTTCTCCACACCCACATTTCAAAAGCCTCCAGTCTACGTCTATCCTCCTGCTTCAATGACCACGTTTCCGCTTCGTATATAGCTACGCAATTCCTAGCGCAATTCTTCTCCTTACGTCCCTACTACTTTGACCGTGTTGGTCAAAAACACTACCGTTCTACATGCTCTAGTTTTTGCCCTCCTATTTTAATGTTAAGCTTAGCCTTTTTCTTTCTAGAAAATCGCATAACCTTTGTTTTATTAATATTGATTCTCATCCCATACCTGTCGCACTGAATTTCCAATTCAGTGAGCAATGCTTAAAGCCCCTTGGCTGACTGACAAACTAAAGCTTGGTCATCAGCAAACCTAATTGATTTTATGAATTCCCCACCCCTACCTCCAGTTCTTCCCAAGCCTCTTTAATCATTTCCTCTGCATACAGGTTGAACAGCAACGGTGATAATGGGCAACCCTGCCTTACACCTCTTCCTAACACTGCCCATCCTGACTCCCCGTTTCCCACCCGCACCTGAGCAGTCTGAGACATGTACAGGTTGCAGATTAGCCTCCTTTCCCTCCAATCTATTCCTATTTTCTGCAGAATACTCATTAGTTTTTCCCAATTCACTCTATCAAACGCTTTTTTGAAATCTATGAAACAGGCAAATACCTCCTGATTGTGTTCTATATTCCTCTCGATTAATAATCTCATTACTGCAATGGCATCATGCATACCTCTCCCCTTCCTAAACCCAAACTGATCATCCCCTAAGTAATCATTTGCCCTACTCTCTATCCTTTTGTTTATGATCCTAAGAACAACTTTAGCTGCGTGGGATATCAAACTAATTGTCCTGTAATCCTCACATGACGTGGCCTTTACCTTTTTCGGAATAGGAACTAAAACTGATCTCACAAAGTCTTCCGGCCAGATTCCCTCCTCATAAATACTACGGATCAGCCCATATAGCCTCTTCCTCCCACATTTTCCTAAACATTTTAAAAGTTCCACGGGAATGTTATCTACCCCCACGGCCTTATTTAGTTTCGTCTCCCTTAATGCCCTTTCTATCTCATTGTCTAGTATGCCTGGACCTAAGCTGTCTTCCTCTACGTCATTTTCTTTTTCAATGTCTAACTTTGTTGGTCTGAGTTCTTTACTATACAGTTCTTCTATATACTCCCTCCATCTCTCTTGGATCTTTCCTGCGTCAACTATTACCTTACCCGCCTTATCTCTAACGGTTAGCATAGCTCTTCCTTTCTTACTTCCCGATAACGATTTAACTTTGCTGTACAGCGCACCAATTTCACACTTCCTCTGCAGACTTTCCATATCCTCGCACTGCGTCTTCCACCATGCTTCCTTTGCTTTATTTGTTGACCGCCTCAATTTATTGTTCAATTCTTTGTACTTCATTTTGCCTAATTCTGTATTGACATTCTTCCATTTTCGCCGCTCATCCATCTTTGTAATCATCTCATCCGTGATCCATGGCTTCCTAGTCCTTTTAGCATTAACGGTTCCAATAGTGTCTTTTGCGGCTTTAGACAACCCTTTCTTGATACTTTCCCATTTTTCTTCGATAGTACTTAGCTATCTCGACAGTACTATCTCGATAGTACCTAAGTACTATCGGAGAAATGTGTATATATTCTAAATAATATAAACAGTTATTACAGTGATAGAATGGTGGGAGAATTGTAATAAGGTTGGGGGAGAAAAACAAGAGGCAAGTTAGACGGAATATAGGGAGGAAGGTATCATGCAGAATTGAAGAATTCTAATGCAGTGTAGAGTGTCACTTTCTGTCTTGCTAGGCTAAGCTTAAAAACATTGTCATCATTAGTCTATGTATATGCTAGTCTATGCGTATATAGTTTATATCCCCAAACCTGCCTTAAACATTATACTACCATAATAATAACACAAAAAGGATGACTTTCTTTCATATGGGAAATCAAAACTTTATTAATGTGGTTTAATCAGCATTTCTAAGAATTTTGTGGGTAGAGTCTGTTTATTTTATTTTGGGATTCCAGAGACGCCTATAAAAAAAATTGCTTTTTCTCTATTTCACTGAAAAATGATGTCCCAGGGAAAGTTGTTTAACTTCTTCATGGTTTCACATTTGTCAGGACTTTTATCAACTGGCCACTTTGTTAGCCTTGGCATTGAACAAAAAACAGTGAAACCTCAGTTTTTGTAATTTGGGATAATTAAAAAATTGGCTTGTAAATTATGGGTTTGAAATAAATATACTCAAAAAATAGTCTTCCAGTTTAGTACTTGGGCAGTAAAATTGCAATGCCTTTTTCATTATATCTGACCTTAAAATCCTTGGCAAATTGACTTGAAAAAATTTTAATTTGATGTTTTCGATATACAAACATATTTAGGAAGGTAGCACTTCCTGCAGTAAGCATTTAGTAAAAAAAATAGGGAAATGAAAGCCTATCCATGGGTATCAACCACCAAATTGTAGACTTATATCCACTGGCCACAAAATCAGTTTTACTGTTTTCGGGGCAAATATTGATTCACCATATCTGGCCCAAAATGACTTTTTCTTCTTTCCTAACCTTTAAGTTTCACTTGAATGACAGAGATTTTCATTGTATGAGGAGGTTATTTGATACATAAATGCGTATTTTGCAGAGAAAGATGTCAACTACTATTTGGAAGGGTTAAAAAAGTTATCGGTGAAAAAGTGTATCGACTATGTTGAAAAATAAAAATAAATTCTAAGAAAAAATGACTAGCTTATTTATTAGGTCAGGAAACTTTTTTTTAGACTACCCTTGTATGTGAGCACTGATTATAAATAATAAAAGAGAACTAAGTATTACGTGATTTTCCCTTTCTTGTAAAAATTAACCTTTCCATTAAACTTATAATAATAATAATTTATTTCCCCAATTGGCAAATACATAGTATGGTACAGAATATCATACATTATGTAATCACATAAGGTACGTCAAGAAGTACAGTAACTTAATAATTACTAGCCAGAAAAAATAAAATTACACCTACATGCATAATCATGTGAAAAATATAAAATTCAATATTACCCAGAATTCAATCACACTGTAAAAACATTTTTCATTTAAGTACATGAACAATTTCTTTTTAAAAATAGAGAGTGATTTCTCATTTTTTAAACTAATCAGAAGCTTGTTGAACATTTTGATGCACAGGGAATGAGGGCCCATGGTCATCATTGTCATGCTAGCAGATACTACACAAAGATGATTCCTTGTCCTAGTCTCAGAGGTGTTTGCGCCATTATTTGACATGAATACAGCAATATTCTTTTTTACAAAGATTACTGAATTATAAATTAACACACAAGGGACTAATAATATGGTAAGGCTTCGAAAGCATGGTCTGCAGTGAGCTCTATAAGGTTTATCGTACATGGACCTAAGCAATTCCTTTTGAATAATAAATATTTTAGTTAACTTGGTTGATGACCCACTTCCCTAGATTATGATACAAGAGAATAAAATAGGCCATAGTCGAGTGTTTTAAAACATCCATACTAACAGTATGCTTCAGAATTGAAAGAAGATAGTACACAGAACTTAATATTTTACTTAGATGTGTGATGGTCAAGTCCCATTTCAGGTATTTATCAAAATATATTCCCAAAAATTTATAGTCATTAATAACTTTACAATTACTTGTCATAGGCTGAGAAGTACTTTTATTAGAATGGCAGGTTTTTGCAAAGAATATCATGACCTGAGTTTTAGTTTCATTAAGAATAAGGTCATTCTCATAGCACCACGTGCCATGAATAACGGATTCGCCCAATGCCATCAGACCTTCAAAGGATTTCTGATACAGCACAATGCTCACATCATCTGCAAACAAGACACAGTTACTGAGAGGATTTACACGTAATTTTCTAGGTATATCGTTTATACATGAGAAATAGAGTTGGACCCAACATTGATCCTTGAGGAAAGTCTTGATCAACACCTAATGGTGAAAAGAGGAAGGTATTCCCGTTCTTCTGGACAACTACCCTTTGTTGACAATTTTTGAGGTATGTTCTCAACCACTGCTGTGCTGTGCCTCTAATACCCATTAAACCACATTTGTACAAGAGTTTATCATGCTCAACCACATCAAACGCTCTGGATAAGTCAAAGAATACACCCATTACTTTTTGCTTGGAATTAATGTTGCATGATGGTGTCAACTGCATTGAAAATTGCCTGCTCTGTAGACTTTCCTTTTCCAAATCCAAATTGTTTAGGAGATAGCAGGTTATTCCCTTCAAGGAATTCCATTAATCTTTTGTTGAACACATACTCAAATATTTTTCCTAGCAGGGGTATTATTGGTAAAAGTCGATAATTTCCCACTTCATTTCTTTCTCCTTTGTTCTTATATATTCGTATTACCTTGGATACTTTGAGGGCGTCGGGATGGACACCATATCTCTGATTCTGATTTACAAGTGACAGTGAGGAACTTAAAATATTTCTACACAGTTATGTATTATTTTTTCTGATATACCGTTTATATCAGTGGAGGCTTTCTTCCCTACCTTGGTAATATGTAAGCAAAGCTCTGATATGCTGCACGGTTTAAGCAAAATAGACTTGAAAGACCCAGCAAAGGAAATATTGATATCATAAGGATCTTGTACATTTACCATTGGTAGCTACTTTATTAGTAGCTGTACTTAATTAATATTTTATGAAATTACAATTTCCAAACTCCTCAGTCTTTAAAGTGCATTAACATATTAATTTTTTTCAAGAAAGTACAATAGAACTCATTAGTTTTTTCTTGGTATTTGTTCATACATTGAGGATCACTAAAAGCCTAATTCCTAAGCTTAAGACTACCAGAGCATTTTTCAGTATGTTGTCAGAAGAATGTGATTCTTTTCAAAATTTTTGCCATTCAATTTTGCTATAGTAATAACTTGTAATGAGGGAAATGAAGAAAAGTTCTGCGATCTGCACACAATACTTTAAAATGGGTAAAAATGTCAAAATATTTCATTTAATAAAAGTTAAATTGTGGATGAAAAATTAAATGTGTCACAGCTGACTTAACAGCGGCTCACGGATTTTACTCATAACTCAAACATCAAATGATTCTATGATGGAAGTGATTGTTTACAAAATTACTTTCCAAAAATAACAACTAAAAATTATGTCAATAAAAACTTAATGGATAGCAAATAATAGCATCAGACAAAAATGAAGTTCGGTTTGCATAAATGACGGAGACAAAATGAGTGGCAAAGGAGGAGGATCAAAGAAAATTAGAAGGTAAAAAGAGCACGGCAGGAATGGACAGCATGAGGAATTTGGAACAGGCCAAAGTCAGGGAGACATTTCATCATAGCTGGGTTATTCCAAAGTGGGTAGTTTCATAGCTTGGTTTAAGAGACTTGAATTTGACCCATGCTGAAAATAAATTCACATTAACACCTGAATTTTCCTACAAACTAATTTATTAATCTTGATTTCGAATTAGGATGAGCATATAATGCTATCACACACCTTTCACGAAGCAGCCTTCCCTGCCTTCGAAGAGCAGCCAAGTCAGGGTCAGTAACAGCCCGAAGCAAAAAATGGAGTTCTGGAAGGCGAGCAGTGGGAAGTAAGATGGCAGCCCTTGCCCAGTCAACCCATTCACCAAATGGAAATGATAACCTATCACCACCAAGCATCACAGGGACTGCTCCAGCACGTAATGACTCCCACAGACGAGTCTGTAAGCATTATCAAAGAAATACATTTTCAAAAAGGCTGTTGATTCACTACTACTCATTGAATGCTGACATTAATCATCCATCAACATCAATTAACTTTCTTCATGCTTTCACTTCCCTTCTGAAATGTATACAACAAAGACTATGGATCTTATCAAATTAAGCATGCCATTTTAAGCTTCAAATTACCAATTTTCAACCTTCTGACAGTCAGTAAATTTACAATAAGGCGATAAACTTCCTTCAAGATGGTGCATTCACGTAGTTGCTAGGTTAATTTTGACATTTATAATGCATTACTTTATCATTACATTCCTTCAAAAATTACTACGCTTAATTACTACAACTATATCTGAATGTAATGGAATGGGATTGGATAAATCTTACAGAAAAAAATCATCACTGAGTAACAATGAGATAAATTTTTACAGTGGCGTAAGCTGTTAACATATCCATAAGATAATAAAAAAACAGGATGAGTTAAGGGTTTCCCTATTTTAATACATTCCATTCAATTGGGGCTAAACCTTTGTTATGATATTATAAAGTTATCAATGAAGCCAGGTTCATTATACTGTTTAATTGCATTATAATTACCTGAACAAGAGTGGTTGAAGCTATGGATGGGTCACTAGGTGCAGGTATCAGGGTAAAAGTTGAAACAGACAAGAAAGCCATTCTGGAAGAAGATAAGCCACACAATGTCCACTCTCCAAGGCTAGGGTTTTTCTCAGCTTCCATGTCAGGACCATCGTCTCCCTATTCCAAATGGAATCAAAATTCATGAGTACCAGAAATTTTCACGTGTCATCTATCTAAATAAACTGTAAATTTACACAATTTGAACACAAAAGGTACACGAGACAACTAACTAAGCACAGTCAACTATAATTACTCAACTTAAGATTTATCATTGTCCAACACAATAACAACAGAATTCACACAAAAGAGGATGCAATATTATGAATGGAAGGGGTATTTTTTTTACACAGAAAAATTCTGTGTAAAATTGTACGACAATTTTCAAAAATGGACAAACACAAGAATAGAACTATGTTCTCTTACAAAATGTTTTCCCCTCCTCAGAATTCCCATTAGATTACATTCTTCTAAACAATATAGGTTAAAAGAATTTCCATTACAAATTATAGCAACAGAATACAAACATGACAAAATATTGGCTGATGCATGAATGAATAAAAAATTAATTTGATCAGCAAAATAAAAGCAGAATAATTGTTTAATGATCTTTTTAACACATTATGATGATTTTTTTATTTAACTGTCACTCTAGAATTGTGATGACTTGTTCAATTACTCAAGAAATTTCTAAAAATTTGTTATATAATATACAAATATGGATAAAAATATCAGGGTTTTCTAGTGACACCCTTGCTAAACCCAAGATGTGTTATTTACAGAATATCAAAACTATCAGAGAAACTGTCGGTAGCACAGGGAAAGGAACTGATATATATACTCAGCATGTATAAATTTTACATTCCAACATATTCAGTAACACTGAGTTCTACAGTAGTCTCTACAATTAATGCATCAATTTTACAAAGTGAAAGCTTAAGCAAGGTGGCTTTACCCTCCATGATCAATTCAACCCTAGATGATAACTGTGACATCGATAAATCAAATTTTGTGAAGCTGTGCAGCATCTGAAAAGAATCATTCCAGGACTTATCTTTCAAAATAGAAACAATGGATTCACGGCAGGGACTCTGGATGGGGACTACTTAGAAGGTCAAAAGACTGAGTAGCTTCTGGATTATTCTATTTTATGAGTTTGCTAACTTTCCAGACGGGACTAATTTTCTAAGATTGTTTTCACACATGTAAATCTCATAAAATATGGTAATAACCATCTAAGAGTATCAAAGATCCATATAAACATAACAGTTTCAGGTTTAACTTTGTGGAATTTCTTCATGATGTGGGTAAAAAAAGAAACTTTGCACTTCCAAATAAAGATTTGTGGGCCCACCTGATGGTGATAACCAGCATTGAAACCATGGTCGTGTGAAGTATTAAATCTTTATGTGGAAGTACAAAGTTTCTTTTTCCACCCTCATTATCACAGATCCCATGAAACATTTATACATCAAAGTGTGATACCAAATTACCCTTTATAAATAGCCTCTAGATTGAATGAAATGCCTCCAAAACAGAGCTAATCTCGTAAAACTACACAACAATTTGGTGCCTGAGAAAATGATTCATTAAAATCTAATGAGGCTATTATTATCTATAATCATACATGCACAGTTTCATTTATCCTGTCTGTGAGGGAGATATTTCTAGTATTTATTATGCTCATATTTTAGTCGTAATATTTCACATTATATGCACTTCAGACATAAAAAGCATCTCTGACTGCAAGCAAACAATTAGAATTTTGAAGGAGGCACTGAGAAAGATGTACAAAATCCAACTGTACTTATATGATTTCATCTACTCAATGTATGATTGAGTTAAGCATGAACTTACTATATTTTATGAGCATCGTCCATAAGAATCACAGAGATTGCACATAATTACCTAATATTGTTTCCTATCATTTCAGTTTGTGTCTGGAAAGGTGGTCATTAAAAAATTGTGTGCAGAAGCTAAGTCATACCATACCTATCTATATTCTGGTTTGTCAATTTCATCATCAAAAACACTATGAGAAGGAAAAAGTGTTACATCACAGTGCACTTAATTGGTATAAGGAGCTGGTTTTTATGTTGAAAAGTTCAAACCCAAATACCACTATTAAAAATAGATAGATGAAAATCAATTTCCTCTCATGTATGCAATCTGAATTAATTTCATTTCATTTTTAAAAATACGAGGGTAATCCCAGAAGTACCCAACACTACAAAGAAAACACAAAAATTTTGGAAAAAATTATTTATTTTTCAACATAATCTCCTTTCAGCTCAATACACTTTCCCAGCGATGTTCAATACGTTTGATACCCTTTTTATCATAAGAACTGTCTTGCTCCTGAAAATAGCCATTAACTGCCGACATCACTTCTTCACATTTGGGATATCTTTGACCACCGAGCCATTTTTTAAAGTTTGCGAACAGGAAATAATCCGAGGGGGCTAAATCTGGAGAATAGGGTGCATGAGGTAGCAATTGAAACTATAATTCATGAATTTTGGCCATTGCGATAACGCATTTGCAAGCTGGCGCATTGGCTTGATGAAACAGCACTTTCTTCTTAGCCAAATACGGCCGCTTTTGCTTGATTTCTTCCATCAAACGTCGCAATAAGTTAGTTTGCATAATACTCGCCGTTGATAGTTTTTCCTTTTTCAATATAGTCAATGAAAGTTGTCCCATGCATATCCTAAAAAGCGACGCCATGACCTTGCCTGCATATGAAACGTTCTTCGCCTTCTTTGGAGCTGGTTGTCCCTTGTGAATTCATTGTTTTGATTGTTCTTTGTCTCGGGTGTGAAGTAATGGACCTATGTTTCATCCATGGTTATGAAAAATTCTGCTTTACTGCTATGAAATTTTGTTAAACACTCAATGGAAACATCTTCACAATACTAGTTTTGCTCGAGTGTGAGCAAATGCAGCACCCATTTTACACACAGCTTTCTCATGTCCTAATTTTCAGTTAATATGCGATGTACCGCACTTTTTGAAATGCCAACTAAGTCTGCTAGCTCGCGCACTTTCAGTCAACGATCATCCAGTATCACTTTGTGTATTTTCTTCACCGTTTCCGGAGTCATCACCTCATTTGGTCGACCAATGCGATGCTCGTCTTGACAGCTCGTACGGCCTCATTTAAACTCAGCTATCCAATATTTTACTGTTTTAAATGAAGGAGCAGACACCCAGAGTAGAATCACAGAGTTATATTTTTTGAACAACAACCACCATCTCTAGGTCAAGCTGGGTACTTATGGGACCACCCTTGTATCATCTTGCTTCAATAACCATGTTTCTGTATCATACTGAACCATGCCCCATATAAACTTTTAATGAGTCATTTCTCAACATCATTAGGCAATGCCCATAATTCATTCTCTCCTCTTTGTGGAAGCTTCTTTGCCTAACACTTCTCTGTCTCATGATCTTGCTAAGGAAAAACTTTCTCGTCCATTCAAAGAAACTGCAGGATATACCGTGACAGCCAGTCCATTTTATTAATTAATTAAATAATATAATTTGAGTCACGGCAGTTTTAAGGAACATTAAACCCATGCTATGGATTATTGTATTATTGTCCTCAGGTGTGCAGATTTATTTGCCCAGTAAAGGTAATACCTATGCAATTCATAGACTTCAAAGTATTTTTTCAACAGCAGAAAAGAGAGATAGTGTTTTCTTTGTTGGGTGGGGTACTTCTGGGATTACCCTTGTAGAATAAATTGAAAGTATTGGAGGTGTGGGTCTGCAGAAGGATGATATACATAAAATGGACACATAAGAAAATAAACAAAGAAGTACTAGGTATAGTGGGGGAGGAGAGAAGACAGTCGGGAAAATCCAAAAGAGGGAGGAGAAGGGGTTGACGAGAATTTGGATCAATGATGGAATGTTACTGACTGTGATGGAGAGGATAATGTTAGGCAATCAAATCAGAATAGCAAAAGGATAAGCATGTTGTGTTGTTGGGTGAAGCTAAGTAATAAAGCAATGCTCAGTCTGTGTCCATCCAAAATCTACCTTATATGGTAAACTACAATATAAAAATTAATAATTTGTATAAAGGCTCTTAACATGAGTCTAAGAAATTGACATCAATCTGTCATTCATGCTAATTTAAAAATGTCTTCGCAAATGTTTATTTACAAATTTAAAAGCATAATGAATAAGTTTTACTGCAATATAGTAATCTGCCACTCCTTTCCAGCCAATTTCATGCATGACAGAGGCATAAGATATTTATCCCACTTAGCTGCAAGTGGCCTCATGTTTTGGTATCATTTCAAACTCCAAGCTTCCTATTAACTTTCTCCATGCATACAAATACATTTATTACACTTGGATGTGATAGAAATAGAGATTACATTTGCTAATTTCATTTTATAAAATGATCCGTACATATTATAGTGGAACCTTGTTTAACGAGCATCTTGTACAGAGTGATGGGCACAACAAACAAAAATATGACAGAAAATGATTCGCTTAAAGAGTAATGTTTCGAATAGTGAGTGACGAGGAAAGGGCCATTCCCGGATTCACTGCATTCCTGCTACTGCAATTTGTCTCTAGCACTTGTCCCGCTAGCATCTTAGCATTGCTAATGATCTCACATTTTTCCAAACTTGTGTTCAAAAATATGATTAGTGATTTTTTGGGTCAGAGTTTATTAATATTTTGTTCATAGTTTTAAAATTGACCCCAAAGAAAAAATTGTAAGAGGAAAGCCATAAGAGAATAAAAATAAAAAATAACAGTAGAAATTAAAGTAATATCATTGAAAATTGGGGACAAGGTGTGAGCATGGCTGATCTAATACACACATCAACAATTAGTCAGCATCAATGATTGGCCTTTTCTTCAAGAACACAGTCAAGACTTAGGAGACAGGCAAGAGTATCTATGCAAAGGTTACATATTCTCAATGATGTTAAAGGTTGCTTCTCACATAGATAAACGAAAAGCATTTGCAATCCGGCATCATTAATTAGAATATAATTTGAGAAGGGGAAAGTGATTTTCGCTGATCTCGTTAATACGATGTCAGGATCATCAATGGCCAAAAAAGTATATAAGGAAAGTCATGCGTGGTTAGAGAAGTTAACGAGAATCATCCACGGAATTGTGAGGCATGGTGAAGCAGCAAGCTCTGAGTCAAAGGCAGCAGAGAACTTCATTGGTGACTTAGAAAAGCTTGTAGATTCTGAGGGTTACTTCGAACAGTATATTTTTAACAGTGACAAGACTGTTCTCTTTTGGAAGAAAATGCTGATGCCAACCTATATTTGTGCACATAACAGTAGAAAAGAATTCATTGCCCGGACACAAGACAATGAAAGGCCTTCTCACGCTGCTATTTTTGCTATCTTGCTATTGCTATCACGCATTTTTACCAAATTTTGATTCATTTTTGAAAATCCATTGTTAAAAAAAACTGCTTTTTTCAGTCATGTCAGTACCTAAATAACAAGTTTTCTGTGCAACACTTTGAATCAGAAAACTAAATTGAGAAAAAATTAAGAGAATTGCACTCTCATATAAAGTAGTTGGAGTAGCTTTGGGGAAGGTGACCGACAGCTGAGGTCATTTGCACCATTTGGGATGGATGGGAAAGGAAAAAGGGTGGAGAGAAATCCATCATCAGCATTACCCTACTCTTAATGAAAGGCGCCAAAGGATCTGCAGCTTAATGTCCTATCCAACAGATGGTATACTCATTAAGAGTGCCCTCCGCAAAGCACTTCAAATACAGATCAGGACACCATCTGCCATCTACAGGATTCGAATCCAGGCCCTCTGGGTGGGAATCAAGTACGCTAGCTACCACACCATCTTGATCATCTCACTTTCAGATGAAAGAAACTATGATGGATTATTCATGTTCAAGCATCCTCATAATTGGTGATGACACAAACAAATTGGAATTAATTGGCAGAAAAAAGTTGCTAATTTATATCAAAGCAGTATTTTTTACTTTTTAACTACTGTTATTTTGGTTTAATTTTTGCATTTATTTCAAGGTCATGGTAGCCCAGAGGATGGATCTCTAAGCTAATGACAGGAGGGTTTCAGGTTCAAATTTACCACAGACCTCACATCATCCCAGGCTAAGCCAAGTTATGCAGTTATCAGGCCAATGACCTTCATGACAAACTGCACGTGGCACAGGTAAAGAAACTATCCTCCTTACCCTGAATGCAAAAATACTGCATGTCAATCAACTAAAATAAGTTCTGGATGAGCTCTTCTATCAATTATGAAACCAACCTCTGGGTTGCATAATGTGCTATATTTTGATGCTAATTGTTAATAACCACTCTTATCATCAGTCATTTTCACTAACCTTATCATCATCATTCTCCCCACAGTCAAACTGAAAGAAGAATTCATCAGATGTGGCAGACCTGGACATTGCTCTAAGATGCATATCAAGCAAGGCAGGTTCAGATGAGCTTGATGTTGCAGGTCCAGGAATATATTCCCCCTAAAACAATAAGGGAAAGATTATATAACTGCAACAATTCAGAAAAGTAAAAGAATAGTTCCGTATAATGCTTTAAAGCACTAATTGAAATTTTCTAACCAATGAATTTAATAACTGAGATTATGCAGCTTTTACAAATGATCTCTGAAAGACATACTGAAGATGAGTTACGGGGGAGTTCTGGACATTATTTTCAATGTGAAAGAAACAATAATGTCAAAACTGCAAAACAATCTGATGATAAGTAAAAACAAATATACCATGATTTAGAGCTAGTGAATTCAGGTTGCCAATGGCAGCCAAAATGAAAATTTTCAGGCATTCATAGATAAAAATGCCAGATTTTTCAATATCTTTCCTTTTATTTGCTATACTTTCACTACAATTATTGTGTTGTTTCTCATGGGCATCTGATTGCACTCCGCTTACATTTTCTGGCATATGCAACTCGGAGGGCTATTCTAGTGATACTTGATGAAATAAATGTTACAAGCAAATACTGAGCATCAGGAATGAAGAAAAGCACCTCGTCCTTCCCCATTTAGATCAGGAAATTTTATATTCATATTGTTACATACTTCCTTATGTTGAATTAGCAGCTTGAAGAATTCCATTTCAAAGCTATTAATAATAATTGGTCAACTATTTTTGAAGGTTTGCCCATCAAGGTCAAAAATATAGTAAGCCAATCCCTTTCAAAATTTTATGTTCACTCAAAAAGCCTAATATTTGATTCTGAAAGTGTATGTCATGCCCTATACACTTTATATTGCACATTTCAAAGGTAGGTAAACCAGTAATGAAGATGTAGAGTAAACAAACAGAAAATGTAAATAAACATTCACACTACTTGCTAAAATGCAATAATAAGATACGGCCACACAATGGATTTAATAAGGAACCATTTCCCCCTTAGGTGTGAGACATTTTGTTTTATTGGCATGTTCACTAACTGTTGGTCCAAATTTAATAATTTTCCAGTTCAATTAATGAAGTCCAAAGTGGTTTCCCTATATTTGTACAACTGAAATATTACTGAAAATTTACAAAAAAACTTTATTATATAGCAATTCACATCACTTCATACAACCTCTTCAATGACAAATCCTATCTCCCAGGACTTCAAAAAATGAATCAATGAAAAATATGCTTCGAACGATGAAAATACAATAATAAGTCTTTTCAAATTATAGTACATATGGATATTGATACTTAAAAGTGATTAAAAGGATTACCAATCAAGACAATTAATCTTGATTAATAAAAATACAAAAATTGAGAGAAAAACTTAACAATAATATATTATATTCATTATTATAAATGATTGAACTAAGGTTATAATACATTGTAAATTTTTTATTCAGAGTATTTACTTGAAAGGATAGCAGAAACTGTCTCCTAGCTGGAAGAACAGGAGGGACTCCTTGCCAAACATCTCCGCCCGGGGGTCCAAGAAGAGGAGGAAGTACTAAATCAAACCGGGATCGAAATGTTCCAGGTGAAAACTCAGACTGAGCCACCATTGCTCGACCAGTGTTGACCCCTTGGAATAAATCTCCAATAATCCTTCTTTGTCCTGTATTGTGGATAGAAGCTGAAAAGTTGAAATTTGACATTATACACTTATGATGGCATGGATATTCGGAAATAATATCAAAAATCTAAAGCAGTTTATCAATATTATTCAAGAAAAGTATTTATTACTGCATTTTAACCATTACTTGTATTACCCTTATGCCAATTACTGGATTTTCCTACATTCCACAATAAACGTGGATACATGGGTACAACCAAGCATTTTCTCTCATATTTCTTGATTCATTCTCATTAACAATGCACCCTTGCATAGTATTTAACAGCCAAAGAGCAGATATTAGTACTCAAGTCATTTATGTTCCACCCCAGCCCATAATGCTGACTAATCCACTTAAAAATCAATATAACAAACCTTCACAAACTCCTACTGTGGTACCCCTGGTTACTGCATATATTATTATACTATGGTTATTATGTATAACTTTACCATCAATAATCACAAAACTTCCAAAACAATGAATGAAATGATAATTTACAAAAGTATTCAAGGGCAAACTTTGAATTTTGCCTTAGATTTGTCAAATTACGAGATACAATCAACGGAGCTCTATAGCATCTTTCTGAATGGTTAAAGGATATTGAGGAGCACATCTCCAAGTGTGATTACCACCTCGATGATCTTGAACAGTACTCAAGAAGAAATTGTCTTCTTCTGCATGGTATCAAAGATGAAAAAAGTGAAGACTACTTGCATTTAGCCGCATGTTTCTTCATTAATAAACTAAAAGTAAGCGTGAACCCGATGTCCCTTGACCATGGCCACAGAATAGGTCCATTTAAGGAATCGAACAAACATCCTCAACCCATCATAGTCAAGTTTGTTTCATATCAAGACAGAGATCAAGTGGGAAGGGCAAAAATAAACCTAAAAGCAAGTGGATCTCTCATAACAGAGTGACTCACAGCTACCAGAAAGCGTCTACTACTACTTGCCATCCAATATCTCACCGGGCCAATGAATGTATGGACCCAAGATGGGAAGATAACTTTCTTAAAGCCTGATGGCTCTAGGATTTTTGTCTCAAATGAAGGAGACATGCAGAAGGCAAGTATTGATTATAACTCTCGCAATATTTCATCAAGGAGCAGATACCGCTAAACCCAGTGGGTGAATTGCCTTCCTTGCCTACTGCAAGTATTTTTGACCAACTGCTTGCAGATAGCATAAAATAATTTAATACAGTGATTTGTGACCTGCCAGTGCTCTCTACACTACCGCAAAAACATTACTCCCTTGTACCTCACCGCACTGTGCTCTTATATATCTGTGCCTCTTGCTGCTCGAAATTCCTGCCTTGTGTGCTTTGTGTCTCTACCTTCTTGTGGTCCACTATCCAGTAATTGCTCCTGATCTGCCGTCCTTGATTCTGTGCACGTGACTTCCCACCCTATCCTATTCCTGCATCTCTTACCTTCTATATCCTGCGCTCATGTATCCAGCTCACCTGTTTCTGATCTACATTGTGAAGTCAATTATTGAAAAGTGATTTAGTGCCAGTGCCCTGTGCTTTTCCCATAGTTACGAGTATCTTAAATGGTGCATCCCAATTAAATAGCGTATTCTGTTCTTTTCCCCATTTGCACGATCATCCCATAGTACTGTGTTTAAAAAGAAGTTAGTGAAAAGTAATTAAATGCCAGTGCCTTGAGCTTTTCTCACATATCACCAATAGTGCCTTCCTTTTCAATAGAGTTTACAGGAGTTTTATTTATTAGTTTCCTGCAATTGTTTAGTCTTCCTGCAGTGCAGTGCTTAGCAGCTATCCCATTTGCGCTGATTAATAGTGCCTCTCAGTTCCTTAGTGTTTTATTGAAAGATCTCGTAGACTACCTCAACAATTACAGATTATCGCAGGTAATTAGTTCCTGGAATTATCAAAAAAATTAATTCAGATCTTGCTGCTTTGTCAATCTGGGGTATAAAAAATTTACTGAAAATAAACCCCATCAAAAGTCAATTCATTATTTTCGGATACCATAATCTACATTCTAAAATAAGCATTGATAACCTTCCACCACAAACATTGCAAGGATCTATCATACCATACCTAAGTACAGTAAATATTTTAGGTGTAACCTGAATGAAACATTATCTTGGACTGATCATGCAATTGCTATCTGCAGAAAAATAAATTCATCCCTGAATTCACTGAAAAGGCTAAAGCACATTGCTCCCCCCTCCTTAAAGATGCTTCTTGTATTCTCTCTTCTGATACGCCATTTTGATTATTGTATTGTAGTATACCAAGACCTTTAAGGCAAACTGAAAACCAAACTCCAGAGAACCCATAATTCCTGTGCGTGGCTCAAATGTGATCTTAGAAAATACAATCATATTTCTGGCTCATTTACAAGAATATCCTGGTTAAAGCTAGAAGGTCGCAGGCATTTACATATTCTTTCAATTTTCTACAGGATATTTTCAAACCACAAACCTAATTATTTCTGCAAAAATATCCTCCCTATTAGCTCAATCCACAACAGGAATACTAGGGGTAATGATAAACTTCTTGTCCCACTCCATCGCACGGAAATCTGTCACAAATCTTTTCATGTTACAGCACACCATCTGTGGAAGTCTCTCCCAGATGACAGAAAACTCTCCATCCACAACAAGATTTAAGAGAGCACTTCACAAGTTCATTTTCCTCAGGTGCAAAACTTAACTAGTATACCCTCCCTCATTTCACTCAGCTGCTATATAGATCACTGCTTCTACTTTTTCTTTTGTCATCTCCATTAGTGGAATTTTGCATCATTCTTTTTAGTTAATGTTATGTTTCTCATTAATCCTCATGTGTTGTCAATATAATTAATTTTTTCATTTCAATTTCAGTAACTTAATAATATGTATACTATGAGAAAAATGATTGTTACAATGTATATGTATCTTCCCTCTTATTCATAAGGTTTTCGCAGGTTTTTGACACCCCCCCCCCCCCATCTCTTCGTGGGTATTTTCCTGCATGCTTTTTTACTAGGTGAGCAATGCCATGCTCTCCCTAGCTTTTCCCACGAACCTCATTCTATGCTTAGACTTTCCCTATTTTATTGTTCTCTTCCTTCACTGTCATTTACTTTGAGTACGTGTGTGTGTTGAGGTGCATCCTTAATTTATACATGTACATGTATATATGGATTATATCACCATTGCTGTTCAACCTGTATGCAGAGGAAATGATTAAAAAGGCATGGGAAGAACTGGAGGTAGGAATGAAAGTGGGCAGGGAATTCATAAAATCAGTTAGGTTTGCTGATGACCAAGCTTTAGTTTGTCAGTCAGCCAAGGGGTTGCAAGCATTGCCGAGTGAATTGGAAATTCAGTGCGACAGGTATTGGATGAGAATCAATATTAATAAAACAAAGGTTATGCGATTTTCTAGAAAGAAAAAGGCTAAGCTTAACATTAAAGTAGGAGGGCAAAAACTAGAGCAGGTAGAACAGTTAACATACCTCGGTAGTGTTTTGGACCAACACAGTCAAAGTAGTAGGGACGTAAGGAGAAGAATTGCACTAGGCAAAGAGGCTTTCACAAGGAGGAGGGAGTTGATGACAGGGACGTTGAGTTAGAACGTTAAGAAAAGACTCGTAAAAACTTTGATATGGAGCGTAGCTATGCACAGTGTGGAAACATGGTCCTTGAATGCTGGAGGATAGACATACCTGTAGACTGGAGGCTTTTGAAATGTGGGTGTGGAGAAGAATGGAGAAGATGAAATGGACAGAGAAGAAAACAAATGAGGAAGTACTTGGTATGCTGGACGAGGGGAGGGGTTTGTTGGGAGAAATCCTATGGAGGCAGGATAAGTGGCTGAAGGGGGTATTGACCGGCAGTCGGATGTTGAAGACTGTAATAGAGGGGAGAATGTTAGGCAAACGAGGAAAGGGAAGGAACAGGATAGGGATGTTGGGCGGGATGAAGGTAGGAAGAAAGTACTCAGAGATGAAGAGGGACCTGATATAGAGTAGGATGTTATGTTTTGCTAGGAGTCACAAATTATTTAATTAGTAATTATGTCCATCCAAAAACCTACCTTAACTGGTAGATTACCTAATAAATAAAAATATATATATATATATATATATAAATTTTTAAATGTGCAAATCTGTGCATAATGAATGTGTGTCTATCTATATGTATTTTTATGTGTATGCATGTATGTAATTATAAAGTTTATGCCTAATATAGTACAAACATGACAATGGTTTAAGTATATGCAAGTATAGTTTATTATTTTCTAAATATGTTAGACTTCTGTAGAAGCTACAGAAAGTGAATAAGCCAAACCATCCTTTAATCCAGCATGGCAGAGGGTTTTTCTAAGACCACAAGGACATGATATGATTTTTCTTAGTGTAAAAAGTGATACGACCAGAATATATAGCTTAAGGATTAGAAATTACATTTACAAAAAAATCAGCCTTGGTCCCTAACCACCTACCTTCAACAGTAGCTCTGGCCAGATTTAAGAGTATATGATTTCTTCCATCACCTGCCCAGTAAGGTAACTGTGCCAACCGTTCTGCCAACAATATTTTAGGAAGAGTGAGATTGGACTGGGGAGTCACAAGGCCTATGTCCATGTCAACAGCAGCTAGCTCCCCAACAAGAACAAAGAAAATGCAGGCAGTAGACGGGTCATCAGTGAAATGTGGGTTGTAGCCAAGAGTTTGGCGAACAGTTGTTTTCACAAAACTTTCAACTTCCCCAAGAACCTGCAGAAAAAAAGTCAATACATAAAGGGTTCAAAAAAGATAATAAATTCCAATATAAATTATTAAAATTAAATGATTGCCTATCTACATTTTATAAAAATTGCATTATGTATTAGAAATAAGATCAAAGTTCAACGGGGCATGAATAGTATCATAGCACTTCATGGGTTCGTCAATGGCTATACCTAGCATAAGATGATTGCACTTGATATTGGTAATGACTGGGTTCTGAAACCTCATTTATATTGCTTGTAAATGCATTTATCTTTATATGATTTGCCATTTTAACCTGCTGCTAGTTCATTCAAGTTCAAATTGTGAATAAATAACTTCTCAAATGGTAAGAAACCTACACATTCTACAGATATATTAGATACAGCATAATTGTTAATGAAATGTCAAAGACATACCTGATGCTCATCGGGGTCATAGAGGTATACAGGGAAACCAGAAGTGAGGGAGCATCGGGAGTAATCAAAACAAAGATGCATTGTACAAGATGACCTTTCCTCCAAGCCAGGCGGTGAGAGTTTTGGTGCTTTAGAAGATGGATACAAGCGATGTGGAAGTGCTAGGTCAGGGCTGTTTCGCTCCATTGCTTCTCTCCTTGCAACTTGAGCCTGGGAAAATAATAAAAGAACATATTACTTACCACAACCCACAGAGACACAAGAATGCCCTTCAACACCATTAGCATTTACAAAAACCGTTGAGAATCAAAGAAATTTACTGGTACACTTGTAGTAACTACATTAATGATAAAAACATGGATGGATCACAAAATTTGTGAGGATATTATAAAGCTTAGAAGATGAAACAGATATGTTTCATATGGCATCATTTTTTTCCATTTTCATCCTGATATGTGATGAAAATGCCTATCCAAATATCCAGGGATGCTAATCTCAATATTTGAAAATTAATATGCATTTATTAAGATTAAATAAATTTTAAAACACTACTCAATATATATTAACTATGACCAATTTTCAAATTCCTACTAAATACAAAATTTTGCCATAGTGAATGACAGCTGTCTTAAAATTAGTGGTTACTAAGATCTCAATCATTTATCAGTCAAAAGAGCAACAGACGGCTACATCGAAAACATTAATAGGTTGAATCACTAGTTTTAAGACAGCTTTTGCTTGAAAAAATAAAGAGAATACGAGGGTTGCTACAAAATTTTTTAGAAAGACCACCATGCAGTCTATAATTGCCTTTCCAAAAAAGTGAGCTGACAGCGGTTTCCTTTCCGAGTAATGCACACAAATTGAAACTTGCTCGGCTTATCGCTGTCAATAAGTGACCTTTCTTTGTTTCTGTTTACATGACAGGCAGGTGTTGCGGGAATAGAGCCGTCAATAGCATTTTTGGGCAATGATTCTTTATGACTTTAAAAGTAGTTCAAACAGATCTGAGAGCCTTGATCATTTGCAATGGGCCTTCAGGGACCTTTGCTCCTTCCCATGCAGAATTTTTTGGTGCTTTCAAGAATTTAGACGAGATCAAACTTGGCTGAAAGATGAGGAGAGGAGAAGGGGTCCAGCAACTGCAGTAACTGAGGAAAACAACCTCGCCGCTTTAAAATAACTGGGGCACGAAAATAATTGTGTGACATCCAAGGATATTGAAACAAACTTCAAATCAGGAAATCTTCATCCTGGTGGGTGTCGTGCACTTTGACAGAAGCACAAAAGGGCATCTGGGTTAAATGTTGCAAAGAAATGTTGAAAAGATTTGACAGAGGCAACTCTAAGTGCGTTTCTGAGATAGTTACTGGTGACGAAACGTGGATTATCAGTTTGATCCTGATAATAAGCGCCAGTTGAATGTATGGATTTTTACCGATGAATATCCACCAACAAAAGTGGAGCAGCCTCGAAGCATCAGAAAGAAAATGGTAGCAACCTTCTTATCCAAAATTAGCCCTGTAACTGTTCTCCTGGAAGAACAAAGAACTCTTACTACTCTGTGATACACAACAGTGTGTCTACCGTAAGTTTTTGGAAAACTTCAAGAACAGCAGCAGAACACAGGACTGCAGGAAATTATCCTGCACCATGAAAATGCATCTGCGCACAAAGCGAACCTTGCCATGCAGCTCCTGGAGTCCACAGGGGTTAATGACTCACCCACCTTGCTGTTCTGACCTGGCCCTGTGTGATTATTTCCTCTTCCTTACAGTCAAAAATCGCATGCATGAAAGGAGGTTCTCCAGCCCTGAAGAAGCCATTAAAGCCTACCAAAGTAAATTTTCAGCACTCAAAGAAAATGAATGGAAAAACTGCTTTGAGAATTGGTTCGCAAGAATACAAAATTCTATAGAATATCATGGCAAGTATTTTGAGAAAATGTGGTTGACAAAATTATTTAAAGTTTCTTAGTTATTGTGTATCTCAAAACTTTCTCAGTGACCCTCGTACTTTTCTGCTTTCTAAGCATCTACTTCCCAAGTTTTAGAAGGCAAAAGGTACGTCCAAAACATTGGAGTAACCTTGCCACAATGAACCTCACTTCAGAAATATACTCTTTCTTCTTCTTACTCTCATCCAAGCTAAATGGGCAAAGAAACTAAATTCTGTGATGATACCAAATAGTCACCAAACTTGGAAGTTGAGATAGAAGGATAAGCATAGTTCAAAGGCCTACAGTTATCAGATGAGGAAGTGAAGAGGAATGCAAAAACTTATTTGATGGAAAGGAAAACAAACAATTAAGTTCTGGGCACGGTAGGGAAAGAAAGATGGCTTTTGCCAGAAATTCGAAGAAGGCCGGACAAATGACTGCAGACAATACTAAAGAGCCAATGGGCTTGCGAAGAAGGTAACAGAGGGCAGGATGCTGTGAAAGTGAGGGAGAGAAAGGATAGGAGAAGGATGTGGATGGATGTAGAGTTGATGAAATAAAAAAAATTAATTATTGTAACATGGGTTTCATGGCTATTTTGTGTGATGCTAGATAGGCCTTAGGATTCAAGTACTGTATAGTGCCAGGGTCCGTCAAAATCATGGCCTAAGGCAGTAGACCATTACTAATAATAATTTTATGATTGAATGAGCCATCTCAATATGTATTATGATGCACTTTTACTAGGAAAATAGAAGTACAAATCATTGATGCACACCACTTGATGCAAACGCTAGATCATTCACACTCACACCTCATTCTCATTATTCAATGATTTTACTTTTCATTTCTACAGTTATTTTAATTTTTTACTGGCTGTCTTCCATTGGCTTTTTCTTTTAGAACATTTTTAAAACTATGCACAAAATATTATTAAGCATAGCACAAAAAAATCACATCTACTACATCTGAACCTAAGTTAGGTAAAATGTGTAATCACTTGTGAGACTAAGATGCTAGCAAACAACTGCTAAACACAAACTGAAGCAGCAATAATTCCGGGAATTCACCTCTGATTAGCCCTTGCAATGTGAAAAGTTGTTTGTTAGGTGAGTAATTTTGTATTAAATATTTTTGCGCATTAAATAAATTACAGGCTATGCCAGGTGCTCATTAAGCAAGGTTCCACTGTATTAGATGCCCTAATTGCATCACCTATTCTTTGGAAATATAACAAAGTTTTCCAAGAAAGCTATATCCAAAAATGAAAAGCAAAATAACACCTACCTGTTCCACAGATATCTTCAGCCTTTCTAATTCAGTTTGCTGTCTGAGAAGTTCACCTTTGAGTTCATCAATTCTCTGACTGTAAGTTACCACTTCCGACTGCAACCGCTGCCTCCTTGCCTCCAAATCTCTCAACTCCATGCTCACAGACCCTTAAAGTAATAAAACATTTTCCATTGTCATTTGCAATTTCAAATATGTTCATATTCTGATAAACTAATTAACAGAGCTAAACTAATGTATTTGCAAGTAAAAGCATTTTTACTTTTTGGGTGGCCACAGGTCATCATCATTACATCTCAACCAAACAAATATTCCAGCTTAATTTCACAACAAGCATTGAAAGAATAAGTCAATAAGTTGGTAAATTAATTTACAAGGCACATCCTAGTCTAATAACAGTTTCAATATGCATGCATAATTGTCAGAGGACTCCAAATGTATTTATTTATTATGTGTTCCATGTTTTTATTTACTTCTTTGCCCCACCTAACAGAACACAGCCTTAAATTGGGCCCTACTACAGTAAGCCACTCTTCATATCTGTATACATACATCCTTCCTCCCTTCATTCCATTCAGATCCCTGTTCTATTCCTTCCCATTTCTTTTTGGCCTAATGTTCTCCCCTCTATCACAGTCTTGGACATCACATTGCCAATCAAAATGCTTTTCATCCATCTTTCCTGCATCCTTCGGAGTCCTCTCAACAATCCTCCCACACCATGCCTAGCACTTTTTATTTTCCTTTCTATCTTTTTTACCTTTTCCATCCTTTTACACACCCACATTTCAAAATCCTCCAGTCTACACCTAATGCCTTGTTTCAACTACCTTGTTTCCATTCTGTACAAAACCAAGCTTCATATCAAATGGTAGGGGGGCCAGTTCCTCTCTTTATTCCACCTATTTGTTACCACCAGATGATGTTACAGTGTAAACTAAACTAGTTGACGAATAAAGTTTATTTTGTAGAAAGCAAAGATAATATTATTTTTCCTAAGTTTCTAAATCAGGTAAACTTTTTTTGTTTACATTTATTCTCTTCCCATGCTGACTTTCCAATATGCTCAGCAATGCTTGTAATCCTTTGGGTGAGTAGGAAACTTAAGCTTCATCAATTGCAAACATAATTGATTTTATGAATCCTACACAGATTTGCATTCCTGTCTCCAGTTCTTCCCATGCCTCTTAACTATTTCCTCCAGATATACCGTTTTCATGGTTTCTTTGGATTTCTCAATCACACCTGAGCAACCTGAGACAAGCACAGATTGCAGATAAGTCACTCTTCTCTCCAATCTACTCCATAAATGGAGTAAAAATGGGAGAAGCATGCATTATACCATATGATACCAATGATAGAGAGAGGAACAAAGAATACAATGCAAAAAGGTTCCATATTTTTTCAAATATTTTTCCTGATTTCAATAAAGCATTACATAGTGTCTAGGTTAGAATTAATGAATTTGTTGTCGAAAACAGGAGTAGACTGGAGGGATAGGAGACTTATCTGCAACCTGTACATGTCACAGATTGCTCAGATGCGAGTGGCAGATGGAGAGTCAGGATGGGCAGTGTTAGGAAGAGGGGCAAGACATGATGGGTGCCCATTATCCCTATGCTTATCAACATAAATGTGGAGAAAATGTCCCAAGAGAAATGGGAAGAACTGAAAATAGAAATGTAGGTGATATATTGCTTTAGGTTTCCTCCCAAGATTCACATCCAACTATATGAACAAAGTGCATATTTGATGAAGCTGGAAGTTTTGTAAGAAAGTGTCATTACATAATTTCTATAGTGCTCAGACCACCAAAATAACAAAGGTAATATGGTTGTGCATATTACAATCAAAATCTTCAGAAACATACTTTATTACTCTTTCCTTAATAATAAAGAATCAGAAAACATCTTTTGAATTTAACTTGCAGCCTTGAAAAAGTATTCGTAATTTCAGACAATCCAGTAATTTTTCATTCAAAAATTTAAAACCTGCAGAGGAATTTACTGTGTTTCTAATTACCCTACTCATGCAGCACTTTTCCCCGGTAATGTACAGTTTACATTTCTTCTAATGAACTACAATGAACCAGAACAAGTGAATATACATATCACTTGATTAAGAAATGTTAGTTACCTCTAATCCTTAGCATTTCCTCAATTCTAAATTTCAAGTCCGAGGCTTTGAGGGATGAAAAATCTTCAAATGCTTCCAGTTTAGACCTCGTACGATGAATGTCCGAATTAGGAGCATCATTTTCCACCTGCAAGTATAGGATATGCAATTAGCCCTTAATAACATGGCTAGTTGTATATGCATATGAAAGTGCTAAGATACCAACCTTTGAAAGGTAGTAATAATTAACGAACACAATGGCAAATAGTATGAAAGGAAACAGAATTAGTATGCGAGATAGCTTCACATGGCTGAGAGTATGGCACATAATCTCTCTGGAACCAGCCGCAGAGGTTCGGTATCCAACCGAATCAAAAGATGCAGTTGTCATAATAATAACCTCGCTGCATACATCTGCTCAATTCTTGTTTTCCGCAGACGTTTCATGGAATGTATCTCATTTTTAGTTCCTGTAAGTCAATTAATGAGGAATTTATTACCAGTCAAAGTTTTAAAAATAGTATATTCATAGAACTTTGCATGCAAAGATGTTTTAATAGAGTTAAAAATAAACCAATAAACTAATTAGATGATCGTTCGTCAGTTACTGAGAATAACAGAATGGAAACAACTACTAGTGGACAATTTGTTAAATCATACGGTCAATTTAAAAATGTAGGTGGAAATCAAATTACGAGACAGGATATAAGTAATGCATGGGGAATATGGTTATTCTTTGGAAAATTAACTATAATACAGTATAGTATCGAAAAAATGTATGCACAGGGTACCTTGTTAAATGTACTCTATGCCCGATGAAATTATTCATGTGGCGTCCCCATTGCAAGAAATGTAAACAAAACTATTAAACATTTTCCAATGCATTCTGAATTCATTGATATTTCCATAAGTGTTCCCCTTCTTCATTGAAATTAAAACACATCATCATACACATTTTGGCAACTTCACATCAATGTTGCCCAAAATTTGAGATTACTCCAAATATCCGACATTGACCGAAAGAGTATTGTTTGTTGAAAAGCAAACAGACATATGTTAAACAAGAAAAAAATATAATTCTATCAACCAATGCCTGGTAAAGTTAAATTTATAAAATGTGCTAACCAGAAAATACTGCTACGGTATCAGGCTCATTCCTTGGTGGGAATGCTATCCTTCGTGTAGAACAGAGATAAATTATCAAATACTACATTTTAAATTTGAGTGCTTTATGCTTCAACATTGTGAAAACACAAAGAACTATTAGAAGTCGAACTAAACCTCATTCCGTGACAGAATGGTTCTTCATTGCCGGATCTTTCGTATAATCCAAAAACAACAACGACCTTCGCTAATAAATTTTGTCTGTCAATTGTTCTCATACAAAATATGTTGACGTTGTTCGCGTGTACCATCGGTATCGTCATTAAAATTTGCGAAAATAATATGTAATGTTTGGAAATTCTTAAAATGGGAGAAGCTGCAATTTTCTTGCTTCAGTCTTAAATTAAGATAAACTTCCGTAAAGGTATTTCGTTGAAAGCCATGATTAGGCGGCAGCAATACTATTGACATTTTTCAGCGTCATATGTTGTTAATATTAACGTTTCATGATAAAATTTAAATTTTTATTTTCACGCATTTTTTAAATAAATTTTGGGACTAACAAATATTGGAAACGATGTTAACGCTGTGATATCCACCGAAAAATGTTACAGATTTGTCATTAGATGACATTAAGGCAACTCTGAGAAAATCGCCATGTTTCAGTGGACTCTAAAAATTATATTTATGTTTCTCGTAAACAGCCGTGGACGAATTTCAAATACTTCAGATATAGCAGCACAGATTTTTAGGCTATTCTCCGTGTAATTCATTTCGAAGATTCTCTTGCGAGCAAAGCACTGGCGTGAGAAAATGTAGAACTAATTATTGAGTTGTTTCCACTTGTGCTGCCATCTATTGTCGGCTACGAAACAATAACAGTGGTAAAATGTACGATCTGCAATTATCGCATGAGAATAGGAGTGTAAGAAGTCGATGGGCATCGGAAGTGGTCGAAGCAATGAATTTTGCTTCGTTGTTTTGTTCGTGAATATTTGAATTTCATCCTGTAACAACCACCCGCTTTCTGAAACTGTAATGGAGGACTTCGGTGTTTCTTAATGATAAGGTTACAGTGATTAAATCTTTCTGATGGATACCTTTAAGTGCGTCTTCTCTATTTTGCCTTCATATTAACGTACTTATGTTTCTCTCGTTGGCTGCATATAGGCAAAATGAATTTGGCGGCTTCCTCCTCAGAAACATGCGAGGTAATTACGCCTACCGAAACAAGCAGCCATAAACATCATCATGCACTGGGAACTCCTCCTATTTCTTCCTTCGGACCAAGTCCACCGATATCGAATCCAGGATTTCAATTGAAAGACTGGAAAGAATTTGCTTGCGGTTGGGGGGCCGCTTTCATTAATGTGACCGTCACCTACCCAATTAATAAAGTAATGTTCAGACAGGTATGTTTTTTTTGTCGTTAGCCGCTGTGTAAATGCATTGGCCCTGTTGACTGAAACAAATAGTGACATGATTTTCTTCGCCAGATGCTTCATGGCGTTAAAACTAAAAGTGCTGTTAAGCAACTTTACACCGAGGGTTTTTTCTACTTGTATCGTGGAATCCTTCCACCCCTGTGCCAGAAAACTGCTTCAGTTTCAATTATGTTTGGTTGCTATGAAGATTACCAAAAACGGGTGCCTGAGGAGATACGGGAATCTTATCCAATGATGACTAAAGCAGTGGCTGCTATTCTTGCCGGGTGCACAGAAGCTATACTTTCGCCGTTTGAAAGGATACAAACACTAATGCAGGTACGAATTTGTCTTTTTTCCACGCTCTAATGTAAACATTTAAGTTTTCATAGCAGTTCCCTGTGTTTCTTTGAAGTCGTAACAAATTTCACAGCACAGTGCCACCTCACTTTTTTGAGAAAGTTAAGTCTCAAAAAATATATTTTTTTGCATCTCAGATTCCACATGAACCTCGTTTGATATCTTCTGCCTCCCTGAATCCTCGTAAGCTCTAATTGGGTTGCATAACGTATACAATGCGGGTATTTTGAGACCATTGATATTTCAGGGACGCGGTCATATTCACAGCTGAACGATATGACGTAATGTGCGTTTGAATATAGAGTTAACGTACAACTGTTGTAACTCTATGTGGATCAGATCGCCAAGAAACTGTCAACCAGAGTTCGATCTTTGTTGAACTTACGTTTGCATCTTTGAGCAGCGATTAGGAGTCGGTTATTCATAGTAACCAGGTGCTTCGTGACCACACTTAACAATTGTTAAAATACCGTTGATTATATTTGCCACTAAACTTTGGGTAGAGCCAACATTGTGAGTCGGCATTCATAGCTGTTCTTGTAATGGATTTTTATTTACGCTCGCTCATCCGAGGTTCGGCAAAGCTTCGTCTTTTGGAGTATTGAGAGAAGGATGAGATTAGTTTCCAAAATGCACATACATCGTATCAAGATTCTTGATGTCAAAAATTCCAGTTTGCCGTTTCAGTAATTCATTTCCCGGTCTATTGTGTCATCTATCGTTGGCGACTGCATAAATGTTGTGATTATCCCCTGAAAATCAAGCATATATTTCACTTTTTAATTCTTAAGATCGCTAGATCATTTAGTTTAAATTTAATTCGTGAAATACCTTACCGCACATTTTTTAAATTGAAAATTACTCAATCCTATTTTATTCCGAATACCACAATTGTTATACTTCAGTCTTTAGATAGCAGAGGGTGGTGTCTTTGGCAATTGACTTTGTGCGGCCCTGCCACCATGTGCCGATTTATTCTTGTTTTAATGCCAGCAAGTTTAAAGCAATCCTTGAAAATGCGCAAGAAACATTCGTCATGGATGCCATCGAGTTTTTGTCGCTGTGGTTTTCTTTTAGCTTTTCCAACCCCAACCAGTATCTTGAATTTAATCCAAATTACCCTGTGATTATAAGCTGAGGAAATGTGCAAGTTAATATCCTTACAATCTAAAGAATTGTTATAAGAATAGCCTCATGTGAAAGTAAGTTTTTTGTGTGAATGAGGTTATGAACATGGTTTTCATTGGTGTATTGAAACACATAAGTGCTCTTAAGAGAGAATCCAAGAAGCAAAATGAGGTCAATTCATCCACATCACATACTCTGTGCATTTTAATATGTACAGGAAAATCAAGGAATTAAAATCGACAAGAGATTAGATTCGTGAATCAAAAGATAGATACAGTATACCTAATCCCATCGGAGTTGTTTCCTAGTTGCCGGCTGATGGCAATCAAAAAATAATGTCTACAAAAAATTAGTGCATACTTTTTCCTTTCAAAAAATTCCATCACTCGAACATGAGGGTTGTATTTTTGAAAAATGCCATAGTTGGTGTGCCAAGGTTACATGGTAAACTATGGATTAAGGCAAAACAAAAATTCAATGAGTATATGTTTAAATCATATTAATGTTCAATTTAGATTGAATGTTGAGGAATATCATGATTTTTTTGCAATTTCCCGAAAGTGGATGCAGATTCAGGTCATAATTTAGCGCGAATGAAGTGTAACATAAGATTCAAACAGATCGAGCAGCAGTAGTGGAAAAGGAAATAGGATGTGGCTGCTGCTTTACCTGGGGTAAAAAGAAGGGAGTACCAGGAGGCAGCAGAAAAATAAAGTTGGGGCAGTAGGATAAGTACCATAGAAGAAAGATGGAAGCCTAAAAAAAAAAGAGCTTGGAAGAATGTAAACACAGAGGTTGAAGAAAGTACTCATAAATAGTAAACTGAAGCGGGAAACTAACTGTGTTGAAGAAATATGGTGGAAGACAGTGTAAATATATGGGGACTTGGAAGAGGTTGATTGAAATGGGTTTGCTGATCAGGAAGGTGAAAGGACTAACAGGAAATAACAAGGGAAAATCAATGCAAACTATCAGCCAGTAGCAAACAAAGCAGAAAATTATTTATTGACACAAAGAACTCAAGATAAATGGAAAGAATGCAAAGAGAATCTCTATGGTAAGGAAGATCAGGAGGCTTACACAAATAAAGAGAATATGGCTAAGATGAGGATAGCCGAGGCATGTAAAGGAAGAAGGAAAGATGGAGAGAGCGTGTATTGAATGGCAATTGGATGGTTAAGACAGTGATTAAGGGGAGAGGGAAGAATAGTATAGCCATGTTGGATGGAATGAAGAGGGGAAGGAAATATGCTGAATTAAAGGTTGTATCGCCATGTTGTGTGTCAAGATGAGATGCAGAAATGCTTTGTTCTTCTGTCAGTATCCATTATAAACCTATCTTAAATGATTGACTACCTAGTAATAATAGATTGGCTCAAAATATTTAAAATTGGCTTTTGTGAAGAAGACTCGACAAAGTCAATGAAAAATTACTTGTTTTTAATTTACACGATAGCCACTTATTTCTAAAAATGCTTGCTTATTTTCAAATCATTATGTTTTAGCAAAGTCAAAGCTTGTGGCATGTATGAAGGGAAGCATGTGTTCCAGATTGATTAAATGAAACGGGGTTCTTTCTTGTGCACTTGGAATGGAAACATTGACCTACTTCTTAAGCCAAATAAATAATCTGCTCCAGCAATTTGCAATTGGAAAGCATTTTTTCATTGTTTCTTCAATGACTCCTTTGAGTTTTTTAAATGCAGAATACTTTTTGCTTAATATTCTACATGAACACCAACATTCAGATTTATTACTGAAATGGTGTACTTTTGTAACTTCCTCGTTATTAAGCATGTGTCCAAAAATTCTTTTGGATTTCTTCTGTACATGACACCTAAATAACAAATGGAAATTTAAGGGAATCCTACAGTTTTTCTCTTTTCAATCCAAAATAGTGCAGCCTATCTATGAAACCTTTCAAGGCTGCAAAATGTCCATCCCTTCCATGGGTAGATTAGAACCTGTAGGTGTATGTACATATTTACTTCCATGCCATCCTATTTAACAGTTCTCAAAAAGCACATTATAAACAAAAAGTCACTTTAAAAGTCTAGTCCTGTGGTTGACAACAAAATATTATGACATAAAATCTGTTAATTTGAAATGGGACTTTTTGGACATTGATGTGATAAAAAACATAAAAATATTGGTGAAATAGCTTCAGTCACCGTCAAGTCTTTCATCTAAAGTTGGGTTAAAATATCTGCTGATAATCCAACATTACTTTGCTGTTGGGTCACAAATTCACTCATCACTAGCTTTATTAGTGCTTGGAAAGTGTTTGTCATTAATGATCAGTGGGAAAATTTTAAGGAATAGTTCATGTACAGTCAGTAAATGTTTCACAAAAAACATTTCACAGTCATGTTCATTCTTTCCTTTTTATTTCACCCTGTAGGACAAGTCGTACCATGGGCGATTTGTAAATACTGCTCATGCTTTTAGAGAGGTGGCTACACAATATGGTGCGAGGGAGTTCTATAGAGGCATTGTCCCCATATTATTTCGAAATGGGCCCAGCAATGCAGCATTCTTCATACTGAGAGAAGAAGCTCAGAAACCAGGTGTCTTATTTTGGCTCTCTTCTCCCAATCCATCTCCAGCTGCTCGTGCACTGGCAGATTTCTGTTCTGGGGCCTTAATTGGTGAGTTCAGAATGGTTTTCTAAACACATATTTAAACAGTGCAGTTTGAATGGACCAGTGACCGATATGAATTTTTTCCACGAAGAAATTTACTAAATATTTGCCTTGGTCTAAGTAAATACAAATTCTAATGCTGATTAATGCTTTTCAATTCTTTAAGTGACAAGTAAAGTTGCAAATTGTGTATTGTTTTATAAAGATCTGTCTTATATTGAATTTTCTTCCCCTTGCATTGAATATACTATAGTGATGCATTAAGATGACTGAAGTTGAATTACAGTCAAATAATGAACATTCCACTTACCACAAAGCTATGTAGTTCAAAAGATCCCCGTCAACACTGGTTCCCAAAAGAAATCTTGTTTAAGACTTCATCACTACCATTTACAAGGATAGCCTCCCAGTTAATCACTCCTTCTTTTGGAATTATCGACACTGAAATATGAGAATTCATAGAACATCGGGCATCGGAATTTAAATGTTTATGATTTGGCCCCAAAAGATATTTTTTGAGGATGCCCAAAAAATATTGCACCTGACTTTTTTTTAATATTAAAAGATCAAGAGCTTACCTGGAATATGAATGTTAAATTTCAAGGGCAAGGCCTCAGTATATTAGCAATTAACATTTTTTATTGCCAATAACAGCTCAAATATAACATTTCCCTGACTCATGCATGAGAGAGAGGATCTTGCAGTTTGCAGTTCTAATTAGTAATAGTTATACTGCAGTATAATTTGCTTTTCATCATGTTAAATAGTACAAAATTAACTGAAAATCCTATATTTTTTTAACTTCAGAGTACAAAATGTCACTATAAGTGTAGTTCATTGTTAGTCTCAATCAACTCAATCGTCAGTTACCCTTTACCAAATCCAACACTAATTTCACCTAATTTTCCTCAAAGTGTTAGATTAGTTTGAACTTATACAAAGATGGCATGTGGAAAATTAGTTTTATTCGAGAGAATAAAATAATTGAAGACTAATACACTTGTGATAATTATGTCGGCTAACTAAATCTTTTTTTTCGTTACAGGTGCTTTTATATCCACTGTCTTTTATCCTCTTAACGTAGTCAAGACACATATGCAGATTCGTCTTGGAGGTCCATTTGTGACGCTAAGAGAAATATTTTCCGAAATATACCATGAACGACAGTCATGGAGGAAGATGTACAGAGGGGTTCATGTCAATTACACTCGTGCCCTAATAACATGGGGTGTGATTAATGTGTCATATGAAGCTTTGAAAAAAATGCTCACATAATGAAAAGTTTGCTTTATGAGAATGATTATGTGATATTGAATTTGAACACAAGTATAGGTGGATGTCATTGTGATATATCTCGCCTTGGAGTTGTCCATTTCACATTGTGGATTCAGCCAGAAACAATAGCCAGTGGTAGAAGACAAATGTCATTCCAATTTCTTCACAGTTTTATCAACTCGTTGCTTACAATTGATGTACAACCTAAGGAATTGAATCTTTGCTTGCATGAAGTTCAAATCTTCCAATTTCTAATTGCAGATAAGCTACAATTTTCAAAAGCACAAGAATATTCAGCATTTGATTACATTTGGTAATACAGATTTTAGCTCAATCTAACAAAAAGTCCTGATTGGTGTACAATGAAGTCTTTCAGTATATATTTTGATGTTTAAACTTCCTAAATTAATTTATGCATGAATTAAAAGTAAATTTGTGTGTGTTTGATTGTACCCTTTTACTACTCATTTTGTGATACTTTTGTTATCCATGTTGTGATCATGTTGTTCATTTGGATTGTTGGGATGATGAAGTTGTTGGTTGTTTTTTTTAACATAAATTGTGTAATGATCATCAAACTGTGAAAATCGTGACTACCTGTTATGAAGTGTTATTTATTTTTACATGACACTTGAAAGAATGTTAAATTGCTTGGCTAATAAACTTGTAATTTATATTTTTGAATGGCTCACTAAGTTCATTTGTTGAACAATGTCATTTTTCATAGTTTTTACCAAATACTTTACAGTTGTTTTATTTTCATAGCAGCTTCTCATTGTATTCGAAGATAGTTGTGCGTTGTCAATGATATGGACCAATGCAAAGTGTTAGTTACTCTGCTGTTCAAAGGCAGAATAATGTGTATGGAAGGGAGAGACTTGACTTTCAATAAAAGGGTGAAACAAAAACTGTTGTGGTGATTAAAGGATGCACTTATATATTACGTTGTTCAAGTTCTTAAAGTGCATTTGTGTATTGAATATTTTCTAGTCAGGTTAGTGCTATGTGAAGAGTGTGAACTTTTCCTTAAGAATTTGGAACATTGTATGAATAAGTTTTTATTCTGTATTCCAATTTTTATGAGAGAATCACAGACAAGAATGCTTCAAAATGGTTTTAATGATGTTCTAATAAAAGAATTCTGTTTTAAAATAATTTAACTTTTTATTTAGAAACTAAAGGTATTTTACAGAACTGATTCACATGTTCAGTTGTAACAAATGTGAAACAAAATCTTTGATTTCATCGAAGTTATTGGACATTCCACATTTAAATCTATCCTATCCCAAACTATTTCAAAATAGAGTACAATTTTGATGTAATTAAACAGTTGCATCAACTACAAATTAGGTGTTACCACTTTCATTTCTCTCAATTTATGATACAACCTTCCATCTGATTTTTCATGGGAGTGCTGGCATTGCATAATCATCAACTTACCATTATGAAGAAAAACAAAAGATCTTAATTTTAAGCAATACTAATTGTTGTCATTGTCCTGGCGGCTACGCATCTCTCTCAATCTATCATTCATCATTCATACTTTGTAACTAGCTAAATATAAACATTCATTATTCCAAAGAAACTGCGGGAGATGCCGCAACAGTAACTTTTAACGGAGTCATCCGCTAATGTGCATTTCAATGCAACAATTTCAGAGCGTAAAAATCATTCGCCTTGACTGGGACTCGAACCCAGATCCCTCAATATCCGGTCGAGTGCTTTAGCCACTTAAGCTACCGAGGCGTCCTCTTAAACTCTGAAATTTTGGGGCTTTTAAAGGAACTAGATGTTGTGACGAAATACCGTACATACAATGTCACATGTATTCGTAGTCGTGCGCGAGGCGCCACTGTCCACGAGGTTAAAGCCAACTTTAAACACGTATGGTGTTTTCCCTTTGACAAATTCCAAAGAAACTGCGGGAGATGCCGCAACAGTAACTTTTAACGGAGTCATCCGCTAATGTGCATTTCAATGCAACAATTTCAGAGCGTAAAAATCATTCGCCTTGACTGGGACTCGAACCCAGATCCCTCAATATCCGGTCGAGTGCTTTAGCCACTTAAGCTACCGAGGCGTCCTCTTAAACTCTGAAATTTTGGGGCTTTTAAAGGAACTAGATGTTGTGACGAAATACCGTACATACAATGTCACATGTATTCGTAGTCGTGCGCGAGGCGCCACTGTCCACGAGGTTAAAGCCAACTTTAAACACGTATGGTGTTTTCCCTTTGACAAATTCCAAAGAAACTGCGGGAGATGCCGCAACAGTAACTTTTAACGGAGTCATCCGCTAATGTGCATTTCAATGCAACAATTAAAAGTTACTGTTGCGGCATCTCCCGCAGTTTCTTTGGAATTTGTCAAAGGGAAAACACCATACGTGTTTAAAGTTGGCTTTAACCTCGTGGACAGTGGCGCCTCGCGCACGACTACGAATACATGTGACATTGTATGTACGGTATTTCGTCACAACATCTAGTTCCTTTAAAAGCCCCAAAATTTCAGAGTTTAAGAGGACGCCTCGGTAGCTTAAGTGGCTAAAGCACTCGACCGGATATTGAGGGATCTGGGTTCGAGTCCCAGTCAAGGCGAATGATTTTTACGCTCTGAAATTGTTGCATTGAAATGCACATTAGCGGATGACTCCGTTAAAAGTTACTGTTGCGGCATCTCCCGCAGTTTCTTTGGAATTTGTCAAAGGGAAAACACCATACGTGTTTAAAGTTGGCTTTAACCTCGTGGACAGTGGCGCCTCGCGCACGACTACGAATACATGTGACATTGTATGTACGGTATTTCGTCACAACATCTAGTTCCTTTAAAAGCCCCAAAATTTCAGAGTTTAAGAGGACGCCTCGGTAGCTTAAGTGGCTAAAGCACTCGACCGGATATTGAGGGATCTGGGTTCGAGTCCCAGTCAAGGCGAATGATTTTTACGCTCTGAAATTGTTGCATTGAAATGCACATTAGCGGATGACTCCGTTAAAAGTTACTGTTGCGGCATCTCCCGCAGTTTCTTTGGAATTTGTCAAAGGGAAAACACCATACGTGTTTAAAGTTGGCTTTAACCTCGTGGACAGTGGCGCCTCGCGCACGACTACGAATACATGTGACATTGTATGTACGGTATTTCGTCACAACATCTAGTTCCTTTAAAAGCCCCAAAATTTCAGAGTTTAAGAGGACGCCTCGGTAGCTTAAGTGGCTAAAGCACTCGACCGGATATTGAGGGATCTGGGTTCGAGTCCCAGTCAAGGCGAATGATTTTTACGCTCTGAAATTGTTGCATAAACATTCATATTATTCACTTCATCTATCATATTGCATATATCTATTAAACATTCAAACTGAAATGAGATGTAGTGTGTTTTAGACTTTGCCATTGGAACCCTGATAAGATCATTTTCAGGAACATCTACCAGGATCTTATTATATAACATTTTATTCAGGAATGGAAAATCACACTCGACCTTGAATTACTCATAATAATAGCCTCAGAAGGGTTAGCTTTAGGGGTCACACTTTCAGTGGCCCCAGTACATGTAGCTATGTCCTCATTTGGGTTGATTGCCTACCAAATAATGTTTACTCACTAATAACCATGAGATATTCTAAGGACTGTACCCAAGTTGTTCTGAGATTGGTTTTAAGTGAATTAATCCATTGAATTACAGTGAAAGTCTCAACATATGTGTAAACAAAAATTTTGAAGAGATTAATATACATATGGGCAGGTTCCCAATTTATGTTAAACATACAAAATTTGAAGTAATTCCTTATCAAAGTAATCCCAGGACAGTAAGTATCAAGCCAGCTGGGTTAATATTAACTTCAATTCTTTTTGATACATTTCCCCAGACCAAGTTCAATGAAACTGTTACGGTATATCATTCATCAAACTCAATATTTAATGGGCAGTAATTACATGCAGCAGCAATAAATCAAATTATCTCCAATATCTTGAATAAATCCTTGGGCAAAAATTTAAAATATTTCAAGTTAAATTACTAGTTCTACAATTCATAAGTAACCTACACTATATGATAAATTGTGTCTTCATAAAAACATATAATTCACAAACATTTACCCAACCTTAGCTAGCAGTTGCTCAAAAATTGTTCAATGAACAATATGTTTCCGAATGCATATTACTTAAGGGCTTTCAATTTTTATAGCTACCTTTTTAATAACTATTTGTAACTCTCCGTAGCATCATTTGGACAAAATTGCTTTTTGTAGTGACTAATTATTACATGTCTAATTTCAAGCCATTTGAAACTACATGACAGGGAAGGAAAAATTCCTTCTGTCAACAGATAAACACCAATCTTCTATCGAATAAGTAACAGCTAGCTCAAAAAGTGCTGAATCCAAAGAGTCTGACTTCTGATTACATGTGGTATACCTTCAGGTAATTGGTTTTAACAGCAGCACATATTGGCAATGATTAAATTTTTGGTGATATTTTAATTTGATGAGGAAATTTAAAAATATTTGTTTTATTAATTACCAGTCCATTCAACGTGATCATTGGAATGAACTCAGGATTTCTTATATTGGCGTTTATCCTTTGCCCAGTCATGCACATCAAAGTTAAATTTACACTAAAATCAATTCTTAAGAAGTTAATGGTGCTTTTGTTTCATGCCTGGCTGTTCAGTTAAATTATTATTGGAAATGATATGTCTAGTAAAATCCATTTATGCCTTTATACAATGAAGCTTAATAATCACTGGCACAATTTAGGGTTCTGAGGGCTTTCAAATTTCTATTGGTAAGAATAATGAAAATGAAAGAACCATTTTGATCAAATTAGCAGCCTGGGCATTAGTTATTATAACAATATCCACCACAGTGCCACCAAACTGGGTTTTAGTTAATCGTCTGCAGGTTTACGGACTGAATCTCCATATAACATAAATCAATTAATGTATTTGAACCCTTCACAAAGCAGTCTGAATAAGTCACTACACTTGATCATTCATTTACTTTGCCTGTATGACCTCTTGTCATTATAAGGTAACCTGTGACCTATTTTATTATCTTTAGGTACAGCGTTTAGTAAAAATCCAAAAAAGGTCACAACCCTGATTCCCACTTAATTATGGCCTCAAGCCAATAATAATACATCCTTCATTTAGGAACTTTTAACATAACAAAATTAAAATAAATACTATTATCTTGATATGACTTGTTATAGGGTATTATGGCATATTTAATCATATTCATGAAGAACTATACCAATAATGAACATTTTATATGCTTTTATTTTATGAACGGATAATAATGTTAAGGACTAGCTTTTGAGTCATGGAGAATAAAAATGATTTATCAAGAGAGATAAATTATATTGGGCTGATGGAATATTGCTCGAGTTATTTAGAAAAATAGTACTCCCATTGGTATAACTGAAAATAAATGTCTTTTTCTTAAAATTACAAATCAAAAAATGACCATGTCACAAATATAAAATATGTTATCTTAAAGGCAAGAAAATACAAACTAAATACCGAAGTATCATTCAAACTTGTGAACAGTAAATATAAAGGGAGGATAACTGTAGCCCTAAGGCTAAACATCTGAATTTCACACACTATTAGTTTTATTACCAGTGTAGGAAATACAAGCATTTAGGCTATTTATCAGACAGACCTCGAGTCCTAGCTGATAAATGAGACTGGTTAGTTAATGATACCATTAAGTGTGGCTGTCTACTATTTCCACCTACACAGCAAGCTTTTAGTGAAGTCTCACAGAAAAGTTAAGCAAAAAATAATATTTACTTTATAAATAATTGTTGAAGATCAAAATAAATCACATGCCAAGCCAAACTATGATGCTCTAAATGTGATATAGCATTATAGTGTTAAATAGTTCATATATAGACATTTTATCTCCTTCCATGCACAGAAATATGAATTACCAACATTTCGTGATGATAGCAAACTGCATTTTGTTTGCATCACTATCATGATGCACTTACCAAATGAATACATTGTTGAATTAAAAATGTTATGTGGTAATGGAGATAAGATAATCAGTTGTATTAAAATGTAATTAGTAATCCAGTAAATGCACTCTGGACTTCAATTGCATACTTAACCTTAGCTTAGAAGGAAACTTATATGAGAACAACTAGAAATTGTGTAACAATTTCAGAACTTTTCATAAGTATTATTTTTAAAATAACTGAATTTGTCTAGCTTCATCTACAGAGAACACCAAAAGCTGACATTTAAGATCAGTCAGATTGCTAATGATTGCCATTAAAAGCCATTTCATATTATCCCTTGAATATATTCTAAGAATGCACTCACATATCTGGCAATTTTAAGGACTGCTTATAATATAATGGATAATTAAAAGTTTGTATAGCATTCTTATTTGTTCATACAAGCAAATAATTAAGATACAATCAGAAGCTGATAACAAAACCAATATATTAATAAACTAGGCATAAAACTAAACTAATTGGTATTAATATTGGCCAATATTCATTTTTATTGTCATATTTATGTACAATATTTCAATAACAAAAAACCTGAGTTGCGGCTGAAATACCTACACAAAATATATGTACACTTTACAGAATACAATTTTGTATTAGATATGTATATATTAATTTTTTTAAGAACATGCACTAGAAAAAAAATTATAAGACAAAGAAAAACCATCATGCTTTAATGAATAATCATGATAATCATACCATATTAAATTGCAATATCTGGCTAAAATTCTTCAGCAATAAGCAGTGAAGTTACTTCATGCATTAATACATATGGCACATCAAAGTGCCTGAACCAAAGCTATATCTATGCTGAAATTTTAATGCCAGTCTTATGAAACATTATGGTATTTTCTCTTCTTAACTGACTTGACCGGATCTCCAATCCAATTGCGCTACAGAAAATGTCCAAGAATGATGAAAAATTATTCTCTGTTCCCCAGCCAGGTGTGTGCACAGGAGGGGAGAGAGCATTGTAAGGACCCATATTTTGAGACTATGATATTTTCCTACTTATCACTTCTCAATAAACTAAAATAACAGGGGAGCACCAGTGGCTCCTGCAGTGTCCAATCCTATCACTTCAGCAATGATTCTAGTCTCAACATATAAATTTGTAAGCAAACCAGAGAAGTCAGTTTTACATTTGTTTTATCCCTTTCATGAAGACTGCCAAGAGAAAAGCCCACACTTGATTAATTTTTTTTTAATTACGGCCAAGGAGGGAGAGAGGAGTCCTGACATGTATTTTTGAATCCCTTTGATACCTCTGTGCCCCTCCACTGACAGCTTGTGCATACCTACAAGCAGAATGAATTTGCCCACTTATACATTAATGTATTAGTTTGCATACATAAATAATGTGTGCTTGCTGTGAAATCATGAAAAATAAACTTTGTATATAAAATTTTCATATTACACTCTCTGACAAAAAGAATTTTCTCTCCCTCCTAAACTTCGTGTTAATGCTAATGGGTATAGAAAACTTACATAAAGGGGTCAGGATACCAGATACATGTATTATCTTTTGAACTGTTACAAGACCCATGCTTGATTTAGGGGAGTTTATTATAATTTATCCCCAGTAACTTACTGTATGTATTACTTGGTTTGCTAAGAGTAAGATGTCGGTGGGTGCATGGGTTTGTCAAGTTTTAGTAATGGCCAAAATTTTTGTGAGCATGATTAACAATTTTCCCTTTTTAAAAGAGTTGACAAGATGTAAAGAATTATTATATCATGATAACTTAAAAAGAGGACAATGCACGTTACCGCACAGCCTGTTAGCTTGTCATAAAAGTATTTAATGAGATACTGGCTATACCTTGAGGCAATACCAAATGGACTGGACACACTTTGAGATGTATTGAATCAGTTATGAATACAATATAGACAGGAAGTCAAAATAAACAGCTCAAATGAGAAAAGTACAGTGGCAAATTCATTGGCCTAGAGAGGCATAATACAGTACTATTAGGGCTAATAAATAATTTAAATTTGGCAGGAAAGTATGTAGGGTTGGAGTCAAACAAACTTCAGATTTAAATACTGCAGATGCAAATTATTTGACAAGGAGAATACACAGATGCCAGCATGCCTTGGATCTACCCCGGAGAAAAGTAGTGACAACTCTGGAATCTTCTCCTACATTCCCCTCTTCCCCATTTTATCACCCAAACACAACGGCAGAAGTGAATTCGCCTCATGAACACACTTAACAATGCACAATACTGCTATTATATCAATTTTGAAATAATTTAACATACCAAATTACTGGTGGCATCTATCCCAAATCATTCAAGTGTTACAGTATATCCTACGAGGGGGAAAAAGAGAAAAGAAAGGAATGAAGGAGGGCAGAATAGGGCAAAGAAGTGGAAGAATCAAAAGTTCATCCAACGCATGAAGATGGTGATATTGAATCAGAATATGGCTCATGGAGAATGGGTTCAGAAATCAAATCTCAACATTCCAAGCATAGGCAATGATCAAACAATTCAAGTACATACATATGTACATCCAGGTACATATGTATGTACTTGAATTTTATAATGCTATTGTCCAGAATCAAAACATGCTTAAAAATATAATCAAGAGCAGGGCTATACCTCAACTATGAAACTTTAATGTAATCAGAATTTTTAAGACTTTTAAAATGATACAGAGGTGAGTTAGGCATATTATACATGCACTACACATTTAAAGTAAAAATAACTGCACTTTATCATAGATGTACTAACATATTGAATTTTTATCGAATGCCTTCATATTTACACATGCAAATACGTATTATGCAAAAAATGCTTATTCAGATAAACTGGCATGGCTAATTGTATTATTAATTCTACTTTGGTTCATAAAGATTAATTACTCATTATGGAATAAGAAAGCTTTAAAAAATCCATAAATATTCGATTAATTTTCAGAATATAAATCCACATTAATACGAGCAAGCCAGCTCTGCTTGCAATAATATATGAAATTGTATTTTTCTTATATCATTCATAATATACACCTATTTTACAATAATTATCCGTCAAAATTGCTACGAGATATGAAATTCACATATAATTAATAGAAATTAACTATACAAATCAGAGATATATATGCTATCACATACATTAGTATTCTAACAAAAATCATTAAAAATGCAATCCACTGCAAATTAACTATAACAACAATCTTCCTATTAATTATTAAATTTTTCACAATCTTTGAGCAACTGCTATTTGATTCAGTTCCGGTACTAATATATATAGACCTATTTTATGTATATATATATATACATTTAATGCACGTATCACATCAAAGTAACTGATTATTAAAATTACTTAACCGGCCATAAATTTACACAAACCTTCCCATCAAAGGAATACAATTAAATATAATAAAAGTCTTTGTTAAAGGATATAATCAATAATGAGAGCAAATATTATAAGAATACATGCACAACATGCAATGTACAGTGATTCCTGAACAAGTACCAATTAGACATTATCACCATCATTGAAAGGGTCAGGCTTTCAATTATGGTACACGATGATGAAACGCATTTGCTGCTTGAACTTACAAACTATTTAAGGCTGTGGTAATTCTGCACTACATTTAATTCTTATGCACATCAATGTTCAAAAATCTCTTATTAAATTTCGCCAGAAGTTGAATTTGACAACATATTTCTCTTCAATGTCAACTGTACACAATATTATCCTTCTGAGAGCATTATATAAGAACACCACAAACAAAGCATTGTGAGCATTAAAATTTTATGAAGGTAGCAGACATGTATATTATAGTGGAAAGCCCACCTTTTACAGGAAGAGACTTCTGAAATTTGGGCTGGTGCCAATTGAATTATTATTTATGAATAGATAATGATTCTGTCCTAGATTAGAATGATAACTTCACACTAAGGAGGTTAAAATATACTATTTACAAGATCTTTCGGAGGTAAAAGGGACTTCTTAAACTTGAATAAATGGATTTAGTTTGTTTGGCCATAAACAATTACCTATTAATTAATTCAAGCAATAATCAGGGCCACACAATGTATACAGAACACATAAGTAAACTTAATTCTACACAAATGGACTAAAACCATCTCATAAACTCATTTTAAAACTTTTGTATAAAATATTCAACTATTTTTGTTAATGAAGTAAATAATTCTTTTTGAAACTCGAGTTATTTCTAGCTCAAGTAAGCTGGTTGACTTGATATGCAATTTGATTTCATATGCCTGTAAATCATTCCATAAAGAATTACTTTTGTACCAATCTCAATGGAGAACTTGAGTGTTTGCTCTGGACAACTAAATATATTTAGAAGATGCGACATTTTTCCTGTTATTATTTCCACTTCATTCCAAGTACTAACCTATGATAAAAGGCCTACACAAATGATTTCACGTATGATTTCAACAAACTTGAGAATTGAATTAACATTAAAAAGAGCTCAACTAAGCATAAAGCAAATAATAGCATAACAAAGACTACAGTAACAGGATTACAACATTCCTGGGTTTATGAATATCATTAGATGGCCATGCCTTTTAGGCCAAATTTCAATTTTTCCCAATGAAAGTTTCAGCAAGACCAATTAATCAGCATTTAAATTTCATCTCCCAATCCTCTCATTAGTCTATACTACAAACACAACTTTTAAAATCAGGGCTGATTTTGAAGGAAATGCATATATGAAGTGGCAATGATTATTCCAATTAAAAAACTTCTAGCAACATATTGCCACAAAATTCTTATAAATCACAAGAGCTGCAAAATTCAATGTTCACAATCGTAATAATTTTAAATATTTTCATGGGAATAATAAAACTCTTTCATCTGTGTTTTTTTCAATATTCAAAATGTCAGCAATTACATCCTAATATGCAAAAAGTAAATCATATTTTTTAATACTTATTATTGAAGCACAGTAAATAATTGAAGTTGAACAATTTACATATGAACTTTTTTCCTTAGAATAATCACTACCACCCATCAGAATATTTATTGTTCCTTCTGCATCAGCCTATATTGAAGTCAGATGAGATGCCATGTAAGTATACAATAACATTCCTGGCCAAATCCTGGCATCATGAAGTGCTTTCTAAATATTTTCCTCTAAAATGTTTTGATACTTTAAGAAATTCAGCTAACTTTCTAATATATCCAGTAATAAACCTTTGAATGTCTTAATTTTCCAGAGTTATTCATATTTTCCAGGACTGCAGCAACCTTGTCCAAAACCACAGAAGCACATGACCTAGCTTAATTCTACGTGGATTTTAAACTTACGATAGCTCTTTAGCTATCAGGAAGAATCCACTTTACAGTAATTAATTTTGCGCACCAATGATTAGCAAGTACTTGCATACAATTTACAGAGAAATGTTTTACATTAATAGTCGTTATAGGTTTTAAGAAATTGAATCCATTTAGTAGAATTAAAAATGGGTTGAACGGCAATGAATTTAAACAAATCACATTAATATATAATATCTGCACAGTGCTATGGTATTAAATAGATGAAATCCATAGAGAAACTTTAATTGCCTAAAGCTAACTGCCATCTAAGGGCCAACATTTGCTTTTGAATTTCAATGCCCATTGCATAAAATCTATGACACATCACTTGAAAGACACATTTCTATAAAAATTATCTGCATTTTGTTAATTTTTTACATGCATATTTAATATTCAAGGTCAATTTGTGTTACTATCACAGCCAATATGCATATTTTTAGCAATAATTAATTGTTTCAATTACTTAAATGAAAGTTGTATGGTATAGATGACAGAACATTTAAATCTTAAAATAACCTATGACATAAAATCTACACATGAGGTAATAGTATCAGTTAGTAGAAAAATACATTTATAATTTCAATGGAATACCATAGTTCTGGTGAAGTCCTTCAAATTGAATATTATCTATTGCTATAAAAGTTACTGTCTTAAAAGACACTTAAACCTACCTTATCATCATTTTTATTCATATGGTAAGATACAGTAACAACGATAATTAGAGCAATGCCAGGACCCTCACACACACTCACACAAGGACATGTAAGGTACATTAAAATATGTGGATTATGCACATTAGGGAAACGTTGAACATACTTACACCTAATGCCAAAAATTATGCTCATACATAATTGTCCACACAAAGACATTTAATTACTAATAAATTAAAATTATGTGATTTAAAGATTATAGAAAACCTTATTTGAATTTTCAAATTTTGAAGAGCTGAATGGCAAATTAACATAATCATAAGCATAAAAGTGCTACCAAAGTAATATATAACTTTCACAAATTAAAATTTAAGAAATGTTATGCATGCATGTGTTCATGTACCTTACTTAGTGGGAGAATGATGAATACTAAAAGCTGTCTGATCACATGTCAACCTAATAATAGCCTGAAGAGCTGGTTGAGTAATCATACGTAGCAAAAATATCAAATAATGAAAAAAGTTGCATTAATAACAATATGAGTGTTTGACATTATTTTGGATGAGATTCCATCAATGCTGACCACCTATACTACATGTTTAATTTAGGAAATATGATGAATATAAGTTCAACTAATTAGTGCATATTTAAAGAATTAACATAAAAAATAAGCAGAATCTTAAATTCAGAGTAAACAATTTGTAACTAATCCTCCTTGCCTCCACAAAAAGCTTTAAAAATAGCTGGAAAGTTCTTATCTACTCGGTTTTGATTGAAATATCACAACATTAGAGATGCATAATCCCTAGAGTCGACACTCAGTTTGTTAAAGAGTTAATACCTCCTCTAACTGTGAGAATATTACTATCACCATTTCATAAGACTGACTATGGGCAACATATTATATGCTTCTGTTTATAGCCAGAATTTGGCAAAAAAAATATTGGCAAAGAACTGCCTTCCTTGTGATAGACACTGAATATGATCTAATAAGATAAAAATATAATCTAAAATATTATAAGATCTGAAAGTAATAATCAGAGTCTAATGAGGGTAGGACACTTTTCTCGCATGCTAATTTTAACAATGGGTTAATGGGTAACAAATGAAGGAGATTTTGAATAAGACTTGCCAAAGGGAGGGCACCAATATTTCATACACATATATAATTTAAAAATGATAGCTCAAACTTAAAAATCACAAAATAATATTATCTAATATAAGATTTTGTAAATAGAAATATATGAACATTTTAGTTCTATGTAAAAGCAGAAGAAGAGAAAAGATTAAGATATTTAAGCATGTTACACTCAATTAAGTGAAAAATAGACAACAAATACTAGGTAAAAAATTTATTAAGCTAATCAAAAGTCATGATAAATAAGTGGAAAGTAGGTAGGTACAGAGAAAAATGCAATTTTTGTCTTAGAGGCACTACTCAGTAAAATTAAAACAAAATTTTCTAGCAAAACATGAAGTGGAAATTACAATAAGAAATAATATTATTATTTTGGCAAACTTGAAAAAACATCAAAGTAAAACCTGCATTCACCCTCGTTTTCTCAAGTCAAGTGAGATTAAACCTGAACACACTCCACAATATCAATAAATCTTAATTTTTGCACACATTTATCTGCAAATACACATCTCATAAAATATGTTCCATATCACTTAAAAATAGACTGCATTTAATAAAACTTATATGCAATTTCATGGAAAACACCAAATATATTTTTGTACAAATACACAAGCCACTTTGTGTAAAAGATAACTTCAGTTTAACAAAATCTGGATGACTTAACAATTATTGCAAATAAACTATAAAATAATATTTCCTCTAAAGTAGGAATTGTTCACATTTATCACATCTAGCCATCACCTGACACACTAACATATGAACTAATAATTCATTCTCTCAATTAAAACACAATCACATCCCCATCCTTCCATTCCCATCTCCTTTTCTTCAATCTGCTCCAACTTCTTAGTTCCTCTTGACAGTGCCTGATGAAGTAATTTTAATGTGTCATATTATTATAAAGTGATAAATAAGCAGAAGTGTTTGCTCAAAGGAATGATAAGCAAAATAAATTATTTCATAGCAGAAACGTCCTTCACAAATATTATAATACAAATAAAGCATTTTCTTGGGTTGAACCAAAATTTGATTAATTATTAAAAATTGAAAGTAGAATTTAACTCCTGAATATTTAACTTATATGATTCCTAAAGGAAATAAAATGAAAACTTTAAACTAGTAATGAATAGTAAACATATCACAAACCAAAATCTTGTTCAATTTTGCAAGCTCTGATCAATGATAGCACAAATTATAAGCACACTAAGGTCACATCCTCTAAGTCCATAACTTACACCATGGCGTGAAATACAAGATTCATTTCAATGCATGTATATAAATGACTAGCACCATTGAACTCCCAGAGAACAGCAAAGGGAGTACCCAAATTTATTAACATGTAAAATTTTCAGAAACATGCACAGTTTGCTGAATTTAATTGTATTGAGTCAAAAGCTACTTCAAAAAGTGCAACTGAAAAGTGTATTTATTTTAATCCTAACCCACTATTAAGGGGAAGACAAATATCACTGCAGTTAATACCTAAAATTTATGTATCTCAGTTACAAATGTGGGCAAATTTCTCTTATTCATAGACTAAGACCCATAATTATTCCATGATTAATCCATATTTTAAAGTATATATGTCACTTTATGTCATTTGCTAAATTCATATTATAACAAAATACTAAAAATAAATGAGACTTAACAAATAAATTAGTTATTGAAGCATAATATAATGAATTCCTCAGAAAATGTTCACAATTCAATTACCCAATATAAATGTTACAAATTTTTATATCTTTTTCTAATAAGAGTGGATATTTCATATTTTGTTAAGTGATCCGTAAACTTTTAATATATATTAGTTTACTATTTAAAAGATTTGATTTTCAAAATTTTTTATTTTACTTATAAAATGGTATGGAATTGAAAATTGAGTAGATGTTTGAAATGATTTAAGAAGAACAGACTTAGATTTTTACTTCCAACAGTTGAGATTCAGAATTAATGTTTATTTCTCGGCTCAACAAGTCCAATTCTATCTGTTACATACAACTATAGTCTGCCAAAACTCGTGCACTTGAACCCACACGCTAAAACATGCAAGTGAAAATTTAGGATTTACAGTTAAATTACAGCTTTTAAGGTATTTTTTTGTCCCAGAGTTTGCACTTTTTGATTTAATGAAACACTATTCCATAAATCTTCAATCAAAATTCAAATTAGACTTATCAATCAGGAGACAATATCTAATCAGTGCTAACAACCGAATCTAACTGCCAAATTTCTCATTTAAAAACTTCTATTGGGTGGACTTCTTCATTGGCATAACTTCTATTAGGGTTCTTTCAAAGTTCATCTTAATTTTGAATACCAGGCAATTCTTTAAGTTAAGCAAATACTGAAATTTGATGGTAAATTCTTTAACAAATTACAATAAAAATTAATATAATATGATGGTGTTACCGGTAAAATGAAAATCTTCTAAGGCTAAAGTAAAAATATGGCATACTCTCAGTAAACACATTGTGAGAATTTTGGATTATCAATTAAAATTTTTTGAAATATCAGAGACCAATCCAAATTAATGACATTCATTGATATAGCAATTAAATAATTTAACAAATTTATAAGGATTTGGTCTGAATGAATTTAGTGGAGGATAAGCTCACCTATTGCAATTCATTGTTAAAACCGACCAGATGATCTACTCATTGCCTTTCAGGCATTTTTCACTCTTTCATCGAGTACTCATATTATCTAAACATATCAATTTCCATTAAAAGCACGACCTTTGTCAAATATAACAAAATATCATTCGAATATTTAAAAAAAACATCAAATAAGCCTATTTACTTCTTAGCCAAACATAAAAAAGAAACTAATCATATTTAATCACTCATTATCATATGCACTTCTATTTTATTTTTATCACATACCTGTATCTTGAACTTCCAAAACCCATTCCAGCTGTTCATGGCTTCAGTTCACTGAACCAACTCACTGTTTTTCCTGCTTCATCCTTCCCACCTCCTCCAATAGAGCTTCCATTTCTTCTGGCATTTTGCCTTCATCCAGGTCTTTGCTCCACTGCTTGTACTAAGGGTTGAAAAGAAAATCAAAAACAGTAATTAAATATCTTACTCTACTGATTATGATAATCATCAGCAATAACAATGAATATTTTTATGCAATGCATTAACATCAAAGTATTTCTAAAGAGGCTTGGGACTTGAACTATGGTACTACAATAATTACAATTTAAAACGTTGCCATTCCAATGATAAGAAAATATAAAAATTAATTTTGTTGAAAATTTTTTACTCCTGTAACTTCAATAATGAACCATTAAGTCATTTATTTCCCAATTCCCTACAGTATTACACCAGCCAGGATTAAACATTTCCTCCCTTCCAACTGAAATGCCCTCTTCGTTTTTCTTTTTAAAGAACTGTCAAAAACACTTTTTTTTAAATCTTGCTCAATCTCATCAAAATGGACAACAAAAGATACAAAAAAATGAATCACATATTTTCCCCTGATGCTGACATTTCCTTCACTGTTAGCAACTAGTGAATAGGCCGTTACATATAAGTACACAAGCTGCTGACTCAATTTTATGTTTGTAAATGCCTAAATGCATTTAGCTTTATCTGGGAATCATTTCATTTTACCATTGCTTTAAAAAATGATCCTGATCAATTTTCCTTCATTTTAAAAGAAATGCATGAAAAATCTTTAATGCAATCACAAACATCAGATTTAGTCAAAAAAATCTGTATTGAATCTGTATCTGAATAATAACAGGGCTCTGTGCTTGGCCCAGTACTTTTCATTATCATGATTAATGATTTGCCCTGTAATATGAAACCTAGATCTGTTTTATATGCTGATGACACTACTTTTGTGCAAAAGTGTCAACATCCAGAAGATGCAAAGTTACGATCTAGCGCTACCCAAAAACAGGCTAAGGAATGGTTTGATGTTAATCATTTACAATTAAATACTAACAAAACTCAGCATATTGTGTGCAGTCTTAAATCAAAAACAACTGATATTGAAACTGCTAAAATACTAGGAATTTATATTGATACAAAACTTAATTGGGAGACTCACATCAGTCAGACCTGTAATAAACTTAGTAAAGCTGTTTATATGTTAAGAAAGCTCAACTTTATCATTTCAAATGAGTATCGTTTAACACTTTACCATGCCTTCTTTCAATGTCATTTGAATTATGGTGTTGAGTTATGGGGTCATTCCCCTCATGTTAAACAAATTTTGCTACTGCAAAAGAGAGCTATTCGCTCTCTTGCTAATATACCACCACGTGATTCCTGCAAACCTTTTTTTATTAGGCATAGAATCATGACTGTATTTTGTTTGTATATCTTTAAGGCTCTGATTCATGTGAAAGTTAATCTAGAAACTTACCAATTAAGATCCAACCTCCATAACTATTCCACAAGAGGTAAATCGAATCTAAATACTACTTATTGTAGATTGTCATCAACTTACAACACATTTCACAATATGAACATACGACTGTATAACTATCTGCCTACTCAGTTGAAATCAGATGGTATCCAGAGTTTCAAGAATAGGGTATATACCTGGTTACTTGCTCACCCACTTTACTCATTGGATGAATTCTTTTGTGACAACCTTCATCACATTTAAGAACTTATGTTTATATATTAAGTAATATTATGATTGACGACATTTAATATGGTTGTACCATTTTTAAAATGAATAAAGTATTATTATTATTATTATTATTATCTAACTTTAATATAGATTGAAAATTCACCGAAATTAGCCATAAATGAGGATCGCTAGCAGGAATCTAACTGGGTGATAACACAACTTGCCAGCAATTGTGATACACAAGTTTAAACTTTTAAGATCGGCAACAAGGACGAAGTGCTGATCTATAAAAAACGCAATTTTTTTCTATTACTCTGTTCACAAGCCATGGCATATTCTTTGCACTGAAAAATCTTACGCCCAAGAAAAAAAGTAGCTCACAGCTATGCATTCAATTTCACTCACATGTATGCATTATTTGCAATCCCAGCTTTTAATGACAAGGTACAATTTTAGTAACGCCATAAATATTTACGTCAATTATCACTTTTATCATCTAGTACATGTAAATATATACAAAAAACATCAAAATATTTACTCGTGCATCGTCAGAAAAGTTGAGAATCCAAAAAAAAAAATAATCATAAGTTTTATGAATACTGGTTGCCAAACAAAGGGGACTAACCTATCATATTACCTATTGTTGGTACACAAATAAAATAAAATAAAAAAATAGAAAACATGAGTTTTCACAGTGAATCACATCAATTTCATTGGGCTCTATTTGTACAAAAATTGAGTTTGTTAGGAATTAGGTATAGGAATTATCTATATAGAACCAGATGAAATGTGATGCCATTCATTTTTTAACTGGTCATTATATTTTCTCAATATAAACATCTAAATTGGGAATATAATTCAGGGGAAAAAAGTAACTATACCGCAAAAACTACTACTACACATACTTAGTTAAAATATTAATTGCTTTCATGAAGGTAATAATCAAAACAAATATGGATAAAATATGTGTACTAGAGTTTTATTCAGTTTTAAGACAAAAAAGTGTGAAGGAGAGAAGCGAAAGTATACAAGCATTTTTTAGGCAAATCCTATAAATTAATTTTATTAATTTTTCAGGATTTTTTTGTGGTTTTTGTGCCTGTTGCCTATGTGAAATAATATTTTGAGATTCATGCAACACTGCCACAATTAACCATTGCTCTAATTCACATGTACAAAAAATGCAGCTAACATTGCTTTGGTGTTTATCACCTAAAGATATGAAGTTAAAACATATGACAGATTCAAGATGCATGGTAAACTAAGAATAGGTGTGCAATAGAATGTTATTAGAAGAAGCTACAACTTAACCAGTGAACTTGGTCGCTATTCAGGTCTACATGCCAACAATCAATTAAGAGTACATAATTGCGGGTGTTCATGGAGGGAAACATTCGATAGTGATGGAAGATTGGAACACAACAGTATGCAAAGGAAGCAATGGCGGTGAGATAGTGGACTATGGTTTAGGAGGAAGGAATGACAGTGGGATTAAAGCAATGGAGTTCTGCAGGAGACAGGAATTAACCATAACGAACACTTGGTTCAAACACCCCAAAAGGTAGGTACACGAGGACAAAATTAAGAACAGCGTGATTAATTTGCACAATTTCCTGGGAGAGGATTTAGATTATAAATTAGTATTAATGAAGACTAACATCCAATTGAAAAAGATAAAACAGGGAAGATGTTTAACGAAATAGAATTTGGAAGCGTTAACAGGAACGACAAGAAAGGAGTATCAGCAGGTGTTAGAGAAACTTATGAGTTAGAAAATGGAGATGCATATTACACAAAAAAAATAGGGGAACACACTGAAATAGGGATATTGAAAGCCACAAATGAAACTATAGGAACAGCTAATGGGAAAAGGAAATCATAGATTTAAGATAAGATGGTTAGAAAGATAGAGTAGAGAAGGAAATGGAAGAATGTAAATACAGAACTAGACAGAACGAATTATTAAGTGACAAAAATAAACTAAGGCGGGATACAAATAGAGCAAAAGACGCATGATGGAAGATGCAGTGTAAGGAAAGTTTACCACAGAAGGGTTAAGTTGGTGCACTGCACAGGAAGGTTAAAGCACTGCTAGGATGAAAGAAGGCAAAAACCATGCAAGCAATCAAAGATAAGTCAGGCAAATTATTTACTGAATCCCATATAAATTCAAGAGAAATGGGAAGAATGTATATAGGATTTACATAGTAAGGGAGGTCAAGATGGTTAGAAATAGGAAGAGGATATAACATAAATGGGGATAGCTTAGATCTAGATCCAGAAAAAATTCTGGCAGAACTACTTATGGGCCTTGTGAAATATGGAAGGAAGAGTTTGCGTGGATTAATATGTAGCATTTATGAGGGTTGAAATTTGGCTGGAAGATTTCATCAAATCTACAAAAAAATTAGATCAAAAAAGGGCCTTAGGGTTAGTTCACAACCTAAAGCAGGGAAATACAGTCATATTTGAGAACTATAAAACATGTTTGATTTCACAAAATATCTAGGCTGATCAATAAAAGATGGAGAGGAGGGCAAGTGGCTACTTAGGGCATGATCAGTTTGGACCCCAGAAGTGGAGAAGTAAGCATGTTACCATAGCAGCAATGAGGGTAATAATATAAAGGAACAGAGTGCAATCAAGATTTAGGTGATTATTTCATGGATTTTAAGAGGATTTCAATAGTCTAAATTCAGTAAAATTAATGAATGTATTGCTGAAAATAGGAGTTGATTCAAGAGAGAGATAACTTATCTACATCTCAGACTGCCCAACCTCACACAGCAGAGGAGAGTGCCTGTCGGATGGGATGTTAAGCTGTGGACCCCTTGGTGCCTTTCAATAAGGCTAATGCTGATGCCAGGTTTCTCTCCACCCTTCCTCTTTTATCATCCATCCCTAATGGCGCAAATAACCTCACCTTTCGGTAGTAGTAGTGGTTTTTATGGGAGGCAACCGACAGGCTAAGGTCATTTGCACCATTAGGGATGGATGGGAAAAGAAGGGTGGAGATAAACCCGGCATCGGCATTAACCTACTCTTGTTAAAAGGTGCCAAGGTGTTTGCAGTTTAACGTCCCATACCACAGACGATGAACTCACTCAAAGTGCTATCCAAAAAGCACCTCAAGTAGAGATCATGATAGGGGAGTAAGACAGGGAATGTCCAGTATCATCTCTTTGTTTCAATATACAAGTGGAAGTAATAGAGGCATGGAAAGGGTTGGAGGCAGCAGTGAAAGTATTTGGGAAAGCCATAAAATCAGATTTGCAGATGATCAAGCTTTAGTTAGCTAGTCAGCCTATGGGTTAAAACCATTGAGGAACAGATTAAAAAAACAATGTGATAGGTGTAAGATGAAGATCAACGTAAACAAACAAAGGGTATGAGGTTTTCAAAAAGCAGATAAGTGAAATGTTAAAATTGGAGGGTGAAAACGAGAGCAGATAGAACAGTTTACATTATCTTGGTAGTTTATTGGACCAAGTAGAGACATCAGAAGGAGGATTGTTTTGAACAACAAAGCTTTCACAAGGAGGAGGGAGTTGATGAGATACGGCAAAGGATAAAATCAATGTTTTGACGTAGCTCTTACTACTCACTCCACCCATACTTAGGATAATGATATCAGAATTTTTAAAATAATTCAAATTGAATATCTGGAGATGTTTTAAACTCATCACCAAAATCTGGGGCACGAACCACCAATGGACAGTTAATAACACGCCTCGAAAGAACAACAATTACATTGTAATCCTTTAAAGCTGGTCCATTAACATACCTAATATACTACCAAAGATGGTCTGATTGCAAATACAAATTTCAGATAAAAATGGAAAAAGTTCACTAAAATGTAACTTTTGCAAAGTTTATGATTATAACATCAATCTCTCCACTTGGATAAATTCCTCAGCTGTTACTCTGTTTTTACTATAATTATGGATTTATGAATCCAATTACTTTTGGAGGCTGACGTCCCTTGTAGTAAAAATTATCATTACTCATAAACGAAAAGTCCTCAGAAGGAAAAAAGTTTCTATAACCACATACTTCAAATCCTGAGAATTGCATAAGATATCTATTTTCTGTCATAAAAGATTAATCTTAAATCTAAAATCATACTTTAAGGTTTAAATGCTTAATTAAAGATGTTTATACAGGGTAGGGCATTAAAGGTCACAAAAATAATAAGTTGCCACTTCTTTTTACGCACTTCACCAAGCACTTCTGGCAAATAAATGCACGTGTACCATTCAGAATTCCTGGTTCTATGTTGCTCTAATCGTACAGTTTCCACATGTCCAGTTATTCCAAAAAAACAGGCAATCATTTGCTTCAATAAGCTTCGTGCACGAATCACTTTGTTGGATTTGGCTCGTCTTGGATGACCCATAGAGGGAATTGCAGCTTTGTTTTGGGCTCATATGCATAGATCCAAGATTCGTCACCCGTGCAGATGTTATACACAGCTTTTGATGCACCACGATTGTATTTCTTGAGCATTTCTTCGCACCAATTGACACGACCATCTTTTTGAGCTTTTGCCAAATTATGCGGGATCCAATGCGAACAAATTTTTTTCAAAGCTAAATGTTCATGCAATATCTTATTGATGTTCATCATACTAAGCTCCAAGGATGCCTCAATCTCACGATAAGTCACATGACAATCTTCCTTCACTAGTTCTTGCACAGCATCGATGTTTTCTGCACAACTGATTTTGGACGACCTTCACAACTTTTGTCACCGAGCAAATGGTGGCCATGATGGAAATTATTACACCAGTGTTTCACAGTGGCAAAGGATTGGGCTTCATCGCCATAAATAGAAGTAAGCTGATCGATGCACTCCTCTCTTGATAATCCATGTCGAAAGTCATAAAAAATCATTGCTCGAAAGTGTTCACGAGTTAACTCCATTTTTTCACTGAGACAAAACTTTCGAGTCACTGTACACAACACAAGTTATGATCAAATAACAAAATGTACTGAAGTAAGTTAGCATTAAAAGGGTCAAACTTTCAGATGGCGCCTAGGCACTTAGTGATGTGAAGGCTCAAAACATAAATAGTAACCCTTGTAGGTAATCCTTTAGGAGAAAAACATAATGTGTCATTGCTATGGGAAGAGATCTGTACATGCATTTCTGTTAATACTCGCGTGTAGAGATTGGTGAAGAAGGAAAAAATTGGTATTTGAGCAGTGATTAAATACTTCGTAAAGAAAGGCATGAAGGCAAAGGAAATCCATGCAGACCTTTAGAACAAACTGAAGGACTCTGCTCCTTGATATTCAACTGTTACCAAGTGGACAAACGAGTTTGGTCAAGACAGCTTAGATGATGATCCAGGAAGTGGTCAGCCAGCCCCAGATATTATTACAAAAGTTCATAAAATGATCATGGAGGATTGCTGACAAAGTACGAGAAATCGCTGAAGCTGCGGGGATGTCATCTGAACGAGCATTTCACATTTTAACAGAGGAATTGGATATGAGAAAATTATCTGCTAGATGGGTGCTGCGAATCTTGATGCAGAATCACAAACGCATCAGAATGAAAATTTCCAAACGATGTTTGACTCATTTTAAGAGCAGCCAACAGCATTTTCTGCACCCGTTTGTGACCACAGATGAAACTTGGTCACTTACTATACCTCAGAGACCAAACAACAATCAAAGCAGAGGAAACTTGTTGATTCACCACCACCAAAGAAAGCAAAGGCAATACAGTCGGCCGGAAAGGTGATGCTCAGTTTTCTTGTATGCAAAAGGGATTCTTTCTGGTGATGAAACAATTACTGGGCAATACTACGCTAACCACCAGGGTTGTAGTATCAGACTAGAGCTAAATATACATGAAAAAAGGCCAGGTTTGGCAAGTAAGAAAGTTATCTTTCATCAAGACAATACACACCCATACACAATTGTTGTTGCAATGGAAAAAATAGGTGAACTAAGATACAAATTGTTTCCACACTGCCATATTTGCCCGATTTGGCTCCATCAGATTTACAACTCAAACTAAAAATTTTCCTCGGTGGATGGTAATTCCCTTCAAACAAAGGACTAACAGACGAAGTAGAGGAGTTATTTTGCAGACCTGAAGGAATCTAATTTTTGAAATCGGAACAAGACATTGGAACATTGCTGGACCAAGTCAATTAGTGTCCAAGGAGAATAGATTGAAAAATAAAAAAAGTTCACTGTGGTAAGTCATTTACTTCTATTCCATTCCGAGAAGTTTTCTAATTACCCTCGAACATAATTATTAAAAGGATTGCGGTAATCCAGGGGTAGAGCATTGGACTACTGACCGTAGGGCATGGGTTCAATTCCCAGGCCAGCATCTCTGGGCACCAGCGGCTCCTCCCAAGATATGTGATTTTTTGAGTACCAGATCTTCCTGGGAAACCATAAGCGGCACATGGAAAGGATCTGGCCCCCCTACCCTGATGTGTGAATTTAACACGCTGTCGGGAGTAGTACTGTGTAAACAATACCATCACCTAGCTAAACAACCTTCAGGTTGATTACTGCGATTATGGTTTTTTAATTATGAAGTGCTACGTTCAAGGACCAATGCCATGACTAGGATATCATTATAATCAGGTAACACGAGGAACTTCTCCAATTTCAGCACATATCTGACTATGCCTTCCCCAAAATAATAGTGTCATACCAATATTAACACTTTTGAGAGTTCAATATCCAATGCCTACATGATTAAACCCATTAAACTGAATATTTTGGTGTGGAATATTCATTTGAGTCATATTTCTCATGAAAACTGCCTAAGTCTACTGGACTTGGCTGTAATACATAGGGGCTATTGCTAACTCACAGAGCATATTTGTCATTGTTATTAAGAACATAATCTTATATTTTTTGTGCGCAGTCATTACTGTAATTTATTTAGTAAAGCAAAAAAAATCCAAGTTTAGTTTAGCCTTTTTCTTTATAGAAAATTGCATAACTTTCGTTTTATTAATATTGATTCTCATCCCATACATGTCGCACTGAATTTCCAGTTCACTAAGCAATGCTTGCAGCCCCTTGGCTGACTGACAAACTAAAGCTTGGTCATCAGCAAACCTAACTGATTTTACGAATTCCCCGCCCACTTTCATTCCTACCTCGAGTTCTTCCCATGCCTCTTTGATCATTTCCTCTGCATACAGGTTGAACAGCAACGGTGATAATGGGCAACCCTGCCTTACACCCCTTCCTAACACTGCCCATCCTGACTCCCCGTTTCCCACCCGCACCTGGGCAGTCTGAGACATGTACAGGTTGCGGATTAGCCTCCTTTCCCTCCAATCTATTCCTATTTTCTGCAATGTACTCATTAGTTTTTCCCAATTCACTCCATCAAACGCTTTTTAGAAATCCACGAAACAGGCAAATACCTCCTGTTTGCATTCTATATTCTTCTGAATTAATTATCTCATTACTGCAATGGCATCACACATGCCTTACCCCATCCCACACTCCAACTGATCATCCCCTAAGTAATCATTTTCCCTACTCTCTATCCTTTTACTTATGACCCTGAGAACAACTTTAGCTGCGTGGGATATCAAACTTATTATCCTGTAGTGCTCACATGACGTGGCCTTTACCTTTTTCAGAATAGGAACTAAAACTGATCTCACAAAGTCCGCGGCCAGCCTCTTCAATCCATTTAATGCTTCTAAATTCCATTTCCTAACCTGTCGCCCCCGCCTTATCTTTTTGAAACGGACACTACATTTCATAACAACTAAATTGTGGTCAGAGTCCACATCCGCTCCCATGAAGCTGTACGAATTAATCACACTGTTCCTCAACATGTGCCTAACCAGGATATAATCTAGTTGATACCTTTCTGAGTCACCTGGCATTTTCCATATGTACCTGCGTCTTTTGTGGTGTCTAAACCAAGTGTTGGTGATGACTAACCCCTGTCTCCTGCAGAACTCAACTGCTTTCTCCCCGCAGTCATTCCTCGTGCCTAAACCAGGGTCCCCCACATCATCACCATCTCTGCCTTTGCCTACTGTCGCATTCCAATCCGTCATCACTATCACATGTTTCCCTGCTGGAACACACGCGATTATGTCCTCTAACTGATCGTATATCCTATCGTCCTCTTCCTCCTTATGGTTGATCAGGGGCATGTATACCTGAACATTAACCAAGTTTGTCGTTTCTGCTTATATCTCTACTATTAATATTCTATCTGCTGTTTCTTCAATGCTGACTTCACTTCTTCCTACCTCTTTATTTAATATGAAGGCAAACCCCTTGTTGGCTCTTGTCCCCACCACTGTATATTATTCTATAATTATTACTCCAGTAATCCTTGCTATCCTTCCATCTCACCTCGCATAGACCTAAAATATCTAAATTTCCTCTTTCCATCTCTCACTTAACGTTCTCCAATTTCCCTGTCCTCATCATTGCCCTAACATTCCACGTTCCTATTCTAACTACTTTGGTCTTCTTCTCCTGGGTCTTCTGTCCTGCTGCTGCTGGTTTTCCCTTGCAAGGGTTTCGTGGGATGACCACCATGGAAGCCTTGCCTCCCCCGCTGCCGGGCACGACACACGGCCGATTGGGCCAAGCCCCGTAGTTGCCAGGACTCAAATTCTCTGTATTGTCCATCATTTAAATGTTGGGAAGGATAACTGAGGTGGTTTCCCATTGCCTTCCATAATAGTGTTTTTAACGTGACACCATCACTCAATGGCCACCCCACTAGGGTCAGATGCCTTCGCAGCCACCTCACTGAGGAACAGATGCTGCGTGGACTACCTTTCGTCGGCTCCTAACATTTGACCTATCTGGTATGGGTGAAAAGTATTCCTTAACTAAAATATGCTAGAAATCTCATTTAGCAGATGACATGTTACTCAGAAGTTAACTATATTACAATTCATAACATGAAACTTGACTGCTAGCAGTAAAAATTACATGAGAATATTAGACAAACTAAGACCAGATATTTGCATTTGAAAATTTTCCATAACATGCAACCTAAATTTTTCCACCCAGAAATGATGGGAAAACATGCTGCAATATATAAATATTACCTTTTCCAACTCCTTTCGTAAGGCAAAAACAGCTTTTTCTCGATCAGCCACCAACTCCTCCAAATATTGGTAACGTAACTTCTTCCTTGCTCTGCATTCCCGGGCACTTTGCCTGCTTCGTTCTATTCTCAGCGAATCAAATCAGCAACAGAACAGTAGTGAAAAAAAATTAAAAAGAAAAATTAGCAACTCAAAGAGAAAATAAAGAAAAAAGATTCATGCATTATTGATAAATAAGGAAATTAAATAAATGATCTTAGCTACAGATCATTGATGTAAAATGAACAGCTTAATTATTAAGATTTGAGAAAATTAACGAGAAAAATAAATTGAATTTATATCTTAATTTTATAATTACTGTTTTCAAAGCATGTTATCTTCCAATAAAAAGAACTACCTATCAAAAGTAAGAAAAAGCACACAAAATGGGCTAAAAGCTCTAAAATGACATTTTGATCAAGAAATCATCAACAACCTTCATCTAAAAGAGCAGCGTAAAAATACAAAACATGAATTTATTTCACTGAGATGCATTGCAATGATATCATTGATTGTATCCTACAGTTTGATATCACAGCGGCTTTTGATGGAATAGTCTATGGGTCAACATCGCCATCATTTTACACCAAGTGACTACCCAACTGACCAATCAGAGATTACCACTGGGACCAGAATCTCAGATGTGAGAAAGAATGTATGGCAGGTGGCCCAGCAAGGGTTTCCTCGTTTGGCACTTCTTTCCGTTACTTTCCCTAACTTCCCACAATCCCCTTCTTCCTTCTCCTTCCATCCCCACATTCCCTAACGTTCCTTACTCCCCTGCAGCATATTTCAGGGTCATTAGCCTAGGTTTGGTCTATTCCATTTTTTTACCATTGGTTTTAGCAGTTTTTTTTTGGTGTTCACAGCCATTTAGCAACATCAGAAAAGGATGTGATGAGGCTGCAAGCATGTTAACAATGACAGCTACAGCCAATGGTCACAAAAGATGGGAAGGGGGCACAGTGGAATGAGCTGCAAAAATTACCTCCCACATGAGGATGGTTGTTGTTCCATCAGATAAACACAGCTCGGCAAGAAATGCTCTACACAGAACACAATGCAAATGCTAGACAAGTACTCACACTATCGATGATTTGTTACAGAACTATTCCCTTAGAGGAAATATCTCATTATTACATTAGTGTCCGAAGATCGCATTACTATTTTTTTCAAACCTTTTCACATTCCATTAATAACAGTGGTTAAACAAATATCATTCCGAGAATTTCTTGCGATAATTGGCAAATACTGAGATTCTCTCGTAAAAATAATCATGTATGTGTGCAAAAACCGGGTGTTAAAAAATACTATAAATTCAAATTTTACTCTCCCATCACAAATATTCTCATTGTAAGTAAAAGTATTGGTATCAATATTTTCTAGTGACTTGAGAAGGAACTCTGCAACCCCAGCTTCATAAAAGCTAGTGAGTTAACCGCCTAGAGGACGGATAACTGATTGCATGGAATTATCATGTTACCGAATAATTATATTTTTCGTTTCGAAATAACTGCACGAGAAGAAATCAAATATGAGAAACGACTATTTAATGTAAAATTAATGTATTTTTCCACTTACCAAGTTTTGCCTTCATGTCAACCTTATCTGGCTTCCTTCCCGGCTTCCGACCTCGCTTCCCCCCCTCCTTCCTATCTCCTCTGGAACCGTCCTGTATTACATTAAAAAGACAACATTAATATTAGCATCTTTAAATGAAATAATACATCCAACATCTATACCCTTAAGAGTTCATTTCTAAATGGAACCATCAATGATTTAGAAGAAATATACTTTTTATCAATAGTTACAAGTTAAAAAATTACATTTAAGTTCCACATAATTCATAATTTGATTTTTTTAAATTTTCTATCAAGGCAATTACCTTCCTGCTGAATGTTTACATGTGTATCAACTTTACACGTGATTATAAAAGTTATTTTCAACAATAGCCTTGGTTAGACCCAATGAAAAAATGTCGTGGAACACGAAAATTTTGTACTTCAAAATTCAACTTTAAAAACTTCAAAAGGTTTTCTTTCCGTCTTTCCTTCGATACAAGGGATGATTTGGCTCATCGCGTACTACTAGATAGGCAGATACGCCGTTAGATAATGTGACACAGGCGTTGCCATTGTCACTGCACAGACTTCGGCTGCCCCTCCGGCTTAGCCTTTCCCCAACTCTCACTACGAGTATTCTCCCGAAACGCTTGACTTTTCCGACGAACCGTTATGGGATTAATAAGAACGGCACATTAGTGCTACACGGCAATCCCTCATACGATCTATTTGTAACATTTCTATAGTTCCAGAAAAACCGCTCGAATTTCTTAAGTATTCGGCTATATTTGTGTACAATTATTCCTAGTATATTGACAGTTAAGGCACATTTTTAAATGGATACAGCAATACAGCATAAAATAGAAACCATATTCATATAATAGAAATAAAAAGCGTCGAGAAGAAGATGAAAAATTATTTCCCGTATAGGGAGCCGCAATAAATATCCAGACGGATGCATTTCGATAACTCGATCGGGAAAAAGTTGTCTGCGCAATCAATTCCGGCTACACTTTCTTCCATCACAGTTTTCTGGTGGAATATTAAAAAAATGCTCTAAAGAAAAAAATGCACCAGCGACATTCCGTCATCACGCAGGAGGACTCCGAGAGAAAGCGAGGGAGAGTGGACACTTGTAGTGATTTACAGTTACCGCTTCACGTAATAGCCGGGGGACCGTTTGCGGAGTGGGCACTTGGCGTCTCCGCGTGAGGAGAATCGGCGGCACGTTCGACGCTCCGGTGGACCCGGAGAGGCAAAATAAAAACTGGCACGCAAACCCAAATTAGAATCATCACCCCAAAAACTTTCCACGAGAAACCGGCCCCGAAGGACAGCATAAACGAGCAGAGGATTGCGGTGGGAGAGGAAGGGGTGCGGGGGAAACAATTAACCCTCACGTCATAAGAACGAAGCCCCGCAAGTCACCCACTCCCTAATTCAACTTTGAAACGGGATGAAGCATAAGAACGAAGAGAGCTCGCGGTTAGTTAATAGGTATCAACCGATTTCCCTGACTGACGAAAAGTACGACCGAGCGGAGGGAATATAATCACGCGTATTGGAGAGTGAAAAAAAACGTGCGGGGGTGAGGGGTTCGGGAGGAAGGAGTACACTGAGGAAGCATCGCTGCGGACAGCTTTCTTTCTCTCTCACGCAGTCGTCGGCCAGAGAGACTGGAGAGTCTGGAGCGCGGAGAGTGGCCGGTTGGTAACCAACAAACGAACGGCTCGCTCACGCGACGGCTAGCGCTCACACGCAATTAACGGGCTCGTGACGGAACGCCGGAGGAAAAGACACGCCATTTCGAGGCTTGCGCTGGTGCCCCCCGGTAACTTGCGTCGAATCGAAAGAGATAGCTCGCTTGAGAAGCCGGTACACGGGACCGAATAGATACTTACGTCCAACCTCACCCTGCGCTGCCGCCAGACAGACAGGAGACAACTGCGCATGAAACGAAGAGTCGGTCGCTGAGGGAGAGGGGCGAGAGGGGAACGGAGGGGGGGGGGGCGGGCTCCGAGGGAGAAGAGAGAGAAGCGGAGTGGAAGGAGGGGAGGGGGACCTACGAGGGAAGAGGGGAGCGGAAGGGAACTTGGACAGGTCGAAGAAAAAGCCAGTACCTACCTACCTACTACCTATTGCTATGGGCATGTGGAATCATGGCCGAATAGATCGGGTACGGTGAGACAGAACATATTAAAAGTAGAGCACGAAACGCAACACAGAGAGAGAGAGGGGGGAGGAGACGAAGGAAGGTAGATCACGCGCGATAAAAAGATCTGCATGACTGACTGGCCGGTAACCGGTCTACAGGTGACATAATATCTTGACCGGCGAGTTTACGTCCAAAAATTACACTAGGCGCAGAGCTCCACGTGTATAAAAGACAGCGTAGTGATATAGGGCTTTACATCTGTTGAGGATGGTATCTGATCCGGAATGAAAGTTAATCCCACCAGTTAAACACCCGGTGTGTAATGCGCAATAGCAGATAATCTTTGCTCAATTTCGGAATGGTATCCAAGATAAATGCCACGGCGCATTCTAGGCCATTTCAGAAAGAAATATGAGCTAATTATGAATTTTAACTGAAGAGGATGACATTCTGTTAATAATTGGGGGGGGGGGAGATATATTCTCATGCAACATACCAACAAAGCATTGAAAAAGTCATAACAGCAAGTTAATTACCGAAATGAAATGGACCATTGGGATCGTCCATCTCACTATCCTACGAAAATACTCGTTAAATTAGACTTAATGAAAGGCTGAGAATTTTCGGTGGCTAAAAATTGTCGTCACAATAAAACCGATACTGCCTGTCCTATAAAGGAGAGGAAAATGAATCTAATCGAAAAAAAGAAACGACTCACCTAAAGAGGTGCCGGTAGAGAAAAATTGGCAATTATGCACCAACATCAAGATAGTATTCGAAAAAGAAAGAATCTTTGCGGCGCACTTGGGTGGATATAAGACTTCCCACAACGAGGAGAGAAATTCTTTCGGAGAGAGATACCATCAATCCGAGTACCTCTTTGTCAGATTAGGCCTATGCATTAACTGCGTTCCGGCAATCAAGGATCCACGCGATGAAAGTCCACTGGATTCCCGGAATCAAAAGGTAGCGTTTCATGCACGGTCAAATGTACCATTCGAGAAATTTGAGGCGGATAACTTGATGCGCACAATTGGAGGAATTTGGAGCAGAATATTTAAGGTGCTGTGCGGCTGTTATCAAGAGAGAATTTATAAAGACTTCTCACATGACTGACGAATTCCGCTATAAAAATTACGGCAGAAAACAAGTAATTTTCAATTATCTTCTTTGCACAACCTACTGCAAATACTCCAGAGCGTTGTTAAGTCAATGAATTAAAATCGTTACCACCAGGCATTCCGCAAGCACAATGAGTGTATCGAAATAAATATGTTCATCACATTTAACTGCGCATTTTAACTGCGAATAACTAAACAATGAAAAAAGAAATACAATGGAAAATGAGAAAATTTAATGTATTGTAGGTAAATTTAATGCATGTATTTTTATTGATTTTTAGAATTCATAAATACTTATTATTGAATTGAGGGCGAAAGGGATTATTTCTAGCCAAATGGGAGTAACATTAGGTAGACGGGTTGTCGATTGTCAATGGCATTATTTGCCGTTGGCCATCGGCAACCCGTCTACCTAATCTTATTGAATAAATGGTACTTTTCAATTCTACGTCATTGTCTTTTTATTTATAAAACAATGGAAAATGTAACAGGGTGTCCATTTAAACCTTAACATGCATTAATACCCATTCTGAAAGATGTTTCTCGTTACCAGACCTACTAAACTTCTGTAATCTCCCACAAAGCGAAACCTTATTAAGAAGCCAAAAGTTCAAAAGACACAAGGGGCACCCGATGATCACTATTAATCGCAGCCTCTTGAACTCAAAATCTTTACCTGAAACTTACCCTAGTGTAGCATTCGTTGCAAGCTATTCAACGGAGTAGGACACCATTGAAAAGGGAAAGGTATTGCGAAAGAGTGGGAAATACATAGATTAGATTAAGAGATGGAAATTTTAAAGTATTGATATTACTCGGAAAGAAAGCATCCTTAAATCTACTGACCTTGGAAGCGAATTGCCTTATTTTATGCCGCGGTAGGATCGCAAAATAAATGCTGGGCGACGTACGTTTGATTGAATTTCAGAAAAATACATATACACGCCCGTTCTATACGTCAGATTAATTTCCATTGTGAGCTGCATTTCCTTTTTCTTTGATGAGTGTTGGAAGGCGAAAGGGATTTTTGTTGACTAAGCATTAACGATTTCCCATGCATCCTACTGAAACATTGAAATTGAGTTTGTACATCAATCGCGGCGACTCATCAGCCATTATACGACATCTACTTCCCCCATCTTTTTGCACATTAACGGAAGCCCATATACGAGGTCGTGAAGTATGTGAAGGGGCCTTCAACCATGACCACGCCGCATGCAATATCGCATGATTAGGACACTTGCCATTCTGCCTGGCATACAATTCCGTTACGGATACGCAACTTATTTATGGCTGCGCTCGGAAAAAATCGGCGATTAAACTTTTCAGGGCCAATGAGCAGACTGTGGGGGAATTATGCGCTGCGAGATAATCAAATAATATGAACTACCGTTCTTCCTTGAGATGAGATTGACCAAATCTCGACGGAAAAAAAACAAGTTAAATTATTATTCAAATACATCTGCGTAGCGCAAGCTTGTTTTCATCATGAAGATGCTCGTTGCGACGCGTGAGATACTTTTGAGTCACAGATACCCCGCGACTGAAAGGCAACCTCAATATCATGCGAATTCCCGAGAAAGTCAACAGTCAAAATGTTATCAAAATGTCTAGAATATTAAGGCGCGACATCAGTGTGTTTCATCCACTCTAATACCCTTACAAAAAACCTGGTTCTACCATTTGTGACAAATGGGGGAATAGATTCGGGCAAATCATTTTCCAAATAATGCCAACAGAAGTGCCTGCTGGAGACCTCGCTGCGAGTATTCTCGCTCGGCAAATCAGAGAGAGAAGTTCATCATGAAGCCTCAGTCACCTGTGCTTGTTTCCGTCGCACTCACAGCTCAAGCGATAAGGAATGCGATAAAGACGTCTCGGTCCATCTATTACGACGCTAACATTCGCCCCGAGTGGGCTCACGCGTTAGAGACTTATAAAGGAGTGGAACGGGTTTTTAACGAGTTAAAAAAACCGAAAAACAAAATCTGAAGCGCTACGAAACTTCATTGTAAGAGTTATCTACGGGGCACTTGAAAACACGTCGCTGTAATTCCTCCTCAATCTAAAGAAAGCTGTAAAATTTTGCGCAGTATCTCAAAAACTATCTAAACTATGAGAATGAAACGTACTTGAAAAAGGCTGAGTGCCTACCCGTGAGAGCACGAGGGAAATGAATCACTTGCCAGCCCCAGTAAACTTGTGCACGTAATGCAGAGATCTTTGCGTCTGTGAAATGGATGACATGTTTCTTCAGGACAATTTGATGGCATCCGGAATCATTGCGGGTCGCATCAAGCAAAACACGAACGTAAAGGCAGCAAAGGCAACCGCGGCATAGCAGAAACAACTTGTACCAAATCATACAGAGCAGTACCATTACACATTTTTTGTGATGGTAGCGTCGGCGCAAGACCGTTTTGTCACGATACCTAAAGCTCATGCACTAATGTTTACTCGAAATTGTATATTGCTAAATATGATAATAAATATGAATCAATATATACTCAATTCACCGTTTTAAAAAAATATTCCAGGTGGTTGATATTTGAACCATTTTTTCATGAAAATTAGTTTTAGACTACTGGTATAATGTAGCTTTTAGATTGTCCTATTCAATGCCCTGGTTTCCTAAGGAAGTTAAATACTTCAAAGAACTGTTTAATGCCATTTGCGATCCACACTAATTCATTCTTCTGGATTAAATATATTTTATAGCCCCATTCATATCATCCATAATCCCTTTTTTCCACCCTACAAGCATCTGCCTAATATTATTCGTTCGTAATCTTTAACATCATAATGGCATTTCGTAAGGATTAGATTTCGGGTTCACGAAAGCTGATTGGCCAAAATGTCCACCAAAATACTCGAATATCGCCCTTTGCTTGTCAATCTTAATGTGGAAATAGTACACGAAACACCTTAAATAAAGGTTGATTCAAATTTAAAAAAAACTTTGGTCAAGAAATGAAATCAAAAACTGTCGGCCACTCACATCAATTCCGAAGCATGACCTTAATATATAAGTGACAAAATATTTCGTTCAGAAGCCTAAACTAATTAAACTATAAAAACTCGAATACTTCAGGCATTAACGGGGCATATGCATCGTACTGAAGGCTAAACAGACGGTTCGGTAATAGTTTCACTCGATCCTCTTAATGGGGCGGAAAATAAATCAAAAACAATGGCGTATTAGTTACTAATTAGCCGTCGGCGATCGGGTGGAGAGGGAGGCAAATCACTGCGAAGCCCACGCTGCCATTGCGTTCACCGTTGCGAGGTGAAGCCACGCCAACGAATATTATTACGACGCACAGCACCCGTTTTCCAAGGAGCGGGGGAGAGGGTAGCGACGAGGCCAACGGGCGGAGAGGGGGATTTTAGGGTTCGGCCCCCAACGTACGTTCGCTCGGTCCTATCCCCGGCTTGAGATACACGCAGATCTATAAAGAAAGAGACCGATTTGAGAGGGGCGGACGGAAAAAGGACAGTGGCCTGATGGGGGAGGGCGACTCGAAGCATGATGTATCCCTACCCCGCTGGGTCTTCCGCGTCCCTTTTAGGCTTCCCTCCTCCACTGCAACGTGGGGCTGCCTATATCACGTAGGAAGGTGAACACCGCTCAAACCATTAAACTTTCAAATTTTCAGTGCCGCAGGGAACGAACGTGGATCCACTCCAATCGAACGGGGCTTCACCGAAACGCGCGCATTGCGTAAGGGAGGCGAGGTTTTTGGTTGCTGTGGCAGCCGGCTTTTCGGGAATTAATTCGGCAAATTCCCGCCTTTGCAATTTCCGCTCCGAGAGGTATTTTAGTGGCGTTGAGAGACGAATTGCTCAATCCAGTTAACAATGTAGAGCTCTCCCCATTCTATTGTTTTCTATGGTCAAAGATTGTAAAGGAAAAAGATCTGTCTCTTCTCACAACCCACTAATCAGTTTTATTCGTATCAATCTTCCTATTTATACTTCGCCAATATTCAATAAAAGAAGTCCTGCTAAAACTAAAGTTATATTTTTCTATTTACCCACTTCACACCAATGAAATTTAAATATATCTTAACAAAATTTTTAATAATGCATTGATCATTGAGGTCACTTGGCGCTGATTATTCAGTTACCTGTCAATTTAATAAGCGAAGCATTAATTTTAAGGGTCAAACTAAAACACTAGAAGATGAGAAACGTAACTCTGATCTATCGACCCCCGACAATTCTGTCGGCTATTCTTTATTATCTCGATTACATTCTTCCTATTTTTAGGAATTTTTACGAATATTTTCGGAAGAATACGGCGCTTAAATTTCGCTGCGTAACATACCATTTGGTGATCAATGGGAAAAATAATTGCAATAATTCTGATAAAAAATTTAAAAAAATATATAACCTATGTAAATTAAATGAATCTCCACAAAGTTGAGCCGGAAACAATTGAATATAACCTATGTTTATCCCTAGGATTGGAATGCAGGTGTGAGTTAAATTTTAGGTTTGTCGCAGACGTATATATTGAATAATTAATAGTATTTATTAATAATTCCTTGGCAGTAGAAAGAACTCACTTAAAGATGAAAACCCCACGAAAACTAAAACACATCAACTGGAATGCAGCAATGCAATTTTCACTCCTCACATATGGATCACATATATGGATAGAAATAATACAACTCGCGACAACTTCAGAGAGAACTTCGGACAGTAAGACATACACATGGGGATACGCTGTACTTCTCCGTTGATTACAACACAAGCACACTCGTATGACCAACCTGCTTTCGGCACTTTCATTAGTTGCCGAGGTTAGTGATTAGCCGCAAAGCTCGCATTTAACACGAGGGCACAGGAGACAAAATTAACAATTGGGGAGTGAAACCAATAAGAGTATATTTAATTTTTCCGTTCGCACACGCCCAAAATCTCCCATCTGCGCACGCCTTTCGGGTCATCCAACACCAAGGTCCTTCGTCTGCTGCGCAGTAGGCGGGGAGCGACGGTTGTATGCACGTACACCGCGAGTGTCGCATTATTTGCGAAAGAAGCCGTTTGCCCGTGAAACGGAAAGTACAGAGTAGGCGGGCGCGGATTGCAACGCGAGGGCCCGCGACTTCTGCACCCACCGAGTCCACCACGACGGCGAGGGAAATAAAAGGAAAAAAATGTATATGCCCGGTAAAAAAAAAGTATCGGACGCGCCCATAAAACAGGTTCTCGCGAAACAATGGCGCGGGCACGCGCTACGGGTTCATTCACACGCGACGACGAAATATTTCGACTGGTGAATGCTTCGCCGCCGACCGGCGAGTAGTGCGCAGTTGGGGCAGATGGGCACGGAAGGTCCCCGCCGCCGCCCCTCGCGAACAACCGACCTCGGCGATGTCTCGAAACATCAGAAAGGAGCCGGGAGACAAGGACTCGAATCCCAAGGGCCCGTCCCACCGCGATTACGCCAGTCAATTTGCTCTTTTCTTCTGTTTCCACACAGCCACAAACTATCAATCAATCTAGAGACAAAAAAAATCTGCGAAATCCTGTTTTTTTTAAGTTTCTATCCGTTCCTAATTATGCAACTGAGGAAGGCATAACGCAACAAATATGAAAATAGATTATTTATTATAATTATTTCATGTACCCTGCAAGCAACCGCTAGAGTGTGTGGCAGGGGGGTGAATACACACCAGAATAATTTTTACCCGAACATGACACTACCGCGGTCGAACAATTTTATTATGATCCCCTATCGTTCGTGGAAAAAATTACATCTTAAATTAATCTCTTCTACACTTAATCTCTCTAATTTTATTTACATGATCTGTCCTACCGTAGTACGATGGGGGTAATAATACATTTTCAACATCACTGCTGAAGAGATTCCCTTCAAATTTATTCAAGAGCTTCAAACCGTAATTTAACCTTCACTCCGAGAGTGATTCCCAGCCTATGAACTGGCTAAAGCACTCGACCGGATATTGAGGAATCTGGGTTCGAATCCCAGTCAAGGCGAATGATTTTTACACTCTGAAATTGTTGCATTGATTTTGGATACGATACTAAGTTTATCATAACAAAGTTTTGCAAATCTAGCTCCTCTATGCTGCACACGATCCAATCCGGTAATTAATGCAACTTTATGAGGATCCCATATACTTGCATCATATTCTAAATGAGGCCTAACCAACGACACATAAAATTTCTCTTTGACCTTTTCATCACATTTACCAAGTACTCTTCCAATAAATCTTAATTTTTTGTTAGCTTGTCCACTTATTCCCCGTATGTTTTTCACCCAGGAAAAGGCGAGGTAAGGGTAGAGGTAGATAAGAGGTGAGGATAGATATTTATGATTCCCACACAAAACGGATTCACAGTGAGGACAGAATAAGAAGGCACGAAAACAAAAAAAAACATTCCCATAGAAACTTGCAACGTAAATCGTACAAATTTTAAAATATAAATTGCACATTCATCAATGGGTAACCTAAAATATCTGATTAGACGCTTTCCCTAATCCTTGGTTTCCACAAATCTTCCCAAAAAGCCTTTTCAAGGAAAATATCGATGAATAGATACAAAAGAGATACAAAATAAACAGAAATTTTTGATTTGAAATATTTAGCAAAAAATTTAAAAAAAACAGACAGTACAATTAATCCCACGACGTATCGTAAGACGAGGAACTAGATAATAAAGATCGAAAAGTTTAGGTTGGTTCTTCACACTTTCCTTTTCTTACTATTCGGCGCCTCCCTCCCTTCACTAACCCCGTTTTCTTCCAAATGTCATCCGTAGCAGCATTTGGATTTTTGCTCCTCCAATTTTGTGTGTTCCCCACTTTTAGAAAATATTATGAATAATCATTGGCGCATTCACAATTTTTTAGAACTAAGGCACACTCCTTTAATTTTTTTATTTTTTTCAATCAAACAATAAAAAAAATAATGAGTTCTGCGAGCGAAGATATTTCACAAGCTCTTCTGGCCGAAAGAGCTGTGACGACATCGCCCATCACTATATTCTCACTTTTTATCAGCCCCTCCTCTCTCAATGCCTTGACATGCAACGCGTAAAATATCTTTCCCCGCCATCAAGTATTATTTTTTTTAACAGGAGAACTCCCCATGAAGACTTTTATACATCACTGCGAATTTCTAATCTGAAAAAATGAAAACACCTTTTTGATCTTAACATCTACTTCGATATAGCTCCTTCAAAATAGATTAACATTAATTAGTAATTGCATTTGTAAATTTACCCTCCGAGTTTTCAAAACCAGGAGAGAAAATAACAGACATAAAATAAATACATTAAATTCCCCTACAATTGCATGAAGGACTAAATTAATATTATCGGTACGCAGCTATTGTAAATGTTTTTCTGAGCAAACATTCATTAACTTTTGGACGTGGGAGCTCACCTATCACGATACTTTGAATTTTCTTACACGGGATAATCTCACAAATCTGAGAAAAAAGAAATTAAAAGCAAGCGTTAAATAGCAAATCATTTCTAAAAAGGTCGCAGTGACTTTGTTAAAGATGTCCAATAACAACTTCCACCTCGAACGACGAGACGAAAGGAAGTTTCAGTGGACTTCACTCAAAGGAAGATATTGACTACTTCGAGCTAAAGAATTTACTCATATTTCTTTAACATTTAGCCCAAGGAAATGTAATTACTTTTGATATTCCGTTGGGAAAATTGTACGATACGTATGAAGGAGAAATAATCGCTGGGATGACGATACATTTCTTAAGAGGAGGGAGTCAATCATAACTTCCATTCCGAACAAATGAACTGAAGCAACATTTCATCCGCGAAGTACGTACGGTAATGGGTAAGGCGTAAGGGGGCGGGAGGGCGGTGCATAGAGCAGAGTGTGCTAATGGAGTAGGGGGAGTCGCATGTTGCAGAATATTAGCACACCAAATTTAGTTTTAGGCGCCACTCCCACCTTAACATGCACACCCACATGTTATCATTCAAGTTTTTTTTTTACCGCTTAGTTAAGAAGGCGTGCTCGGTGCTTCACGAGTGCGCGTGTAAACTTGAAACTTTATGAGCCCGGTAGACGATATGAGGACACGATTGGTGGTGCCTTTACTTTGGAAGGTCGAACCGGTTTCGTGACAACTTTCTACACCTCTGACCCGGAGTCTCGGAAATGTCCAGGACCCCGTTCATTTCTTAAGAACGCGGGGACGCGAATAGCGCGGACTCGTCTGGTCCAAACATTTCATCTCAGAGTTATGATTTACTTAGATGATTCCGGAATACACTAGCAAACAAATTCACTGTAACTAGCGCGCTCCGGCGAGTGAAATTTTTTCAGATATAAAAATCACTCTCGGGTAGGAAATCCCCCGGAATTGATGGCATTGGCGGAGTTCTTCTTGAAAGACTTGAATGTCTAAGGGGCCCCCGTTCTTAACCACGAGTACAATGACTTCCGATGGTGCATTTCATCCAGATCTTATAAAAGCAGTGGTCCTCCAAATCCGTAAAAAAGGTATATATGATAAGACTGGAAAACTACAGACCAATTTCTCGCTCCCAATCCTCTCAAAAATCCGAAAAACTGGTTAGAAAAAGAGTGATAATATCTACTTCTACTCAATACCCCGCAAGCCGCCGCAAGGGCGTGTGGCGGGGGGTGCTAGGACACCACCCGTAATTAGGAAAGAAAAAAAAAGCATGACACATGGAGGCACACCGTGTCAATATCCTTCAACACTACTAACTTCCTCACCCCTCGGCAGTTTGTATACAGGAGGGGTATGGCCACTGAAGTTACATCAATTGAACTTTCATGCAGAATAGATATTTTGCCGTTAATCTTAATAGACACCCGACTAGTTAATTCACAGATGTCAAAAAAAGAGTTCGGTAGACTGAATCCAAACATTTGGGAACAACTATTTGGGAAACTGCAACGAGCTGAAATTCGAAGCACCGTTTCGGACAGGTTTGAGCGTTTCTCAGGTTTCTATCGTAAATTCGCCCTTTCAACATATGTGCACCAGTTCAAAACTGCAACAGTACACAAAACATTAATACGGTCCCACAAGAATTCGACCTTGGACTCCTTTTGTTTTTAGTGTACATTAATGATTTATAACATTATAATTTTATGGTTATCTGCATTATCAGATGACATAGCCTTAGCATAAAAATACATCAACGGCATGTTGTGAAAATGAAACTATAGAAATACGAGATTCTAAGCTGAATGGTTTCATTTTAATTGGTAGAAAATATGTGATAATACTATATGTATACTATAAAACTTACTTCCCCGGAATAATATCACGGTTCTTTGTAAGATAATTGCCAATAAATTTTACTACAAGAATGGGGTAGCCATTCATTCCCATTTTGCGGGTACGACCTCATATTACAAGTAAACATTACCTTCTGCGAATAATTATTAAAATTCAAGTAGAAGTCCGCAATTCGCCAATTTGAAGTCAAATTAATAAATATCTGGTAATGATATTCATATATATATATATATATATATATATATATATATATATATATATATATATATATATATATATATATATATATATATATATATATATTTTTTTTTTTTTTTTTTAAAGGTAATTTACCGGTTAAGGTAGGTTTTTCGATGGACACAACTACCAAACAAATATTTTGTGACTACTAACAAAACACAACCCTAAATTCTACTCTACACCAGGTCCCTCTTCATCTCTGAGTACTTTCTTCCTCCCTTCATCCCGTCCAACATCCCTATCCTGTTCCTTCCCTTTCCTCTTTTGCCCAACATTCTACCCTCTATCACAGTCTTCAACATCCCACTGCCGGTCAACACCCCCTTCATCCACTTTTCCTGCCTCCATAGGATTGCTCCCAACAAACCCCTCTTTTCGCCCACCATACCAAGTACTTCCTCATTTGTTTTCTTCTCTGTCCATTTCACCTTTTCCATTCTTCTCCACACCCACATTTCAAAAGCCTCCAGTCTACGTCTATCCTCCTGCTTCAATGACCACGTTTCCGCGCCGTACATAGCTACGCTCCATATCAAAGTTTTTACGAGTCTTTTCTTAACATCCTTACTCAAAGTCCCCGTCATCTACTCCCTCCTCCTTGTGAAAGCCTCTTTGCCTAGCGCAATTCTTCTCCTTACGTCCCTACTACTTTGACCGTGTTGGTCCAAAACACTACCGAGATACGTAAACTGTTCTACCTGCTCTAGTTTTTGCCTTCTTACTTTAATGTTAAGATTAGCCTTTTTCTTTCTAGAAAATCGCATAACCTTTGTTTTATTAATGTTGATTCTCATCCCATACCTGTCGCACTGAATTTCCAATTCACTAAGCAATGCTTGCAGCCCCTTGGCTGACTGACAAACTAAAGCTTGGTCATCAGCAAACCTAACTGATTTTACGAATCCCCCGCCCACTTTCATTCCTACCTCGAGTTCTTCCCATGCCTCTTTGATCATTTCCTCTGCATACAGGTTGAACAGCAACGGTGATAATGGGCAACCCTGCCTTACACCCCTTCCTAACACTGCCCATCCTGACTCCCCGTTTCCCACCCGCACCTGAGCAGTCTGAGACATGTACAGGTTGCGGATTAGCCTCCTTTCCCTCCAATCTATTCCTATTTTCTGCAATATACTCATTAGTTTTTCCCAATTCACTCTATCAAACGCTTTTTCGAAATCTACGAAACAGGCAAATACCTCCTGGTTGTGTTCTATATTCCTCTCGATTAATAATCTCATTACTGCAATGGCATCACGCGTACCTCTCCCCTTCCTAAACCCAAACTGATCATCCCCTAAGTAATCATTTGCCCTACTCTCTATCCGTTTGTTTATGATCCTGAGAACAACTTTAGCTGCGTGGGATATCAAACTAATTGTCCTATAGTCCTCACATGACGTGGCCCTTACCTTTTTCGGAATCGGAACTAAAACTGCTCTCACAAAGTCTTCCGGCCAGATTCCCTCCTCATAAATGCTACGGATCAGCCCATATAGCATCTTCCTCCCACATTTTCCTAAGCATTTTAAAAGTTCCACGGGAATGTTATCTACCCCCACGGCCTTATTTAGTTTCATCTCCCTTAATGCCCTTTCTATCTCATTGTCTAGTATGCCTGGACCTAAGCTGTCTTCCTCTACGTCATTTTCTTTTTCAATGTCTAATTGTGTTGGTCTGAGTTCTTTACTATACAGTTCTTCTATATACTCCTTCCATCTCTCTTGGATCTTTCCTGCGTCAACTATTACCTTACCCGCCTTATCTCTAACTATTAGCATAGCTCTTCCTTTCTTACTTCCCGATAACGATTTAACTTTGCTGTACAGCGCACCGATTTCGCCCTTCCTCTGGAGACTTTCCATATCCTCGCACTGCGTCTTCCACCATGTGTCTTTTGCCTTATTTGTTGCCCGCCTCAATTTATTGTTCAATTCTTTGTACTTCATTTTGCCTAATTCTGTATTTATATTCTTCCATTTTCGCGCTCATCCATCTTTGTAATCATCTCATCCGTGATCCATGGTTTCCTAGTCCTTTTAGCGTTAACGGTTCCAATAGTGTCTTTTGCGGCTTTAGACAACCCTTTTTTGATCATTTCCCATTCTTCTTCGATAGTAATAAGCCCTTTACCATCCTCCATTATTTTCTCTACCGCCTGTTTGTATTCCTTCCTTTTCAACCCATTTAATGCTTCTACATTCCATTTTCTAACTCGCCGCCCCTGCCTTATCTTTTTGAAACGTACGCTACATTTCATAACAACTAAATTGTGGTCTGAGTCCGCATCCGCTCCCGGAAAGCTGTGGGAATTTATCACACTATTCCTAAACCTGTGTCTAACCAGGATATAATCTAGCTGATATCTTCCTGAGTCACCTGGCATTTTCCATGTATACCTGCGTCTTTTGTGGTGTCTAAACCAAGTGTTGGTGATGACTAACCCCAGTCTCCTGCAGAACTCAACTGCTTTCTCCCCGCGGTCATTCCTCGTGCCTAAACCGTAGTCGCCCACCTCGTCACCATCTCTTCCTTCGCCTACCGTCGCATTCATATCCCCCATCACTATCAAATGTTTCCCTGCTGGAACACACGCGATCATGTCCTCTAACTGATCGTATATCCTATCGACCTCTTCTTCCTTATGGTTGCTCGGTGGCATGTATACCTGAATAATAACTAAGTTCGTCGGTTCTGCTTTTATCTCCACTAGTAGTATTCTATCCGTTACCTGCTCTATGTTGACTACGCTTCTTCCTACCTCTTCATTTAATACTATGGCAACCCCTCGTTGGCTCTCGTCCCCACCGCTGTATATTATTCTATACTTATATCACTCCAATATATATATATATATATATATAATTCTTATAGAATTTTTAGCAAAGTCATCCAAGTAAAATCAGCGATAAGCAACGTAGGATGCATAGGCTGCGCAACTCTTTTTTTTATTTATTATGAAAAAAGGAATATTATATCCGACAATGTTATGCAGTTATGTAATGTTTTTTGTTTCTAAAAAAAATGACAAATAACCTATAGGTCGGGTATGATACCTCTTCTTTATCGCATGAGGGCGATTTCATTTTTAAAGCCTCATCCTCATTCCAGAAGGGCAAAATATGGCTGCTACAAACAAAACCAAAAGATCATACGCAAATAGCGAATTTTTCGATTACTACCTTGAAAATAAATGCACTGAATGCGCAAATATAGTTTACATGAGCAAAACATTTATCATTTCCTACCAATATGGCTAAAAATATTTTAAAATAGATAAATACAATAATGTGAATGGTCGTCATTAAATCTAAGTCAGTGACTGTTATGGAGGAAATACGAATCTAGTATCCCAAAGAATCTCCGATAAGCAAATTGATTTCCACCGACGAGGAAAGAGAACAAAATAAAACTAAATGTCAACACGCGGTGGATCTATCAGTGTTTGGTATGTATTAGAATGTCGACAGCGGAAATGCCATGCCTCTTAAAGAATGGAGTTCGTTGTTTTAGGCAAGGTTCTCTTTCAACATCAAGTGGCAGACCTTGTTCAGTTGTTTATGTTGAATATTACGAAGACACTATGGTACGCATGGCCTATTCGTCCGCGGGGAAGTGACAGGAAGTCGCTTAATCCAAAGAATATTAATAACGAAGTCATCTGAGGGTCTACTGTTCCAGCTGGATAACCTCGGGGGCTCGATGCTGACACTAACGCTGACGAAGAAAACATGTCCCTGGTGACTTTACTTTAGACTGAGAAGTTGAAAGGCGGATTAAAATTAAATGCATATTCTGTAAAGGAAATTCAGCTTAAAAGGTGAGATCATACTCGAATATTTCGCCATTGGGATATGCTTAAATTACGTTTGTAGCAATTAATTTATACATTAGACTGCAGTAAGAAAATCAGGAATTGCTCAATTTCACTGTACACTATTTTACAAAAAAGGTTTTCTAAGTTTTCTCAACCCAAAGATACGCCATATATTGTTTATTTTCTTCCTCATGCCTATTCAGCTTCTACACGCGATTTCATACAGCTGTAGTAATATCAAACAAAACCTCGTAGACGCGCAATCCATCAGCGTGATGCAGTTGATACATCCGAATCATATGACTTTGATTCTGATTATGGAAGAAATATTCTAGCCCCACATTACATTGACAGGAGAGACCACAGAGAAAAGCTTAAGGAACTCCACAGAACGAACTGTACGGCAAACCGACATCAAGAATCATCCTGCATTCGCGCTATGTAGAAAACGATAGATGAAACAATTCAACTTAGATGAACATAAGATTATACCTGATGGCCCTCTATATTTCCTAACTAAAATCCACGGACGACTTAACCAGTGATGAAAGATAAAGAGGGGATTGTTTCTGGCAATTCGATGCGCCCGTTTATGAACGGTCGGGGAATTATGACGAAAAAAAGAATGGAGACGCGAGGGACATCTGTGGAAGCAGTCTTCAAAGCAATGAATGCAGCAAGTATAAAACTATCATTCGCCTTGACCGGGACAAGAGCTCGGATCCCTAGATTTGTGATCGAGGACTTTTAAACCAATAAAGCTACCCGAGGCGTTCCTGACACCCTGACCCACGTTCGAGTCGCAGTCACGGCGAATAATTTTTTTCCACTGAGAAATTCCGGCATTACGGCGCATATCCGCAGTTGACTCCATTGAAGCAGAGACCGCGGCATCTCCCAGCAGTTTTTTTTACTTAGAAGCAACCTTCGGCAACTACCGTCTCTGTCGTATTTTAGATCAGTTATATCCACCACCGAGAAATGCACATATAATTTTACCTATATCTCACGAGAAATATGAGATTTGGGCCCTCCTCAATGCCCTGATACAATCATCAAGAAGCGAAAATGCACGCACCTGTTGCACTTCTTAGCTTCGTGAACTTCTGTCCAGAAAAAATAAATGATGCATCCAAAACCCTTAAGGTGGACGGCAGGAGTAACTGGGCGAAAAATAAACTATTTTCGATATGATTCACGATCGTGACATCCAAGCACACGTCGAACTCGCGGCGCTAAACACGCGAAACACATAATTGAAATTTCATCAGAGAAAATTATAAATTAAAGAGTGACTCTCAAGAGTTCGGTTTAAAAAAATTCTCAGCATCCGAATAATTTGCTGTCGATGTTATCACAGATATGAACTGTGTCCCGATTCATGGACTTTTTCTTGCGGTGCATCGAGGTAAATTTATGGGTCTAGGATTCCGGAAAAATTGATAGTGACGGAATAATGCCGAAGGTGCAGGAACGTGACACGAAGATGGTAGTTGAATGCGCGAGTTTGGAAAGCTGCCAGGAGGTAAGGCAATCGAAGGGTCAAGGCTAAAAATTCAACCGCTGCGTTTAATAAATGGGATGCTGCTCCTACAAGATTCGATGAAGACAGTTTATGCACACGTCAAGCTCATTATAAAAGAAGTTGATACGCCATTGAACTGGAAGTTAACAATTTAAAAAAAAAACACAAGTGTGACTAAATATCAGCGAGCGTTCGAGCTTTAATTCCCACACAAAGCAGACAGACAATGCATTTACGACGCTTAAGTACCGAGACCTTGACTTTTTGTTCTGCTTCTGCATATCCTCAGGAATTGCAGGGAGAAAATGATATTCGCGTCGGTTTGCATCAAAACGAATAACCGCATGAGCACAGTGTTCCACAATACCAATTGTTTTCTAACAGTAACATACAATACCGGAGACATCTTTTATTACAGCCTACCGTTAAATAAAGGCACTTGCAATGTGAAATAAAAATTCGCACGTGGTATGTAGCTTCCAGGACGTACCTTCATTCGTAAGATAAGAGGCTCTTTTGAAACAAAAACCAATTCCATATTCTAACAGATACCTTGCGTCCAAGAAAAGTAAAGCTATAAGAGATTTAAGACTTTCCTCTCACAATACTGTGATGAAAAGGAGATAATGAACCACACACCTATGGTCACGAAACACTAAGAAGCGACTAATATCATATTCAGGAATGGTTCAATCAAAGGGGGAATTTACTTTCACGCTAAAATTGCACGGTAACATACGTCTTCCAATAAAAGGAAAAAAGAAAATACCTTTTCTTGATTACTCGACAACGTTAAAATGAGCGTTTTCGACATTTCAATATGACTAAACGTCAACAACGCCTTGTACCTCACATGGAAAACAAACGCTTGTTGATAGTATGACACTCAGTTCTGCCTCGACGAAGTAAGCATTTGTCAAACACAAGAGTAGGAAAATATAGCGACGAAAAAGTAAGTGATGGAGACATTCCGAACCTCATTCTTTAGATTCCACATCGAATGAGAGGCGAGCATTTTGAATCCAGGGCAGAAAACATTGACTCAAGAATTGATTAAAATACAGAGAAATTCCGCATGGTTCGTGAGTAACTGCTATTAAAAACAAAGCGTCACACGAATAACAAAAATAACGCCTTTTCAGTCTCTGGATCAAGGATAAGCCTAAGCTAGATTAAAGGAACAGAAAAGCGTAGGGGCCATTCCGACGGTTTTAGTTGCGAAACCGAGGAAACAATCGAACCTCCGCACTATAACGTCCGTTATGACGGTTAATGCCGAATGAAGAGCGAAGGACGGTGGAGGATTCAAGGATGGGTCGTTCCTTTACAAAACGCAGGACCATACTTGTATACACAGTTGGAAACAACAGCACGTTGAAACTATTTAAATCCGTTTTTCAGCATTTTCCCTAGGCAACTGAAATAAACCACTCAGACACACGCATTCGGGGGCGGCGAGCGTTCGTAGCATCACGTGGATGCCAACGTGAAATTTCGGTTTCTAAATTCTTTAGGGAACAACTCCGCCCTTGCACCACTTTTTGGACCATGCTACTGTTCTCATTCCGCGATGCGGTGTTCCATTCCGACCAAAAAGGAACAGATCGAATAGTAATTGAATCGCAAATCTACATAAATTTGCAACCAGGAGAGGAAATCATCCAAAAGGTGCATCAACCGTTGCGAACTAAGGCAAAATTGAAAATTTCCTCTCCGATGCCAAAGGAGTAGAGATAAATACTGCCTAAGAAATGACTCTTCGATAGAAATATAAGTACTGAGTTTATATATAAATTGTATCAATATAAAGCTGCTTGAAGAACTTCTAAATAATATGTTCGTGGACCAAATCATGGTAAAAATCCTGTAGAGCCGTTTCATTTTTAGCACGCGGAAATTAAGCACAATATTATCATTTTAGTAGATACATATATATTGTGCCATATAGTACTTTTCTTCAGGCTATCATGAGAACCCACACACACGTCGAATGACACTAAGAGGACAACTAAAGCCTTTTCGCCAGATTGCCTTTTTAAATAGTTTGAATGCATTGATAAAGCCCTTCCCTCCTCTCAGAAGGTGAACTGTTTCTTAAATTTCCGAGGGCAAGAACTAAAATGAAAAAGTGTATTACACAGCGATTTTTACCAAAGCGATCATTTTCTGTTTGCATGCCTCGTATCACATAACGAGTTTGTCTATACTATGTTCAGCACTGCGGATAGAGCGGACTACCATTAGAATTATGGGAGAAAACAATTAATGGATGTATTTTTTGTAACCTTCATTACATTTTTGAACAAAATAGACCTGACAACTCCGGAAACTATTAGATGCTGACAATTTCAAAACTTTTCATAGTTTTTTATTTGCCTTGGACTACTAATCGAATTCAATGATGCGACCCAAACAGAAGGAATCCTGAGAGATTGCCAAGTTTTCTATTAATTTCTTTCCTCTAATTTCATCACGACGAGAAACCACTGTCCAAAAGCACTTGTGACTAAAAACTAAGAGGGCGTTCTGTACTACACAGATCAGGTACCAAATTAGGCAGAAGTAGAGAAAATAGACGAGGGCTGAAGCCTTAAAAATCGGTGAATCGCCACGTGACCCACACCATAGAGAAGAGAAAATGAGCGTTCGGAAAAAATAAGGAGACCAAGGCTATGAGGACGACGCACCTTGGAGCTGGCGTTACGAAATCTCTCATCCTACCTGGACGTCTGTATCTTTCACATCGGGAACCACTGAGCTACGCTTTTGAAGCCAATCCGAAGAATAGCCATGGATTGCGATGGCCGTGTCACTAACCGTGAGGCAATACTACCACATGGTTTGCAGCCATGGTATGATTCAATCCAATCTCGAAATAATACAGAAGGCCCAACTATCAATTATTATGTCAGCATTTTCCCAAAAATTCGTAATTGCGGTAGATAAATACAATTTTAAACCTCGGTAAACATTGGCAATTCCAAGACAATTGTGATAACTTAAAGGCATTTATCACAGAATAACCAACAGTCATTAAGTTTCTGACTCTGACTAAGAGTTGGAGATCAGCATGAAGTCTCAAATTAGCATCAATGCCGAGGCTATTATTAGTCAAGTGTTTCCGGTTAATGCACCAAAATTGTACGAGGGTCATCCGGAAAGTAGTACCCGTTCGTGCCGCATGAAGTGCTGACGACGCGAGTAGCCGCTGGACGAGGTCAGATAGCTTCAGTGGCTTGTCTGCCTTCTCTGAGCCAAGTTGCGTGACGCTAGCATTGCCTGTGTTGTTTCTGTGATTGTTTACAATGTTTAAAAAAATTGAGAACGCCGCCAGTTGTGAAGTGAGGGCAGTGATTAAATTCCTCAATGCAAGAAACGTTCGCCCATGTGATATTCATCGCCAATTAAAGGAGGTGTATGGAGACAATGTAATGGACGAGTCGTCTGTTCGGCGGTGGTGTCGCAACTTCAACATGGGGAGGGGGAACACACACGACGATGAGCGTTCGGAGAGACCGTCTGTCATTACAGACCAACTGGTGAGCTCAGTTGACGAATTCGTGAGGAACGATCGGCGCGTCACAATTGATGACATCTGTGAGCATTTTCCCAATGTTTCTCGAACAATTGTTCATGAAATTGTTAAACACCATCTGCATTATGCAAAAATTTGTGCAAGATGGGTCCCTCGCGTATCTCAATGAGCTGGCGGCGAAGGACTATGCAGCAGGAATACAGAAACTTGTCACACGTTATGACAAATGCCTTAATTTGCTTGGAGATTATGTTGAGAAGTAGTTTAAAGTATCCTCTTTCAAATAAAATTTTTTATGTTTGTTAATATTTACTTTTGTGTCTTTATTTCACGAACGGGTACTACTTTCCGGATGACCCTCGTATAAATGAACTGGGAAGTTAAAAACAAAAACAACAGGTAAATCATTGATTCTTCTTTTTTACTATATATACGCTCTTAATTACTTTTAGAGAACAGGTATTCTTAATTGCTGTTTCTGGGGACTTTACCCGTTTTATCGCCTTGACGTTCGGAATGAGAACCTTCACATTCCAGTTGCTATTTTCAAACTCAAACTCGGAAGCTTACAGTGACCAATGAATCTTATAATTAAAGTACTAATGAATTGGAATATCATTAAAGGTTCATTTACGTGAAGCTACGGTTTCACGAAAAATCCTCAACATTTTTTAATCCAGCATTGCATCCCAATCTTAGCAGACTTTTTGATTTGTGCACAAGCAGATATGAATACATAATAAATTTTTGGAAAGTTGCTAGTTTTTTAATAATAAGGAGAATCATGAATACGTAATAAGTACTCAATTGTAGAGAATTCATTGTTACTTTCAGCTGTGCAGAATATCCTGGAAATTGCATTGATCACGATGAAATTGAAAAGGTTTTACATCGAAATAATTAATCATATCAATAAATCAACTACTGTTTCAATTATTGATAAAAAATATACATAGAAACGAAATGAGCGCGGTTTTTGCTTCATAATTTTAAGTACTGTAATAACCCCTACAATCTACTACATTTCACAATTTCATTTCATGATGTTTTGCAAAATATATGAGCAAGGTAAAAGTATCGTAATCACTCATTTTTACCCATTAAAAACGGATATTTTGGGAAACTTTCCACAATCTTGGTTGTTCTTAGGGAATTTGATATGTTTTTCATTTTAAATATAATTATTAGAATACGTATGAAAGACTTGCAATTTTTATGAAAATTCATTACCGTCCTTGACACAAATCAACAACCAAACCACACAAATCAACCCAAGGTTGGTTTGATAATGTGACAGTAGGGCTCACTTAATACTAATCCCATTGCCGCATGATATTCATACATCAAGGGATTGGGAACCATATCTTTTTTCCGTGCCGCCTATGGTTTCCCAGGAAGATATGGTACCCGACACACAGCTTGAGTAACACTTAAGGTGCCCGGAGGCGACCCAGGGAATCGAACACGGGTCTTCATGTAGTGGCCCATCCATCCACCCAACCACCACCCACCCCTCATTCATCAACAGCACATCCAAGATTTCTCAAATGAGTATGGTGAGTGATATTCACTTATGTTTCGTGGATCGGTAGATATCATAAAAATTAAGAAGAAATGAATAAAATTATCGAAAAGCCGTTTGAACTGGCATTCGACAGCTATCATGAAATATTTGCCAAAATAACTTCAAGAAATTTATGAATACTCACTCTATGAGTAGTCCCCACAAACTAAGAGAAAACATTAAAAGTTAAGATAAGGGGAATTTGCGTGAATATACAGTTTTTCGAAAAAAATACTTAAAAATGTTCATTGAACCTATTAAAATACTCCAGATATACTAATTAAGAAGCCGTTATGTTCTTAAGACTTTTTATAACAGATTTCAGTATGGTCTGACCTTTATAAGAACACAGCATGTCACCGCATTAAAAGGCGCCTATTTGAATATTCATAAGGCAGTGAAACGCGGGTAATGAATGCTCGTCATCATCACATCAGTGCGCCTTTTAAATATTCCGTTGGCAGCAATTGGCATATCTAGGTACGGTGATAGTTAGCCTATTGCACGCTAATCTTAGGAGGCAATCCCACCCGTTCCGCGCAGGATATGCAATACAAACTATCAACACTTGCATCATTTACATCGATAGGAAAATGCCTATTTACGATTGAGGCAGACGTGACAGGATTGCTCAATGTCTATAGTCCCAGGGTTTTGGATCGGAAATCATTTGAAAAGTCACCTGTTTCTGTTTGTGAAAATAAAGCTGTTAGATCGACTTCAAGTTACGGCATTAGATATTTAAGAGCCCCTCCTCATCAAAAGAATTTTCCAAGGCTTCAAATAACATCCGACAGAGTCTATCTTTTAATTATTAATATACATATACAGAATTCTACTAAGAATCGAATGTGAAGAATTCAATAAGCCTCAACTGCTTGTAAGTTTGGACACACTACGTTACAAATGAATTCATCGGCATTGAAATTATAATTTAATTTTTGTTCATCTGACGCCTGAAATCCTTTCGTAACTCTAACATAGTCGAAGAAAAAAATATGAAATTACATAAAAAATACAATATCCAAGACCGATTCGGAATTTTAACACGAAGCTGCAACCTTAAAGTGACGAATGCGGCGCTCATTGGACGACTCTGGTCGGCGAGCGTGCTCCGTGATTGAAAGCACGCATCCGCTGCCAATGAATCAGTCCCGGGGGGGCAGGGGAAATTGCACTCGTTGAATAACGAAGCAGTTCGGGATATGATTGCACTCTTCCCACACAGAGACTGCCCAAGGGCCACGTTTAATATGTCCATCCTCACACACAGGAAAACATACGCGCTTGCACTTTCGAGGGCTAACAGTACATACGTAAAGCATCTTCAAAGAATGGTTGGGAGAATTGTCGAAGCAAGAAAATACAGATGTAGGTAATCACCATCGAACTGGTTACTCTGAAAGGAACTATAGTATTCTCGCCGACTAACCTAACTCTACGCCTACAATTAGAATTCCTCCTATAGACAAAGACGTTTTTCTCCCTATAACATTCTGAAAGACTTTTTACGTTACGATAGCCGGCCATGTGTCTCGATCAATCGAACGACAAAACAAAAATACTATACTCGTAAAACTAAGCGATTGCTTTTTGGCAAATCTCCCTCGCGTTAGTTAGTGTTTAACTTCCACTAGAGCGAGTGAGTGCGTTGCGGGCTCCTTGGATGCATTTCCCCCCGGTTTGTCGTTTCTTTAATACATTCCAAAGTTTTGTACCTCATAGCGAATTGGGTAGTGCAGCATACTTGGGAGAGCTTGTGCCGCTTGTGCTGTAAGGAATTTTAGGCAGCTATACTCTACTCTTCATCATTACTTATTGGGCACCATTACAACATGAATTTATACCTTAGCTCCATACAAAAGCAAGTACTTCATTGAAGGCAATAGCTATGAAGAAGAGCGTTCGAGGTCAGAGTAACACTCACTCTTGCAATCCCCGTGTATGACTACGACGCAACAACCGTAGAGATATTAATAGAACCATGGCTCACAATTATAGAAGGAGTCGGCATTTGTCTGACGCAAATACGACATAACCCAACAAAGAAGAACGCTACATTAATAATGGATTGCAGCGTCATTAAATCTGCTTCAAGGGATTTTACATGCAAATATGCACAACGAGTGCATGATCGAGCATTCACAATTCTCACAGAATGCCAGGGGAAGTCCCTTTTCATCCACACATTTAGATACGGTTTTTTTAAACTAGGGTAAATTTCCAAACAACAGTTCCAATGATCCCAATACTGTTCACCCCTTTCTTCGATATTTATTCATATTGTACAATGAGCAATGGTAAATTAAATGGCAGGTTCCGTTAGGCAATCCCTACATCCAAACCTGTACGGACCATTATTTCCCAGATAGAGAACCAAACTAGAAACACTTCAGTTAGGTAAAGGGATGCCTAAAGCCATAGGTTGAACCAGAAGCCCGGACACTATAGTCTAAATGATACGTGGCCACGTCATTATTCACTTACATCCCTTCTTGAAGTAGATCATTTACTATTTCAGGAATTATGTCATATCTTGTCTATTGGCCATTCGGACTTGTATGTACATGGCACACATGCCCATCGATCACCATAGATACCGTAGCTTTTACTACTCCCGAGTAATATATATGTGCAATGCAGCGTCGCGTTGTAAGTATAAGGTACAAAAATCCCATCCATATATCAATCCAGTCTAGGTGCTCCCCATAATTGTGGCCGAACAGGCTAGATGCGGCTATCGTTCGTACTGTGAACCTGACCAAACGGTACACTCGAAAGAACAATGCTGCAGAGGGAAATCATGATAATTTCTTGGTCCGTAGAATTTTATCAAGCTTCTGGTGGCGGCACGCCCTGCCCGAACCCAATCTGTTTTGTGACTGCCCACGCACCCGCCCAATATATGTCAGCGATGGCCAATGTGGCCAGCGCGCACATACGACGGTCATCCGGAAAGTAGTACCCGTTCGTGCCGCATGAAGTGCTGACGACGCGAGTAGCCGCTGGACGAGGTCAGATAGCTTCAGTGGCTTGTCTGCCTTCTCTGAGCCAAGTTGCGTGACGCTAGCATTGCCTGTGTTGTTTCTGTGATTGTTTACAATGTTTAAAAAAATTGAGAACGCCGCCAGTTGTGAAGTGATGGCAGTGATTAAATTCCTCAATGCAAGAAACGTTCGCCCATGTGATATTCATCGCCAATTAAAGGAGGTGTATGGAGACAATGTAATGGACGAGTCGTCTGTTCGGCGGTGGTGTCGCAACTTCAACATGGGGAGGGGGAACACACACGACGATGAGCGTTCGGAGAGACCGTCTGTCATTACAGACCAACTGGTGAGCTCAGTTGACGAATTCGTGAGGAACGATCGGCGCGTCACAATTGATGACATCTGTGAGCATTTTCCCAATGTTTCTCGAACAATTGTTCATGAAATTGTTAAACACCATCTGCATTATGCAAAAATTTGTGCAAGATGGGTCCCTCGCGTATCTCAATGAGCTGGCGGCGAAGGACTATGCAGCAGGAATACAGAAACTTGTCACACGTTATGACAAATGCCTTAATTTGCTTGGAGATTATGTTGAGAAGTAGTTTAAAGTATCCTCTTTCAAATAAAATTTTTTATGTTTGTTAATATTTACTTTTGTGTCTTTATTTCACGAACGGGTACTACTTTCCGGATGACCCTCGTATTAAGCGAGTAAGGCCCGTGAGGGCCCGTCGGCCAGATTAAGGTCGGACGGGACGTACCAACACGTCACGTCTTGTGAACGTATCTCATTTGTTACCCTGAACTACAAGGCCAAGAGGACCGGAGCCATTGAGAACATAAGACCATTGCCTTTTCGTAGAGCATCGATATAATGCATGTAAAATTTCCTTTAAAAATAAATCAAATGACAAGAGTAATGATTTGTTGCACCATAGAAAGCCGCGCATATCTCCGCTGAATTAATTGACATTTATGGGTTGATTCGTAGTGCCTTGCGAAAATGTTGTCGAGTCTACACGCCACGGGCAAAACAGCTTGAACTAAGGCGAAAACAAACAACGACAAATCAATCGAGGCAGATTGAGACATTTCTATTCACACGGCAACTGAGATGAAGCACTTCCTATTCCAATCAATCCTTTGCGCTGAAAACAACATAATTATCTTTCAGTAACATGGAGAAATAGTTTTACACAAACCTAAAGAATCTGTCGTTACAAAAATATGGCCACCATGAAGTTAGTTAAAATTTAAATTGTCCTCAATTAATTTCTTCAATGATTTTTCTGAGATAAAAAGGGGAGAACACAGAACATTCACCATTATCTTCGTCGACCGCACCTTCTCCGACGTGACGGATTGAGAATCGGAATGGCCCCAGCGAGCGATGCAACATTCGAGAGAGGATCACGGATTTGAAACAACCCATAGCATACGGCACCAGAAAACATTTAAAACGATTTAACATATTATTGGAGAACGTGCCTTAAAAATTAGGAAAATTTTATCCCCCAGCCCGACAGAAAACCCATTACGTTCGTGACTTTGAGAGATTTCAATGTATGACGGACTGATTGGTTGAAAAACTACCAAGATAAAATGAAAAATCCAAATTATACATTACTTTAAGGCCAGAGTTGGGAAAATTAGGAGAATTATTGAAGTTAAATGAAAAATTTTGAAATATTTCGTAGCAGGTAGGTTCACTGAAGGCGTAAAACTGAGCAGTCGAAATCTAACGAACACTTGCCAATTGGACCACAAACACTATATGAAAAATGAAAATTTCTCGCGCAAAAGTTTCCGCACCAAATAAATGAATTCGTTTCACAAACTATAGAAATCAAGTGAGACGGTGATGTCGGGCACACTCGGAGAGTGATCTAATTTCTTTCCCGCTGCCCCCCTCTTCAGCCCAAGCCCTTCCCGCGCCCAAGGAAACAAAAACTTACGCAGAGGAACATCAAAACCTATACCCTACAGCTTCACACCATTGTATAATGCATTGTGTTGCTAACGCATCGTATATGTGTTATTTCACACAGTGTTTTTCTGTCAATGTTTTTCTCGATGAACTTTTCAATAATTTATTGAAAATGATGAAAAATACGCATTGCAAAATTGCATATGTGTAAATAAAATCATGTAAAACAGTTATTGTTCATGAGAAGGTTATCAGTACCAAAATACGTTACGATTTCCTTGTATGCCGACATCGCCTAAATTATTAACTATTTCATACGAATCAATATACATCACTCGAACCAATATTTAAAATCCACGACATCACGAAAAATCACAAAGGCACGGAGAGCTTATGAAAATAAACATATCTGTTCAACTAAGGATGAATTGCCTAATTAAATACACTGAAATGAATATGAATGACCTAAAAAGGGTAAAAGAACAATTAATACGCCTAGGCTATTACAGTTAAAATTCTAACTTTGGCATTAAGAATAAGAGAAAAAGACTTAACTAGTTTCTTTTTTGTTTACAATACCATTTTGACCTACGAAAATGTCATTGAGTAGTTCTACCACAAAGGTTACGTTGAATAGATTGTGACATAAAAAATTCGAACCCGTGACCTCTGGGTTGCCAGGTGAGTACGTTACCTCACGATGACTGGGCCCGGCTAATTCATGGTATCAGAGATTAAATATTTTATTAATTAATCATAGTTTGAAGTTCAATTAGCGATTAGAAATGTGAACTGTAACTAGTAATTAATAGTATTTTTACGTTTAATTAGAAGTTGATAGTTATTTGAATAATTTTCTATCTAAACCATTCAATAACATTCCGTTAAATCTATATTAAGTTAGATAATCATTGTGAGTAAAAATATGGAACCGCTTGACAGCTACACGCTTAATGTAAACCACGAATTTACGCAAAATACAAATTGCGATTATCCCACTAGTTTCTACTATTCCTCTCTATCTGATTGAGATTCGAATTCGACGAAAACTTGTTTCGAAATAATTATTTTTCATTCATAAACTACCCCACCCCACTTGGAAAGTGCATAGCCCCCCCCCCCCACGAAGCCACTCAACCCTGCCCGGGCGTGAGTGGCCCGGCTGATAGCAATTTTATGCTAATGAACATATTTCACGCGATTCAAACCCTATTAAGTGGAACGCCTAGGGTAGCATTCCCCAATCCAATTAAGTGGAGCGTGTATGGCAATATCTTCCACGTCGAGGAATTGGGTTCTTCTCCGGGAAAGCAAGGATCTTTCGATGAAAATTCAATCCTTTGCAAGCCGTGAGCGCATCGAGTGCACTCTACCGTCCGCATGAATTAAATCTCGTCCCAACCAACGCCTCTCATTTGAAGTAGGCTTATGTTAAATCCGGATTTCCTCTTCCAGCTCAATCTACACACACACACACACCCGTATCCATACCGCGCCCTGGTTGCCAACTACCATGTCGTGAATGTGAAAAAAATACTCGGGACGCTTCACGCCTCTCTCATATCCAGGGATTCGTTACTTTAATAAGTGAATATTTTGCTCCTCACATTAAACGCCACCCACCATCGATCCTGAAACACAACGTAATCGCCCGATACTGTATACGCCATTCGCGTCAAGCCGTAAGAATGAAAATTACCGCAACCTTGGACAAGATCTGATTTTAAACGGACGCGAGCTGCGTGGGTGGACTGCGCAAAGACGGATTTCAGGTGAATTTAACAATACGTAGTTGTCACAGAAAAAGTAATTTTTCGGATGGCGGTTCTCATGCCCCAGAACTTGGAAACCGTTTAAAGAAATTCAATATTATCTCTCAATGAATATTACGAAAATATGGAAGTTTCCCGTCGCGGCCGGAACAATTGAATGTCAAGGCTGAAGTATACCCGCGGGCTTTATCACTCTCTACATGCATAAACCTCATGCCTGCCTCTCTTCTCAGCGGAGCGCGGACCTTAAGACTGAATGAAGTCACCCGCTTTCGCAAAAGGTGTCACTTATTATTTTCATGCAACGGGGAAATATTTGCCATTTATTAAACAATGAGTACAGCAGTGACCAGATGTGATGACCTCGCCACAGAGTATGAAATATTGAAACCATTTCCTCCACTTCTGCAATCCTAATAGATCTCTCTCTCTCTCTCTCTCTCCCTTCTGCCTTGACAGTTCGTTTTCATGAAAAAAATCAGATCTAAGGAACGATATCGAGATATCTGACTTACGCAGGAAAGTTTTGAACCAAATTTTTTTTGCCAACGTAGATGATCAAAATGGCCAATTTTATTTATTATATAAAAGCCAACGACTTCGCATTCCGCAGATCCGGATTAATTTAAACGTGGCTCGGGTTAGGGCATTTGGAAATATGTGCTCACATTGCGAATGCGAATAACCGTCAGATCCATTAATAGGCGCGGTAAATATTCCCGTATTTCCTGTGAGCCCGTTCCCTCAGAGAGCATCGCTGCCTCGGGAGGATATTCATTCAGGGTGAAAAACTTCCTGACCAGACATCATAAAGAAATTATCTTCATTTGCTGAGTTCTTCAAGAACTCCACACGCAACGAGTTCTTTTTCGGTCCCACAAACGTTCAAGTCGCTGCAAAATAGAACACCAAAGAAAATGCGATAACGCATTAACTGACGAAATATAACGTGAGAATAAACTTCACATTTTATTTCCATAAAAAGTCATTCCAGTTATTGTTCTTCATGAGATTCATCTCACCGTTAATCGAGAAAAAAATATAAGTCGCAAAACGCAATCGAATAAATCAGTAGGTATCTTTTTGAGGAATCATTAGTCGCCGACGCCTCATCGTTTCACTATATCTCTCGTGAAAGAGAGCCTTAGCAAGAAGGTAAAAAGAAACATGGAATAAGGTTAACAAAGTTTAAAAAAAAATCAGAGAAGACGGCGTAAACTAATTCCAAGAAACGAAATGGCTTGGTGTCTGAAATTTAATTCAATCAATTTTTTCATAAAGACTTGGGGGTTTTACGCACTCGACGGAGCAGATTTAATGTCGTTCTTTGTGCCAAATTTACAAAATCAACTGTTACTAAGTGGCCACAAAGAGCATACTTGAAATAAGCTCATTTTGACCATCGGTCACTTCAAAGTATATAATTCGATATAAGTACCTGACAATGGATAAATTTGTGGAATAATTACAACCCTAATTAAAGTTGCAATTGTGTGTTGGTGGGATAGTCCAAAGACACTTAAACAGACTTCATTTAATTGATAGCAACAATGATAAGTTGCACAGCGAGAACTCAAAGACAGCATGAGCTGAATTTAAGACGCAAATGATGGCAGGCTTAAAAAGTTCTCTTTAATTCAATATAGTTGGAGGCCAGACGAAGTGACGTAATAAACTCTCCCGTGACATTTTAACGCGGACGCCCAACCGAGCCACTCACGTACGAAGTGTCTTTTTAACCAACACAATGGGTAAAAAATTTTGATTTTGAAAAAATAACGTCTTTTGAAATCTAGTCCGACCCAGATTTCGGCGCATTGATATACGTAGTATAGCGCTTCTTAGTCATGTCGAAGTGATGTTGGGGAATATTGTCCGTTCTTTTTTGAGCAAATATGCAGAAACGCAATTGGGAGCTTTTAGCTAATAGTCACGTCATTCCACTAGTCTCTGCTGGCTATGCGCCAACTGTTCTCAATTTAATAACAGAGAAGTTGTCACTGGGGGGCTCAACATTTTGTTAATTATGGTAGATGTGAATATTTAAGTGTGAAATTTAGGAATGTCTATCTTAACTCTTATATTTTTTAAACACAATTACAAAAAGCTAAATGCACCTTGAAATTATCCAGTTGCATAGATCATGCGATTTTAAAAGTTACCTGGACAAACAATTCCAATTCCATTACTTCTTTTTCGGATGAAATACACTTATGCTTCCATGGACAAATGTGCTAAAAATCTAGCGAAATAGCGTAAGACTTAATATAAATGAAGGACCATAACATTTTTCATTCGGTATTATTAATTTTACTCTTGAGTCAGCAACCAATTAAGTGTCAGGCCATACATTATTGATGCATTTATCAAAGGTTGATTTTATTCGCCACCTATAGAGCAATAATTTGGTAAAAGATGGAATGTTCTCCTCTTCATTGAACCTCCTTCTGGGGATTCTCTCAATACGGATATTAATTACGTCCATTTCTAGTTTTTAACTAAGTACCATGCAGAGGTCACGCTGTGGCCATTATCACATATAGCAATGGGATCCACGTGTCTACCCATGCATCACGTATCACGGTCGATCAACTACGATAAGGAATGAAACCAATACCTCTGATATGGGAGGATTAAACCCCTAATGTATGGTACATCACCAATTAATTGATTTTGACAAGTAAACAGCTTTTGCTATTCTACTTGCTTTATTGTTGGATAGCGAATATTTTATAGTCAGGGAGCCAAAACTATACTTCATCGCGGATGTCGCTCGAAGTTGAGCGGAGTGTGTAGGAGCCAATGCGGAAATTCAAATTTGAATGCGTCCCCCGGGGAAGAGGCTAAATTTGATTTCTCATCAATAATTTATAACTTCATTCCGCATAAATAATACCGCACACACTCGGACGCAGCGTACGAGGCTATCTCGCTGGTCGTGGTGGCCGAAACACCAGCCAAACAGCATACGCGCATCATCGAATTTTAACGAGCCCTCCCAACTAGTAATCGCAGAGCGATCTTGATTGCATCTCCGTACGACGATTCCCCGCGCATGTGTTCGAAACTTGAGGCGACGAGGTTAGGTGACTGTAAATCTGGAAGTGGATTCTGAACTTGGCGACGCCGACCAGAGCTGTGCGACTTTTAAAACCTTAGTGCGACGCACGAGCGACTATGCTTTCTTATTGGGTCCCTTTGATGATATTTATGCTGATTACCAATTTTCAACGCCCTCTACTCGGCTCCAGACACAATTATAGAAATTTAACGTGTCGAGATAACTTGAAAAATTCATCTTCCGTACAACTTCATTAGTCGTACGTTCTTTGTAATAATAAGTGAAAACCTAAGATTTCGGGATAATCCTGACCACATCGATGAGGATGCACAGAAGTGCATATATATATATATATATATATATATATATATATATATATATATATATATATTGCACATCGATGTGGTACAAATCAGCACTATCCCATAATCTTACGTATTCACTTATTATTACAAAGAACGTACGACTAATGAAGATATATGACTATATATAAAACATATATATATATATATATATATATATATATATATATATATATATATATGTTTATATGTATATGTATATATATAGTATATATATATATATATGTGTTTTTATATATAGTCATATATCTTCATTAGTAAAGATATATATATATATATATATATATATATATATATATATATATATATATATATATATATATATATATAGAGAGAGAGAGAGAGAGAGATAATTATACATGATCATGATGTCGATTTCTTTAATTTGTGGGTCGAATCAATTGGAAATCTTAATATCGCAAAGTTTATTCATTCATGTTTACGAGAATCAAGACATCACATTCCTTTGGGATCGATATTTGACATCTCGGTCGATGCCTCGAGGCGCAATATCGCACGGGCCTTCACTCTTTCATCGCGCAGACATATCCCGGACACGCGAACTCCTGAAACACAAGCGCCGTCGTCCGACCCATTGTTTACCCGGCCGGTAGTAAAAGCGTGGCCCGTCGCCGCCCGCCGTTCCGGGGCGACGGAATCCCTCGCCGTGAATGTAGGTCAGGCCGAGAGCGCGCGAACACACACACACACACCTCATCCGAGTTATAACGCGATTTTTTGGCGATACACGACCGATTTTCCCACCTATTATCAATCGACCCTAAGACTTGTTTTTCTTTTATAATTCTGTAACAGAAGACCCGTCGCCGGTGGCATCGTCACCCTCTTCATTCCCTCCCTTAGTCCTTCCGCTCTCTCTCATCAATTTATCCCACTCCACCGCGATCCCGAGACCATGAAAACAGAAACACCAGTCTCTCTCTCTCTCTCCTTCTCTTCCTCAACTCCCGGTGAACCGCTCGAAGAAAACTTCACGGCACCTCAAATACGTGCGACGCAGTAGTTCCCCCGAGTTTTTGAAAGGACGGCCGTGATTGGTCGGCTTTCGCCGGCTCGATATTTCGCCGCATCCGTTCTTGTTTCTCCGCCCGCCGCCATGTTGGAGAGCGGCAGTCGAGAGGGGGAGGGGTGTGGGGATGGAGTGCGACGGGTGGACGAGAGGGGTTTGGGGGTGCAGGAAAGAGGTTTAATTCGATGGGCCGGGGGGATGGGGAGGTAGGGCACCGAGAGCTGGGTGTCACAGGCCGAACAACATGACGCGATCTCCCACTCATGCCCCCTCGGCTCATCCTCAAATCCAAACGCACAACGGACCCGTCTGCGTTCAAATAAAGGCCCATCTTTCTTTCTTTCTCTCTCTCTCCAACGCACACACAAATTTCTTCGTCCCCACTAACCCCTCCGCCTCCTCGCCCCTCCCCGTCTGGGGTCTTGGGTGGATGGATGGGACGGGACGGAGGGTGAAAGCCGAGCCTTCCCTCCCACTCCCAGCCCCAGGGCCACTTGGTGACATAACAAATGCGGCGGCCGCCCGCGTGTTTTGAAGCGACCATGGAAATGGTCCATGTTGACACGCGAAAGATGGAAGCGAAAGTCCTCTCTCGTGGCTCTACTGCGGACGGCCACCCAGCTGCGGCCCGGCGGTTGACCATCTACTGCGACGCGCGCTCGGGTAACTCGAGATATGGGCCGAAGAACTTCTGTTCCCGGGGGGTATGTGGGTCGGTCGCCCTGTCTGCCTTTTGTTTGGGTTGCCTTGACCCCTTCAATTATTACCGCACGTCGTTGGTGCCCACAATTGAGCGTCGCGACTCGAAGGGGAGGCAAGGCATTGAGGTCAGGAGTCACAATATTTACATCGAGGGTAATTTGAAATGAAAATCCTAGAGATTCTAATATTTTTAATATTGAAGTCCCATTCCTAGGATTCGCCGTTGGATTTAGTGTCTCTGAGTGAGCGCTTTCTTCGCTTTCTTTTATTAATAAGTCCATTAAACACCTGTGACATCGTTTTAAATCGCTAAATCAACTTGGAATAGATTTCTAAAAAATTATAAATCCTCGATACTTACAATTATAGCATTCTTTATTTCGCAACTTATTATTTTGTTACCAAAAATTTCGTAAACCTACTTAAATATTTTATTGCCAATCTGCGCAAGACGTCGGGTTTCTGGTCAAAGGGAGTCAGATTCGTAATTTGAGATTTCCAGTCATTAATAATGAATATCGGAGACAGCATGAATTATTTATCTTATTTTAAACGCAGCCAAACATTTCTTGATTCTCTCGAGAGATGGATAAACCGGAAAAAATTGAAGAGCAAGTATTGAGTTGTAATATCCTCCCCGACCACGACGTTCCCTTTTCACCCTGTGACTCAGAACCTGAACTCAATTACCCCAGTCCCACACCCTGAATTCCAATTCGAGTTTATAATACTCACGATTCTAAAAACCACAGAGACATTAGCCGCGGCCATAATAACAGAAATCCTAAAAATATACCGCACATGGGTTTTTCCAAATTTCCCAGGGTTGGATCTCCCTCATCCCGATCGAAAATTGCCGATTCCTTCGCGTCCAGCTGAACAAAAAGGAACTGATCATTTCAGATACGCCGATTCCGGAGCTACTTCCGTGTCGTAACAATCCCCTCAAACTAGTAAAAACGGTCAGGGCCACCGAAATTACGAACAATTTCAATCAGAATAGTCGCTTGTGAATTTTCCCCGCTCCTCATTCCGTTGAATTTCCTATTTTATGGTAACTAGAAAGCCGATTAAAACTGCATGAAGCAGAAAACTAACTTGGCATAATTGTAATCGTAGTTATTAGGGGAGACAATGAGGTCATTCGTGTCATGATTCGTGGATTTTCACGGAATGGAGAAAGGGTGGAGAGAAACCCGGTACCGACATTAGCCGACTCTTAACGGGTCCAGTTTAGCGTCCCATCGGACGGACAGCGTACTCACAGTGCTCCAACCATATGTGTATAGAACTCCAAGTAGGGGGATCGCTAGCAAACGTAATAGAACGAAGAGGGTGTGAACTACTATTGCCTGTGAATCTGTAAGGTGCCAACCTATGGTCAATATTGATTTTTTGTAGAACTCTATAACGATATTTCTGTCAACTAGGTGGTCATCAATGGGAGAGGGAATTTAACTACGGAGATAATAACAGCAGCGAAATACTGCCCTTGACACTTGAACCCGGGCAGTACTTGACTACTGTTGCTACCCCGTTGTCAAATTCTCATTCCTGCTCATGGCCACCTAGTTGAGTTAAATATCAGTAAAGAGTTTTGAAAAATCACTATCGGCTACATGATTAACACCTTACGACCTCGAATATAGATATATTGTTTTTTGTATCTTACCAGCTAAGGTATGTTTTGGATGGACAGTCTATGTATACTATTTCTCTTAACCAAAACTGCAAGTACGAGTACACCCCAAATCGGGAAATTCCCTCTTCAATTCCGCATATTTATTCCCTCCCTTCATTCCGTCCAAGATCCCTACCCTATTCCTCTCTCTTCCACGTTTGCCTTACATTCTCCCTTCTATCACAGTCTTAAACATCCCTGGCTATCAGAATCTTCAGCATCCATCTTTCCTGCCTTCTTTTGATTTCTCCCAACAATCCGCTCTCCTCCCCCACCATGCTATAACTAGCATTTCCTCGTTTGTTTTTCTTTTTGTCCATCCACTTCACCTCTTCCATCATTCTCCACACCCACATCTCAAAAGCCTCCCATCTATGCTAAAAATCCTGCTTCAATGGCCACGTTTCCGCACCGTACAAAACCGCGGTCCATATCAAAGTTTTTAACGAGCCTTTTTTTAACATCCTCGCTGAACGTTCCTGTCATCAATTAGCGATTTGAAAGCACCGCTTTTGTCCATCTATTTTTCGAACATGGATTATGGATATTTTTCATAATTATGGCAAATGCAAAAAATAAATCATTCTAGAATTTATTAAATGGCAATTTCAGAGAATAGAGAGTATATTCTAGAGACTATTTTATTTTTATAGTTCGATAATTCCAATACATAAACTGGACAGCGTACGAATTAAAAGTATCCGTCCTTCATTAAGTCGACCACGATGGTGAAAATGTAGCACCAAATAATTATGGCAATCACGGAATGGGACCGGACATTTTCACCACAGTTCGTCTTCGTGGAAACCTACAGTAGTCACTGCATAGAGAAAAAGTTAAAATCGATCCCAGTCCTTTAATAATAATTTTTAGGGCAATTCAGTTTTAAAGAAGTTTTATTTGTTTCATGAGATGATTGAAATGTGACAAAAAGCACCATACAACGTCGACTTCATGATCCTGCCTCACCTCACACAGGGGCGGGTTCTGCAGTGGACGTGGGAGAATTTGCAGAAGTCCAAAATAAGATGCGGCGATAGCAGCATGGAATTGGATCGCTAGACTTACACGGGTCATCGGGCGCTCGTATAGAACAACACCCGCCATGCATTGGCGTAAGGGACACAAGAGAGTACGTAAATATATCTTCGGCAATCGCATTGATCGAAAAATGCCGTGCCGTTATCTGTATTCAAGTTCGGCAGCAGTTTGGCGTTTGAATTACTGTACTAATCAATTCAACAGAATCAGTCCACAGCCTTGAACGAAGATTCGCAAGAAAATGGGACAAGAGCGTGGAAAATCCACCAATCCGGGAAAAATACCCTGCTCGTAGTAAGTTCTTTTTTCGATGGCATAATCATTCTTTATTTTTTTCCTTTTTTTGATATTCCATTCTGCAAATACAACTTAATAAAGTTAAATTAAGCTAGCATGATGGATTGGGAAAGTTTACCTCAATACAGTGTATGGAAAATCTACGGCGAAGGCAAGAAAAATCACACACATGAAACGAAGGTCGACAGCTATAACAGTCGGCATGAACCCACGTGATTCCTCAACTCGCTATTATTCAAAATTTTCTGCCCTTTCCCTTACCTTCTCGTAATTTATATCGATGCTAGACGCCCAGAAAAAAAATAAAAATAGAGGCGAAAAAAATTAATTAAGGTGGGGATTTGGGGGGGGGGGTAGCGCGCGGGTAGACGAAGACACGCCCAGGCGCGATAAGGACGCGGGCAGACACGCAAGCGGACCAGCCAATGGAAAAAGTAACGGAAGGTTTGTCGATTAATTTTAACTCTTCGGTAATTAACATCATCCGAATTGTAATGCAGATAACTATGCGCCGCATTTACGACGATGATAAGTACGAAACGACAACGCAGCCTATGAACTACAGTAGAGGCGTGATAAATGTGTTACTGTGCCACTAAAACACCGAGGATAGGATAGGAGGCCTAGAAACCTCAAGCTGCAACATAAGTCACAGCTCAGATCCCGATGTGGGTCAGATGCTAGACCTTTGAAATTCACGCTGACACTGTTTCTAATCTTTTATTATGCCTGCAACGCGGTCCACAAATAAAAGATAAGGAATCCAGTAGCAATAACACAATTCCGAAACCTCTAACGTTGATAACTTCGTTTTAATGATATAAGCATGGCTCACCTTCTAACGTTGATGAGACGCAGGTGCACGAGTGTTTTACTATGCATTTATTTTAGTGTAAGAAGTCCTGTAGTTCCTGTTCACAGTAAAATAAATGTCATTATTGCTAATTTCACATTAGTTTAAGGCACTATAATCAAGAAAAAAAACTTAAACACCATGGCTTAAAATCAGAGGAACTGGTCAGTTGTAATGCATAAACACACTCTTCCCCGACTGGTTGTCCCTCCTGGGCAAAAAGCCATAGGAAGAGAAAATTTTCAAAATAATTACGAAGGAAAGAATTTTCTTAACTTGAAATGGGATAGCGAAAACGGTAATTAAGAAAACACCTTCCTTCTAGATTAACATTGTATTTATCTGAAAAGTGCGTGCTTTTTATTGAGGGTGTTTTTCTTCTTTATGAAAAGGGTAAGGTCGCCTACGATTCCAACCCACATAGGCAACTTTTACCACTTCCTTGCCAAAGAACATTAGCCAATAAAATTTAATAGACACTTAACCTCGGTGAGAAAGACAATGCGTAAGAATTCAAGAAGTCAATTGAAATTTGACGCTAACTAAGGACGTGATTATTACAGATTTTTTAAAAATATCGAAGTTGTTACTTGACCGTTTAATTTACGCCAATAAAATACAAAAAAAGGGAAAATAATACCAAAATAATCGTCGAGAGGATACCTGTGCTTAAAATTAAATATCAAATTGGATCCATCATTTTTGCATTATTAATTGAAGTGAAATATTCAAGATGCATCGATAAAATTCAATTTCCACAGCCCGACTAAATGATTTTAATAAGAAAAACGGCATAAAGATTGACGCCACTTTCCCCTGTAATTATACCAGCTTTTGGAAAACGGTGATTAAGAAGATGTTTCATCTTCGTCAGAAGAAAATTTCTCTCCATTACTGATTAATGATACGTTCCCGACGAGAATGCAGTCGTTAACTCTAGTCCACTTTCTATCGGCCTTGTTATTTCCACTAAGTTAATCTTGAAATGGAAATGAGATTATTTTCTTTCTTGTTGAATATTATTCACTTGCCTTCCATTAGAGCTGCGTTTTTGAGGAAGTAAATCAGTGAAAAATATACGCCTTATTGATACGAGTTCTTTTAAATCAGGGGGGTTTAGGCTCTAATAACTATTCTCTCCGTACATTCCCCCCGTTACATGGCGATCGACCGACAGCCGGCAACTCAAAGGACCTCGTGGAAATAATTGCAGACACGTCGAGGTGAGCACACAACGACCGAGCGTCTTGATATCAGTAGGCTTCGAGGATTGACTTTCACTGCCGTGTCTCACAGAACACGGTACGGCCACGTCCCCGCTTCAACCGACGCAGCGGGAGGGAGAAAAGAATTTGGGACGGAGGGACGACATGTCGGTGAGGTGGGCGGCAGGCGCGCGGAAGATAAACGTTGGTAGCTGCTAAGGAGCAACGGCCAATGATTACCCATGCGAACACTTGTAGAGCGATACCACCCTAACGGATACCTACGCGCACGTGACAGAAGCCTAGTTCAAAGTTGGTGCAATATTCCTCTCTAATCGTTTTGAGAAAAAACGGCTAATGTACGACACAAACGGCAATGGTGGCCATCGAAATTAATGTGGAATGAACCCATTCTTCAAGCAATAGAGAACGGGAAGTCTTTTCAATCCTATAAACTAGGCGCTTCGACGAATTAAGTTATCTTGAAGTATAAAAACCGTTCTGCCATTCATCGCACAATTGAAAGCAAGGAAAAAGAGTATGCTATACACCGGAAGTGAGAGCACGGGAATTCGCACAATGGAAAGTGTCCACCAATCTCCAAAACAGTATGCAATCAGTGTAAGTAAATAATCACCCCACGTGACAGAGCAAATGTTCACGCGGGTTTGAAGCTTCAGTCTTTGCGATAGTAGACTTTGTATTAAATTGTAGACATATCAGGGAAAAAAAGAACAACCGTTTGAAGCCGAGAAATTTGTTCTTAGGGGGAATGCGAGGGATTCTCCGCTAGTTTTACTGAAACCACCCGACCATGTTCAATTCTTTCTGTTCTTCCTTCGACAAAATCTTCGCTTCGTCTAATCTGAGACGGTGACGAAATTCTCGTCATATCCAGCCAGCGATCGCAGTGCGAACGCGAAAATGTAGAGATAATCTGATTGGAGTATCGAGAACGCCAGAAAGTGGTTTTATCGCATGTGAACGGGGACACACAATACCACTACTACATAGAACTTATAAAGAAACGCTAAATTACGCGTGAACTTAGCTAAGTAGAATCGTTCAGACTCAAAGAGTCCTTAACTTCAGGCTGGTGGTCAACATGCTCGGACCGTTCTGCCTAAACATTTATACGACTAAATAAATGAGCCGTCTACGTTGAAATGGTACAGGGAGACTTTAACGATTGCAGTAAACAAGTTCAAAGATAGCCTATTGCCATCAATCGACTCTTAAAAAATCAATTAAAGCAATTAGCAAGAAAGAATTCAACGGGAGAGAGTGAAGTTATTTTCTTGAAAATCCCAGGAGGCAATACCAGAATCACTCTCTTTAATCAAGTACTAAAAAGTTAAAAAATAAAAAAATCACGACAAGAATGCATATTGAATTTATCGTCTCGTGAAACACTCGGAGGAAAGTAACTGATTATTATTTAAATAGCACTAAAGAGTATTAATCCATAAGATGTTGTGCTACTGACGTGACATGATTTACAAAAAATAAACCAAATAACAATCCTTTCGACGATCAAGGGCCGCAAATAAAGTAGAATGGAATGGAGTAGCATGAAGGCAAAGGCCTGATAACATTAACTACACCATTAGTCCGAATCTTCATGAATACCAGGATGCGATACTGTATGGATCGGAAATTTGGCATTTAGAGTAACACGACAGACCAGCTAAATCGACAAAGCTACAATCTCGGAGCACGGTGATGCAAAAAACGATTCTGATAGCCAAGCGAAAACGATGGGCGTGGGGAAAAGTATGACATTGAGAGACTTATTGATGAAGAGAAGGGAAAACAATATAAAACATCTAACGGCGGGGAAGACACCTAAGGATTGGAAACGCCAAGAGACGCAATTAATTCTCAAAGACATATAAAAACACCACAGTTATTAACCCGAATGCCAGTATAATAGGAGCATAATGGAGGAAAATATTATAGGGAAGACTAAAGAGAAAAAGGTGTAAGGATAAAATCGATAAAATAAAATTCATCATTTAGTGCGCGCAATGCAGTGATCAATGAAAATGTTGATTGATAATCACGGTTAGAGATCAACTCGTACTAAGCACACGGCGCGGGAAAATAGGACATTATGAGTAGGGGACAGCTTCTTCCGCTTTGCCGCCTGTGATTTCTCAACAAAATCTGGCGCCCGAAGAATAATAGAGCCTGGGTGAAGCCGAGGATACCTTGGGCCATCACACGGGAATTGAACCCGAGCCCTTCGAACGCTCTACCCACGGGGCCACCAACTTCCCATACGAGGTGAAGGAAACGGGAATCATGGCTGCAGGGAGTAGATGGTAGCAGTAAACAAAATTCCAGTGGACAACTTATGATGACGGAATGAGATCAACGAAATCTCAATGAAAATGACATAACCACTGAAACTTGTGGATGAACTGTCACCAGTTATCAAATTAGTAGGGCTCCCCTGCAGCCGCGGGTAATGTGGAGGAGAGGGAAAAGTCTTCGCAGGACGCCAGGGGGAGGAAGTCGCCGAAAGAAACGGTGGGTGGGGGTTGTGGTCGTGGAGCCGAGTAGGCAGTGATGCGAGGAGGGAGAGAGGGGGGAAGAGAAATCAACGAGGCAGCGGCGCTTAAGTTTCTCTCCGATCCGAAGCCATAGTTCACGGCTCGACGTGGCTCACGCCCGCTGCAGCCGGGCACATTTCCCTTCCTTAGCAACAAGAAGGCATTGTTGATGCGGGGGAGGGGGAGGAGAGAGTCGCGAGAGGGGGGTGGGGGAGAGAGATGCAAAGAGCCGTTTTAACAACGGTTTGCGCGACGAGGGACGACTTATCCGGGAAACGGGGATTGCCTTGGCACGGACGCGGCCGCCGGGGGAGGGGAAGGCGGGGTGCAGGGGAGGAGTTGAGGGAGCGTACGGCACTCTTGCGAACGTGGCGGCCGGGCTATTGGTTCACCCGAGTCCCAGGGAGTGCGGTAGGAATTCTCTCGGAGATGTACTGTGGCTGTATGTGCCATGATCAAGACCGAGCATCACCGCGCGTCGGGTGAACCGTACGATATATCGCACAAAGTGTCGGTTTCCTTCGCCGTGCAAATGGATGGATTGGTAATTCATATCGTTTTTTTTCCAATATCGACCGAATATAAAAAAGAAATAACATCGAAACGGCGATATGTCTACGTGACCTTAATCACTGGTACGCCGAGCAATATCGGGTCCAAATCATCCATTTTTAATTTCCAATTAATTCATCGACATTATGGTTGGTTATATACTACGTACTAGGATAGTACGTATCTCCACGGTGGCAACATGAAAGGGTGCTCCTATTCCTCCCATTACGATGGGTATATTTGAATCGCCCGAAATTGTCAACATAGTTTCGATCACCAATATCGGCCATATAGTACATTGATTGTATCTTCCACATTATCAAGCAGAAAAACTCATTCATACTGATAACAGTCATTAACCCTTCTGCGTTTGCCAGCGAGCACAAAAAAGACCCAACTATAACGCCACGAAGCATAAAAACAGTTTTCCCATACATATTACTTGAGACGACATTCTCAAAGTCTCCATGATTTAGTTATAACTTAAAACACACAAAAACTGGCCCTCACCTTCTCCACATGCCGCAGTGGGAACCCAAGCGACGCCTTCACGCGTCTGATACAAGTTTTCATTGAAATGCATTCATAAGTTAACCACAACCAAGGCACAAGGGAGATAAGTTTGAGTTCATCATTTTCATTATGATGGTAGCAACAAATCATACGCACATTATCTGAACGGGATGATGAATATTACCTGCTGAAAATAAAAATACATATATATTTAAATTAAAGTGGATGAAGGGGGTGTTGACCGGCAGTGGGATGTTGAAGACTGTGATAGAGGGGAGAATGTTGGGCAAACGAGGAAAGGGAAGGAACAGGATAGGGATGTTGGGCGGGATGAAGGGAGGAAGAAGGACTCAGAGATGAAGAGGGGTCTGATGTAGAGTAGGGACTGGATTTTGTATTTTGTTAGGAATCACAAAATATATATTCAGTAGCTGTGTCCATCCAAAAACCTACCTTAACCGGTAGATTACCAAATAATAAAACTTAAATTCAAGCTAAAGTGATTTTTCGGGTACCAGGTCTTCCTGGGGAACCATAACCGGCACAGGGAAAGGAACTGGCCCCCTACCCTGATGTGTGAATTTCACACGCCGAATAGGGCTTAGTACTGGGTGAACTCTACCATCACCTACTAAACCGACCTTCGGGTTGATTACTGTGTTTATGGTTTTTTTAAAACTTAAATTATTCGAAAGTAGACGAAGGAGAAAATTTATATAATTTCATGAATCATTTGGAAGATGTACTGAATGCACTGAATAAATGTGGTCGAAATATTTATCATTTAAATTCATATACGTATATTTGCCTAGCGTACTAGTGGTTGTAGCTCATTTTTATTATACTCTCCTTTTTGGTACACCCGAGAACTTCTACATACAGTAGGAGTGTTAACATTTGTTTGGAACTTAAATTTTCCACTTGCATGTAATGTAAATGTATTTGCGCGGCTTTTGCGGGATTTTTAGTGAATATTTATTTCCCTTTTCCTAACCCTTCGAACGCCCTTCCTCCCTCCACTAATACCGATACATGCACCGCAAACGTTTGCATTCGGCGCAAGGAAGGCAGTCATGTGTCGCGTAGCTGGCGATAACGGGTGATTGGAATGCATCCGGGACAAAAACAGCTCATTCGGATGTAGGAATCTTTAAGGCGAACTATGAAGTCGGAGCGCCAAGCCCTATTGATAGGAATGGAAGGGAAAAGTCAGGCAGAGTCTTATCGTACTAATAATAGGTCAGCCGCGTAGTTTTTGAAACGAGTAACAGCACTTCCGCGCCACTTTTCATTTCATTTTCTCGGAGGAGAGAATGTGTGTTGGTGGTTTATGTATTAAGTCTTTGGAAGCAGTTATTTATGTGCGCACATCAAACCGACAGCGAGACGTTATGAAGACAATTTCCGCGAGAGTGGCAACTATTTATTGTACGACACCCCAGTACGTCGTAGCAATTTAAAGAATCATTTAGCGAGAGTAAGATTTATAAAAGATAACACCACATCGTTCAAGTAATGATTGAATTTCAGGGTATGGACTTAACAGAGTAGTTTCTTTAAACACACTCTTGATACTTCATTTTACTAAAGGAAAAAACGAGCAATTACTAACAACTCGTATACACAGCCGGATGGCACACCACATAGGGAAAAGCTACTGTTTATCGACCCATACAAATTGAATATTAGTTCACTTTTTTAATTAGATGTCATTTTTTTTAGACGATTGAGCAGTCGAGGTATTTGGGTCCGCTTATTTCTAAATCAAAATGATCGATCCTAACGAATTAACAGTAGAAATAAATGAGTAAATCTATCTCGGTAACACAGGTAAAGTCATAAAGATGAAGAAACGTCTATCGGTACACACATATTATCACAAAATCCAAAAATGTCAAAATATATCAAGGTTTCATCGATTAACTTTGAATATTAAGTCGCCTTTCCACCATTGAAATCTGCAGATCATACAAAAAAAACCACATGGCATCCCAATCAGGGAATTTTTCCGGCTTCCATGTCGCTTTACGTGTTAATCTTCGACTAGATTGATCCGCTCCACTACACTAACTCTGCATACAATATATTTGCAATTACTGTTTTTTTTATAATTGTGTCATTGACTCCGACGATGTGAATAGAAAGCAATAGCTAATGCCTCACATACAACCCTTCATCATGGGTGGTTTTTTAACTACTTTTCCCAGTTGGTACTAATTTTAATCAGTAGAAGCATTGGGTTGTATGGTAATCTTCGATTTTCCAGAATACGTGAACTTATAAGGATGATTTTACTCATGGAAGTCACTCAAACGGCTGTATTAGAAGTAGTCAGGCAAGTAAATATGAAGAACGTGGTCCCACAGAATTAAAAGATATCGCTGAAAAAGGAAAAAAATAGATGTCTTAATGATAGGGAAATCCAATTTAAACGGATGGAAATCGGGATTACAGTGGATGGCAATGATTGCAATTTCTTCAGGTACGTACTCTTTTAAAAAGACCAGCACAGGCATAATCGGAGATGGAATACGGGAACATTTACTACGTCACACATTTATCACTGGATGGAGTCATTCAATTTTCATGTCCACTTTGATAAGATGTCTTCCACATCTTGCTTTCAATTTAAACTATCATTTGAATATCTAAAACCAAAATCACAATATTTTAAGATCGTTATGCGGGGAGGTACAGGTTCCTCAGTGAATATATAACTCGTCTAACTTGAAGCGTTGTACCATCGTTTATGGTATTTTTTGCATAACTGGTGTCACTGATACGAGCAACGGTTATGGAGAAACAAAAATGTTGAGGGAAAACTCTATAAACCAGAAAATAACGGGTTCGAACACCGCCTCGGACGTAGCTGTGTTGCCATTTGAGGGACTGCCTACACATGAGTTCAAAACGTGATATGACCTCTGCCATGGGAGCCCATGCAAACCTAACCGCTAATTTTAAAGGAAAATTAATATATTTAAATCCTTAGATAATTGCCATTGCTTAAATTTATTTTTTATAATTCGATAATATTTACGGTGAGTATCAGATGAGGATGATTTAACACAGCACATAGTAGCATTAAGATACTCCAAATTCCACATTGTTACGTAAGTTTAATTAGAATTTAAACTATTCAAATGTCAGTTTTTTTATGAAACGGAGCCTCGAAATTTAAGTTGATAGTAATTTCATCACCAACCTTGCTCTTTCAAAAACTGCTCTCTAATGACTTTCGTAGCAAACAGAAATGACTGATTGATAAAAACTTGAAAAAGCACTAAAAACGTACGCCATCTTCGTTGAATTTTTATGAAATTAAAGAAATAACCGGAATCATGACTAATGAAGCTACTCCGTTTTCATGAAGAAATATCGACATACTTCGCTTTATTTCACAGATATTTCCATCAACGCAAACCAAAAGCTTCAGTGGATTGTTTGATGCGCAATTCACCCAGCCTTTCGAGGCGGAAGAATCGGAATACTTAATCACACTGGCTCAACTAAGGGCGTTGTAATTCTGCCAGGATATGCCTCTGAGCAACGCTCCGTACGCTTCAATGCTTTCCTTTCGAATGGACTCTTTTTATCTTAGGCAGTAATTGGGAAAGGTGAGGGAGCATTCAAAGCCAGGTCATGAGTAAAAATGCAGAATAAAATATTTCAACGCTTCACTGAGCCTATTGAGAAATGGATAAGGAGTCAACCGGTGGAACACTCTCCTTCCTCCAAGTTCCGTAAGCGTGTCATGGGAAAGAAATGAACATTTTGAGACACTGCCTTTTTAAACAGTTTTTCTCCCGAGCTAAGACGAAATAATCTTTTACGATGCGTGTTTAGACGTGAAATGAAGCAGAATTTGACGGCTGAGGCATAATAATTCATCACATCAAGTCATCGCAGTAATTAACGCTATGGTTGGAGCTGATGGGTGAGGATAGAGCTCACCCCAGGCTTCAAGCTCCAACACGTGTGAAATTCACACATTCAAATTGCCATTCACTTCCTCCTACCACCACTTGCCTTTCGACTAAGCTCTATTAACCAAATAAATCGCATCGCTTATGAGTTTTACGTTGAGTTGTCAATTGGGATTTGAGCCCTATGCCCTCCAAACAGCGACTCCGGATACTCTAATCGATTGAACTACGTGGCATCAAATAATAACTAACCCATAAACATGAAATTTCCGCTTTTTTTTAATAATCACAGTTCTCAGATAAGTTAAGAATCAAGAAGCTTTAGAGAAGAGGATTTCCCGTCAGATTCAACCGGGCGAAGTCAATTTGTTCGACACAATCACACTACTACGCGTAAAGAAGGGGAGGTCGGAAAGAGAGGTCGTTATGGATGAGATCTGACAGTCCAAATCTTCAAGTTGTGGAAACATTTTCAAATATGATTCAAATCTGACCAAAAGTTTTAAACAACAGAAATATCAAGTACGATTCCAACTCTCAAAAGACTTAATCGCTGAAGAATTTCTAAGTGCTTTGAGGAAACAGGCTTCTTGCAAGAACACAGCATATATCCCAGTTGATTTGCGTCTAAAGAATTGGAGAAAAACGTAGATACGCGACGGTCTCCCGGGAATATAGACCTACGAAAGCGAATTCATTCCAATGTTCTGAAGAGTCCCAATGCGCTTTACTCTTCTTGACCCATCCACCCACCAATCGGCAGACATTTCAACAGTGAAATATCATCGAGTTAGCTCATTACATTTCTCATACAACATATATCAATTGTGAATTTACTATCGGTATCACTCGACACAGCAGGCTTACATGATAATGGCGATATACTCCAGTACTAAAGTTTATCGGAGGATCAACACTGGTCATGAAATGCCGCATAACTGTTTCAGGTGTGCCCCGCGCTACACGCGAGAGAGGAGGAGTATGGGAAGGTAAGTGCGGTGGCAGTATTTCGATTGTTTTACTCAAATGGACTCCATTCCTGGCCCAGAAAAGAATTCAATCTTGATAACGTTAACATTTCCACCACATGAAGACCGTTCCCGTAATTCTTTTATCATGAAAGGAAAGGAATTTTCCCACGCTTCTTAGGCCCTTGACAACGACAAACCCAGCAAACCAACACATGTAAGTATTTTGATTTCCAATACTGACTTTCGACAGGAAGTAATTATAGTGGTCATGACGATGTAATCGTGGTTATGGCGATATAATCAAGGGTAATGATTACTATCGAGGATGTAATCAGAGGATATAACAGTACTATCTTCGGTACAGTTCACGGAGAGATGCGGTTATACAGCAATTAACACGTGGGAGTTGGCTTCTAATGGAGTCCACGTATTCAGTCGAAGTTTTCTGTATTCCTCCATGCAGCCTTCTCTCATACAGTTCCTTTACGAGTTCACTATCGACCACTACCGCGTGGATGCTCTCTAGCCTTCCATCGTTCACGAACGCCGTCCAAGTGATTTCAATTATATCGAGGACATTCACTGAATAGGATAGTTTAAACGGCGCACTTTTTGTCTTATTCGAGCATCTAGTTAAACATTAATAATTAATTTTATGATTATATATTGTAGGAGGTGGTTTTGATGTTGCTACCACTGCAGCTATGTTAAAAACATTTTCGGAAATATCGACAAAAGTGATCTTTCAAACAGAGCCGATTATTTATTCCAACTCGATTAAAATCGATATTACTACGAGTAAAAGGTCATTTTTTATCAATTACCACAGCCTAACTCCATATGTACATGGGAATCTTGCAATAGTTCGTAATAATTTCCAACATTGACGAGATAGGTGGGAAAAACGTGCCTCCAACACGCAGGAAAGGTAACAAAATTCTTCATATCGATTTTTTCATCCGCACTCCATTTATCAGTTTTTCTCAACGCTCGATATCGAGTATTGGGGGCAAATTATCGAGATAATGTCTACATTACGGCATATCACACGGGCGTGACTTAAATTCATCGCCGATGCAGTCACGTCCTCCACTCCCAAGTAGATTTCACCCGTTTAAGCCAGGCGAAGGAAACACGGCAACCGGCAACACTTTCATTGCGATAAACATTTCCGGAAGTGAGGGAGGGTGAGACCAGAGGTGGGGTTAACGGGGGGGAGGGGAGGGGGAGGAGGAGGTCGGGTGGAGATTACGAGTGTGCGAGGCGTGGATGCTCTCTAGCCTTCCATCGTTCACGAACGCCGTCCAAGTGATTTCAATTATATCGAGGACATTCACTGAATAGGATAGTTTAAACGGCGCACTTTTTGTCTTATTCGAGCATCTAGTTAAACATTAATAATTAATTTTATGATTATATATTGTAGGAGGTGGTTTTGATGTTGCTACCACTGCAGCTATGTTAAAAACATTTTCGGAAATATCGACAAAAGTGATCTTTCAAACAGAGCCGATTATTTATTCCAACTCGATTAAAATCGATATTACTACGAGTAAAAGGTCATTTTTTATCAATTACCACAGCCTAACTCCATATGTACATGGGAATCTTGCAATAGTTCGTAATAATTTCCAACATTGACGAGATAGGTGGGAAAAACGTGCCTCCAACACGCAGGAAAGGTAACAAAATTCTTCATATCGATTTTTTCATCCGCACTCCATTTATCAGTTTTTCTCAACGCTCGATATCGAGTATTGGGGGCAAATTATCGAGATAATGTCTACATTACGGCATATCACACGGGCGTGACTTAAATTCATCGCCGATGCAGTCACGTCCTCCACTCCCAAGTAGATTTCACCCGTTTAAGCCAGGCGAAGGAAACACGGCAACCGGCAACACTTTCATTGCGATAAACATTTCCGGAAGTGAGGGAGGGTGAGACCAGAGGTGGGGTTAACGGGGGGGAGGGGAGGGGGAGGAGGAGGTCGGGTGGAGATTACGAGTGTGCGAGGCAATACTGAGCGAGGCAAGGCATCCTATCTCCTTACTACTGCGCCGTGAAGAAACTCCGCAGTTGAAAGTCGGTTCGCGCAAGATGCGGGGCAAGGAACTCTGCCGTAGGAATCCTCCGAAGACGCTCCCTCGGAGACTTCCTGCGGCCACCGACGCCTCTCGCCGCGCCGAAGCGCGTGATTCCATGCACAACGGAAGGGGCATTACGATAGGGAGAGACAAGACAGGGTGGAAGTAGTGGGTCCTCGCGCAGGGCCAGCCGTATTTTGATGTTCTGGGAATGGCCTTCCTGCGCCGCCTTTCCTGGAGCAAGGGGTTCTCCTCACAAGGCAAAGTGAGGGGCGGGGGAAGGTGCCCGACCAACCATCCGTCATGTCAATTCGGAAGTAACATATTTTACTCGAAAAAGAACTGGACCGGAAGCAGGAAACTTTTTTAGTGGAGGCAGGTGTCGCAGTGTCGCAGGTGACAACGTGGAGAGGGAGCACCAAAAACGTATCACAAATTTGGTAAAAAATCTTGCCTACTTCTAACCCTTGGAGAAAAAGATGAGAAATTTCACCGATGATCCAAAGATAGAGTAAGAGATTTGCGACTGTTAACCTGATAAATGAACCGGAGAGCAATTAATAATATTTTAAAGGTCGAATACCTTATTAAACTTCCTGTCAGAATAAAAATGTATACGGCCCCAGCTATCAATAAATACAAAAAAACCATAAACACAGTAATCAACCCTATGGTCGGTTTGGTATGTGATGGTAGAGTCCACCCAGTACTGAGCCCGACGGCGTGTGAAATTCACACATCAGGGTAGGTGGGCCAGTTCCTTTCCCTGTGCTGGTTATGGTTTCCCAGGAAGACTTGGACCCGAAAAATTTCTCAAAGGAATGCGCTCGCAGCATTGCTCTATTAGAGGCGACGAAGTCGATATCTTCGTGCCTCTTATCGATGATTCGTCTGGAACAAGGAACAAAAACCGGAAACCGAAATTCATTCTCTTTTTAGACTCCCGACTAAATTTTTCCAGAAAAGTGGTGTAGATACACGGGGAGTACCAAAACACCACTCAATCAAGGCGAGCCATTAACACACAAGGATATATCAATGCGTGGAAAATATCAGGCACTTTGAAGCCAGGACTCCATTCCCTGAATACGAGCATTCATTGGAGTGAATTGTTGGGATCCTTTGGGAAGAAGGACTGCATTTTTGTATTAATGATGGATGAACTTAAATCACCGCCATTGAGGTTTTGATATCACTCTTATCCGTTTCTTGAAATGAACTGAATGAAAACGGAATAATTAATTACGTCTTGGTAATAAAATAGTTCGACGAAACGTTTGCCATGATTACAAATGAGCATCCTTTTCTTATTGCAGTTATTGTCATTGAATCTTGAATTCAACATAAAATACATTTGCGACGGATAAACCAAAAATCATATTTTTAAATATGTTCCCCTTAACAAACAGCGAACTAATGACAACCGTTATGATTTCCGTGGTGGTTTTCTTACTTTTACCCGCTTGGCATAAATACACTGCGTCGGAAAGGCAGGCCTTATTACGCGCAGACCTTTTTTTTAAATAGGGCAACTAAATATAAACCAGGAAACAGATCTTCCGTTGTGCATTTCGATTCAAATATGTTTACCACCGCAGCGACTACGGCTTTTCCTCATTTGGAAATATCAGCATAGGCGCTGAGTTCCGCGTGATCATTCTAGTGGCATCAAGCACATTGTTCTATCGTCGTACCTCCCTTAAACCAAGGATAAACAGTTTTTAAAGAGCAATGTGAAATTATCTGTTTCGACCGACATTTCATAAAACAACCGCCAAGTTAATTTAACACCGAAATCAACAATATTTATACATACTAATTACAATATTTGCTCACGACTTTCGGAGACAAACTTAAAAGGTAAAATGCGCCTCCACACGTTAATACTTATACGTTTATATTCACAAATACAACTAATTACGATGAATTCTTCCATGAACGAATTACGCTTTAAATTTAAGTCAGAGATTTTCTCAAGCTATTCTTTGGTGAAGTACTTTGTTTCAAGAATCACAAATGACCCCGTCATAGTCGTAAAAAGACATGCGACCTTAACCGCGAGCCTCTTCAAGAGATTATTTTTATTAGATGTGGTGTAGAAACACGTAATGCGTACCAGGTGTGGAAGAAGAAGCGCAACGTCAATCTTGAAAACAACGAAGTGATATACGTTTTGCCATCTGCCGCACTGAAACAGACGGAATTTCTGCCATAAAAATCACGTCTCAGTAGATAGAAAGCACGAGTGTACGAGATAATTCTTTCCCGATTTGGTGTTGCGTGCTGACATATTGAAAAAAAAAATGAAAACGAAAAAAGGCGGGAGAGAAAGAGTGCACGAGAATAATTCAATGCACATGGAAGTTCAAGATAAATTTATTCTCACCGCACTAGGAGGCCACATCGTATGTACTATACATTTCCTTAGGTACTTAAAGGAAAAACTGTACCAAGTTATTTATTGTCTGCCGCACGAAAACAGCCTATGTTTTCGCTAATGCGAGGGCTTCGAAACTAGTACTGCACCTGTGACCCCAAAAAGTTGTAAGAAGAAAACCGTACCACGTAATCCACGATATGAAACTCTTATAAAAAAACAAGATTAAATTTTCTGCTCCTCCCTCAATCGAGGATTTGGGTTTTGGCAATTTCCTCGTGGAAACAGAAAAACGCTCCGGCAGTCTCTCGCAATGAATTGCAAATCGTCTCTCCACATCCTGAATCTAAAAGGGCAATCGGAGGGCAAACCTCGATTCGTCGTCTAGGACAACTCATTCCTGAGCGCCACCTGACGAGAAAATTCCCCACCCCTCTTCCGGCGGTTTTTTTAATCAAACGAAGGAATCTCTCCAAAATAAATAAACCAACAAATTTATCCAACCTTCGCGTCTCGAGAAATGTGAGATTGCCGAAGGTTTGCCTGACATGCTAAAAAAAAAGATCTTTCTTGCAATTCTTAACAAGTGAATTCATCCAAGGAATCAAAGGCGATAAATTAAAAAAATACGAATGTATCATCAAGGGGTGTAGCCAAACGTATCAGACGAGAGGAAGCCTCTACGATACAGAGGTTACTCCTCATCGAGCAGCGAAACAGCCGTGCGAAAGAAAACGCGTTCAAGTGGCTGTCCTCTTCTGAACCTGGTCCACAAGGACGAATATTTTCGTAAAACCCGCCGGGAAATCACCTCGATTGCGAAACTTTTCTTCTAGTCTCTTCGATTTCCAACCGAACCAAGAGAAAGGAAACAGGATGACCCCACACGACGCTGAAATTAAGGACCACAAGCTATGCAATCAATATACATAGTGATATTCACCGCGGGGTGAATAAGTCAAACAACCAATCTGTTTAAGAAATCCGTCCAAGTTTAGTTGGAACTATTCGCATCTTTGCTAAAAGGAAAAAATATGGCAATCTCTCCTTCGGGATTTTTTCCGGACCTGCACTCCGTCGCGCCGTTCCAGATAACAGCGAAGCTAATTGCTCGCGCTGAATTGCCCGGGAGTTTTCTTCCTCCGCGAAATCCATTGCCGTTGCATATACTGCTCGGGTGACGTAAATGTGTTACGGGCGGAGCGGTGTTGCCACGCTGCCTCCAACAGGTGAAGGCAATGGGGATGGAGAGAGAGAGAGAGCCGGTTTTCTAATCCAGGAGAGTTCACGGAGAATGCTCGCGAGCGGAAAAAATGCGTTCGCGACAAATGAGATAAAAGGTGGCGGTTCAGAGAAGAGCGCAAAGAAGCATAATCGACACTCCCTCGATGAATGACGTTCCTTGCTCGCCAATGAGGATGCAGTTTGCGAAGCGCACGTGGTCATTGAAACAGCATTTCATTCATAGTTCAACTTCTCCTCAATCTTTTTTAGATTCTAAAAACATCCATCCAACATAATCAACCCGAAGAATTGATCTGACAGACAGAGGTACAATTCTCCCCTGTCTAAATCTTAAAGCGAGTCAATTTCATTCCTTCAGAGTTGGGACCCAGTTCTCTGCGCCCACATTTGATTTTTCACGAACTTCTACGAAGCATAACATAGCACAGCTTAGATTTTAACCCGTGAACCTCCATCAAAAACACCCGGAACCCTTTGGAAAGTGTTTACTCTCCAACCGCGTCTACAAAATAAATATACTTCGAAGTAAATTCGATTTTAAAGTTCCAAAACACACTTTCAGATAATGACGCTCATTATTTCAACTGAGGTCTCACATGTATAAGGTTGGAATATTTTGGAAGCCTAACACGCGTTAGCATACGCTTTCCCGGGAAAAAAAGAAAACCTGATTGGTGTGTCAAGGCTCGGCCAAAGCGGAATCGGATCAAGGCGAAAGGCGTCCATTCCGAAAAAAAATCTAAAACGAGATCAATGTAAAAGCCTTCGCGACAGGAAATAAAAACAAATGTGATCGTTGCTCCTGGTACATGTATACGGACATGACCGTTTCGATTGCTTCGGTTAAAATTCAAACTCATCAGTAAATTAATAAATTAAACGGAGGAATAACGTATTTAGCCTCGACAATTATTTCCATCGAAAAATAATTCAAAGGATAATTTAACATGGCGTAAGCAAGGCGAGAAGTTGGAAATGTATGTACGTAAAAGGTGAATCGGAAAACCAAAAAGTGATGCACATGGCCAGGAAATAAATGAAATACTCGCGGGGTCAGATTATTTTGCAATCTCAGTCAATGTAAGCGTCTGCATAAGGGTTTGATACCAAACGTTTTTTTTATCAATTAGTAACAATTCCTATTTATTCTGTCTTCAGCAATAGATATCTCATTTCATAGTATTTCGAGTTTCGAGCAGACTTAAAAGGTGGACACTGAGACTGTAATACGAGGCAGAGGAGTGCTAAAGAACGTGAACACTTAGGACGAAAGGTAAGTGGGAAGAAGGGAGACAAGAATAGGGGCGCATCTTGGAACATGTCAAGGGTGGCATCAACGTCTTGGTATTGGGATTACAATACGTTCACTTCGCGGAGGTGGAAAGCATTTGGAACCTCAGAAGCTCAAGAAGAGAGGAATAAATTGTGTCCGCACAGGTATCGTTGGAAATACGAAAAAGGAATGGCTGGAAATGTGGGCAATGCAGCAGCACGAATTTATATTATCCTTCAACGTATGCAACGTACACTGCTCGAACTGAATCAATTTAATAGCTAGCACGCATGGACCAATTAGATCATTGAACTATCTTCATTACCGCGCCACTTTGCCGGCCAGCCAGAAAACCCTGGCTTCATACACGAGTGAAACACACTGTGACGTCACGGTCCCGGGAAAAAATCCTCGTTTACTTTTGAAAAAAAATGGCTTGAGACGTCGCCAATGGCAGAAACCTCATTATTGTTGTTACATGTTACGACGTAATTACTATTTCCAGCACCGCGGCGCGTTGGGTTAAAGCGGATATGAAACACTCGACGGGATGTTTGGGGCGAAAAACTCGAGAAATAACATTCGGAAGTATGAAATTGCGAGAAACGACGCAAAAAATTCTTTCCTTACTCTCCGCATTTCCACATCGGGACAACACTGAGTAATGACTTGTCACCTTGTAACACTCTAACGCTTGCCTACTCCAAAAACGCGAAACCAGATATGATAACTGAAAGAAATCAACAGATTTTATAGAGACCACATGTAGATACGGTGCCGAACCCTCTAGCGACGACACACTTTTCGAAAGCAAATCGGACGAAAACTGTAGCAGCAACTTCACAGGATCATTCAATGGATAGATGTGATTCTAACTCGAAATTCATAAGAGAGACGACATAGGTCAACGAACAGCCAACATTGAAGAATTGCTACGAGAATAATATTTTAAAAATTCTCTCCGTGCTGATTTTATCCTTAGGACATCTATTAAGCCATACTAAAAAAATACGACGAAGAAGAGTGGCACGTCCTTCAAATGACTGGAGGCCTGGAGTTCAACTCCGCGTAACGCCTCTGAGTACACCTACCCTCAACTAAACCGTATGGCCTTTTGGCTACCAGATTTTCCTGGAAATTACATTGTATAGGTAAAGTATTTACCCGCATCCACTCACCTAAATAATTAAATGTACTCATTGTTTCAATTTTAACGCAGTTAGTGGGTATTTTCCATACACAACTTGAATGCTTCCCTTCAATTCTGACCCCTTGGTGGACGCATTCGTAAATATGCTTTGTATGGAACTGAAACTTGTGTTGCTGAAATATTTTATTAACTATATGTCGATAATAAGCTTTAGCTATCACGAGGCAGACCATAAAAATGGTTCATCGGGAGCGCCAAGTCCGATAGCCCTGAAGTAAGTGCATTGCATAGGACACCCTTGGTACTGGAGGAGCGCGGGACAAATCAGCACGCACTGGATGGCTACACGAAGCCACTTGCATGAGCATAAAAAATAAAAGGGATTAAAAAATGGCGATGAAAAGTACTCCGCTCGCAAAAATTGCTTCTACTTGTAAGGCCTGATTATCCTAACCTAATTTCTCATTGCTCATTCAATGATCCCCTTCCTTCAGATGATTTTTACAACTCTTAACGAAGAACAACAAAATTCGCCGGGGAAAGGACTACCATTTAATCCTTCCCGAATGCCAACTACATCAGGAATGCCGAAATATGAAGTGTGGACTGGATTAAATATTTAGGCGCTCCCTTCGCTCATGACCTCTCCTGTGTGAAACATACTTGTCTACGGGGAATTTGAGGACAAGCTAACTAATATTTAGGATTTATTCGAAAATTGCCGGAGATATGTAATGAAAAGATTAAAGAGAAATGTCATCTTTCGCTAGCTAGGCCTCATTTAGAATATGCTGCAAGTATATGGGATCCTCATGAAGTTGGATAAATTTCCGAATCGGACCGCATGGAACATTTAGGAGCCAGATTTGTGAGACGATGTTATGACAAATTGAGTGGCGTATCGAAGTTATTAGCGGATCTAGGTTGGAATCACTCACGGAACGAAGGTTTAACTACAGATTAAAACTCTTGCATTAATAGGAAGGATGTTTCTTAAGCAATGATGTTGAAAATGTGTTATTGGCCCCATCGTACTACGGTAGGAGAGACCATGCCAATAACATTCGAGAAATTAAGTGCAGAACAGATTTAAGATGTCATTTTTCCCACGAACTATAAGGGATGAGAATAAATTAACGTTCTTAATTTTTTCGGGAACAATTTGCTAATTTTTTCGGACGGGACACCATAATAGGGCAATTTTACCCACTTAAGTTTTCCCATAATAGTTATCCCTGAATTGTAAAGTAGCCGTTGGGCTCTTATGGAGCGTTTCTTGCCGAGCATTTGTGAGCAAGTTGAGGCTGAAACTATTGAACTAATAAATTAACGTTATTCCGACCGCGCCAGGAGGGTTAGGTGTTTTGCTTCAAAGTTAGTCTGGTGTGTAATCACCCCCTGCCCCACACCCTAGCGGTAGCTTGAAGGGAACCAAAAAACTAAACTGCAAAAAAACACAACCAACGCCGGATAGTAAGACAGATAGGAAAATGAAAGGATGACTCTGCGAAAAGTATTACAGCCGTATCACAGTAAGTCTCAGCTATAATGAATTTTATATACAATTGAGAAGTGAAGAGGCTCACGCGATACAGTCGTTTAAACGGAGAAAACGGTTTAGGGCGCTATTTTGTGGAAGTTTTCAATCAGGAAGGTGATCAAAGAAGACATGGTGTCGAAACCTAGATCGTATTAATAACAATCATGAAGTGGATTTCACAATTTTTTTTCTTTCACCTGCGTCCATGCCTTGTTTTGAAAAGCTTCTACAGTGAATACCTCATATTTAAATACAAAATCAGCGTGAGAAAAGTACGAAGGAAAGTCATTCGTAGCCAGATATGCTCTTTCGGTAATCTCCAAATTTAAAAGTCTACGTTTAAATGACTAACCTGCATGCCAAGTAGTTGCTTTCTAAGGCAAATGCGCGATAGTCATGTCTAGTATAAGAATGGGAAAATTATGTTGAAAAGATTGCAAATTGTAAATAGATGTTTATTAATAAATGAAATAAGGAAAATTTTCCAATGGCCTTGAACTACCTAAACGAACGTGATATTCTCCATTTTTTTCACATCGAAATTTCTCATTTTTCCCAACCACTTTATCACGAGAATTTCCCGCCATTCTGAATTCAACCTCTCCAATCAACAAACAATCCCTTAGATAGTTAATATTTAATAGCCACGGCGACTGAAAATGCGTTTTTCTCTTTGAGAATTGCGGATTTAGTAGGGATTGAACGGGTTCCCACACATATTTTCCAACCATAAAAAGGTACCCTTTAAATCTCCTCCCTAATGAACCCTAATACTGTGCGCGTGAAATATTTTAATATAAGAAGGCACTTTTAGTTGGAATATGAGTGACGGGTCGTGACGAGGGCAAAGGCAAATGCTTCGGCCTGTGGGTGCTTATTAAAATCGATGGTCTCCCCACCCTTGGATATTGTTGACGGTGCAAGTTGAAAACGCCAAGTCAAAACGCTAAAATGGCGACACAATCTGTTGGGAAGGGGATGAGTGATGTTGAGCAATGGATAAACTGTCAACAGGGTTCAGGCCGCAGCGGAGTCAGGATTAATTCTAGCGTCCCTCGGCAATTGACTGGGAGATGACAAATCGAGGAAAGGAGAGCGTTTATTAAAACGGTCGAGCATCTGGACCAAGGGGCGGGTGGGCACGTCACCGGATTTCGTTCATTTTTCAACTCCACAGTGGTTGGCATCGGACAATGTTCCCATGCCACAATTTGACCAAGAAGACCAGTAGCCTCGAACTCTTCAGCCCAACGTCAAGCATGATGCCAACGTAATGCATGATGCCACTCTTAAGATCGACGACTTACAAGAGATATTTTAAAGCCCACTCGCAAGTGAGTATTTGTATTGAACCCGGCAGACGCCAATGAGATATCGATATCTTCGTTTGCTATGGAATTTACCGGACGACAGAGCACATACTGCACCCGTTCCACGACACGGGCTTCGAACGGGAGGACTAGCCTGATTTTAAATTGACACTTTGACACGTACAGCGTGGGGAAATAAATGTTATTTTTATCTAACACATTACCATTCATTCGCTCTAAAAAGATTGCACACTGCGGCAGCTGTCCTCTGTAAAACAGATGAATCCAATTAATGAGCAATGCTAAGTTTTAACAAGTCATTTCGAAAAGCCGACGAAATAATTTGGCAAAACAGGTGAATGCTCCGAGATCACATGCACCCTTTGCGTAGAAAAAATGTTTTCATTTATTTTAAAATGCATGTAAAATTTATATACACACATATATATATATATATATATATATATATATATATATATATATATATATATATATATATGTATATATGTACACGCGTATATATGTAAAAGTGTATATGAATACATATATATGTATGCATGTATATGTATCTATATATATATGTATATATGATGTATATATACGTATGTATGTATATGTATGTATTTATACGCATATCCTAAAGGCACAAAGAACGTGTTCGAATCCCAATTCCAATTATAGGACCGACCACAAGGATAAAATAAGAGAAACCCCATCACTGGCAAATTCAATAACTCTTTCTCCCCTCGCACGGAGCACTTCATTTACATTTGTGTGTGTCCAAATATTTGTGAAAATGTACATGCATATTTAGATGTAAGTACATATTTATGCATAATGACTGATGCACTAACATCCCCCAACTAATACTATTGCTTCGAAGAAGACACCCCGCATGCTATAGTGTTTAAAACCATACAACTTTTTGAAGTTTAAGCTCTGCTTTTTATTCCTAATTAACTATTATTTACGAGAGCATAGTGCTTTTTTTAAAATAAGAATGCTTATTGGACTTCCCAAGTTGTAAGAAAGAGATATGATGGCCTTAAAACATTGCGTTTGGACATATTTAGAAGGAGTTCATATTATGCCAACAAGAGTCAAACTATAACTTTCTAAACTTTGATTTTATATACTTTCTATACGCTGATTTTGAATTTGAGCACTGCCACGGAACTATAAGAAATTTCAAAAAATGCATTACTCCCTAAAGATGTGCGACCACGAAAACATTCAAGTATTCATGGTTTAAAAAATAAGGATAGGAAAAAAATAATTTAAGTCGCAATTTATTTCATTTAATCTACCGATTTAAATGCTATCCAAAAGGACGTGAACGTTATATCAATAAATGATCATGTTTCCCTACTGAAGAAAAAAACGGCTCTGCAACGGACTAACACCCTACACTGCGGCCACACCTTTGATCCATCCTTGCATGAAGTACAGGCTTGAAGAGGCAATTAGGCCAACAGGTTCCTGAAAATAGAAACCTGAATTTTGACAAGTTACTCTCAATTAACACGTGGCTGCGAGAAAACGGATAATTTGTGCCCTTTGATGACGAAGTAACCCGGATTAAAAGAAAACATATTTTTGAGCACAATACGTTGGACCAGAGGCGAAAACAACGCGGAGAAGGTACGAAGATCCGACCTCTCCTCTCCCCGTTCGACTCTTTCAAGTCGGGCACTTTCTTCCACCACTGGTACTGGGCAGAGGCGAGGGAAACGTGACTCCAGCCACGCCGTTATCTCTTGGAAGTTGCACGATTGAGAGTGCGCAATGCCCGCTTGCCTTCCCGCCGGCCTGCCACTCGTCAGGGGAAGAAAAAAAACGCACAGCCCACGCGGAGAGAGGCGAGGCGGGAATGATGGGGGAATCGGGGGGGTGGGGGAGGGGCGGGCGCTAGAGAACAGAAAATATGACGACTGCCATTGTGTCCGTTGGCAAGGCGGCAATGACCCGCTACGTGAGGAACAAGAGCCGTTGGCACTTCTGTTTACTCCCCTCTAACCACTGCCAGGCGACCACGAGGACCTGGGCCGCGATCATAGGACTTTACTGAGCCTTATCGCTTGCTCTCCGCGTAACGCGATTTTCCTCTGCAGCAGTGTACGAGCGCGGATCTTGAAATCAATCTCCGTGGTAGCGCCGACTCGCGCGAAGTAGAACGTCTCGCGTTCCGGGCTACGCGGCTCCGAGTTTAAAGAAGTCATGTATATTCACCTAATAATGCAGTTAAACAAATCCAAAGGGCTCCCAATTTTGAAGGGAGGAGAGAAGTATGCGAAATTGAAGAGAGACTTCCTGATGTGTCCGTTTTCAGGTTGTTTTTGGTTAGAAGTAATTGTACAGTGGCATATGGAGAAAACGTGAAATATAGTCATTCATACGGCATTATTTATAGTTAGGTACAGGTATATTAGAATGTTTGCTAAAGGCAATTTCTGCACCTAGAAAAAATGTGAAGTTTTGAGAGACAGGGCCCCTTTACTGTCCGTCTGAAAACCATGATCTGCAACTCATCGACATCCTGCCATTGAGAAATAACAACTGAGCACAAACACTGAAACTTCCATTCAATAACGAAGGATATTTGTGATGATAAACGATGGGGAAGAAAATTTATTACAATACCACAAATAGAACAGAAAATCAGAACATTATAATTGGATCATTTATACATATCAGATCATACATACGTATTAATATCCTACGAAATGTTTCTCATTACATTTCTCGTACTTCCCATGACAGGCTAGAGAGTCATAACCAAAACTATGCCAAGGATTTTTTAATCTTATGGGAAGTCACTTGACGCGTGTTACACCTAAAAATGCAAGGACAGCGAATAATCTCAGTTTTTATCTCATTTCCGCTGACCTATGCTCATTAAGAAATATAATATGAAGAAAAATAAGACAAAATTGTAAAATATTACCATATGGAAAATTATTCCATAGAAAGTAGCGAAAAATAATTTACAGGCACGCATTCATCTAAGCTATTAGAAACTAGAAACCATTAACGTTCCCAGGTGAAGTCCGAGACAACTCTACTATGGTGCGATCCAATATATTTTGAATGCGACACAATAAATAAACATACAGAAAATATGAAAATAAATTTTCAAAAGTTTCCGTACCGCACTTTGTCATAGTACTTATATGAGAAATGGGTGCTTCTGCCACATCTACCAATAGTAGAGTACAAGCATAACCAAATGAAAAGACGCACCTTGAGAAATATGACAGAAGACGCTAGTTTTTGGAAAAACAGTAATCATTCCACCAATTGTAATTTTCACACATAAACGCATTGTTTAGGCGCTTCAATTGACAGCTGATCCGAGGAACTGAGCTAGGAATACTCTCTACACGGGAAAATGAGTTAGAAAGATTATTCTGCAATCATTTTAATCCGCTAGTCGACAGAGACGATGCGATCACGCGGAGCCAACTTCAGAAATACCCTAGATCAATTCTCTTAGTCAATTTCAGCTTAAGGCAGAATATTCAATTCATGCTTGCTATGTAAACCTCATTTGGCACCTTATCATACATCAGAGAGTAGTTAGGATAATGGAATGCTAGTACGCGACTTTATTTTAAAGAAAGATGACCCCGTACTTAGTTGAAGCATTTGCTTTTCAGTGTTTTGGGGGTCATCGAGGGAGGTAGGAGCATGGGATAACCAGAATTACATGAACGAATAATAACTCTTTAAGTTTTTAAGAAATAAAATTAGATGAAAACACGCATACCATTTAAGAAATTCAATCTTGGATTGTTTCAACTCCACTTATTAATAATATTTGTGCTTCAGTATGTTGTAATCAGTAGTATGTACAGCAGCATAGGCTCGTCAGCCTATAGGCCCGTCAATGACTAGCGATTATCAGCACTCGGAAGAGACACGGACGCTGTCTAAAATTTATCTAAAATGTTTCCCTTTCAAGCTGGCCCTTGTTCATAAATACGCCTTTGGACGTTGGGAAAAAACTGAGAAACGCTGCACTGAAAAAGCACAGAGAAACTAATTGATAGCAGTAACCTACAAAAATTCGGCATTATGAGACTGCGTCAATGGTTCCGATTTTAATACCTGCCTGAAATCCAGATTATTTCCATAGATTTGGTGGAATTAGAAAAATATTAACTTTAAAATATACATTTTTGAGAATAAATGCTGACAATAAGGTTTACAAATTACCCATCAAAAGAAATACCTTTTCGTATTGTTTACCAAGATAAGCACATCTTATCGTACAAAACGAAGATCAACTATTATCAGCTGTGGTATGGCTGAATATAAAAAAAACCTCTAACAAAATTAGGCTTTTTAGCGTTCTAAAACAAATTTTTCAACTCTATTGTGTGCTATGTTCGACGCTTTCAGGCTCAACTTCGTGGAAATTCATTATCAATGAAGTAAAAAAAACTAAGGTATCTTTCCACTACATTTTTTATTCGGTACTCGAGGTAATGTACCGAATAAAAAAATTAGTAGAAAGATGCATTGTTTTTTTTTACCTCGGGTCTTATTTGTAATTAGACCAACAAGAGTGTAGCTCTCTCCGATGCATGATATATTGCGTTTTCTCCAGCTTGAGTTGTAGTTGTGCAAGTATGAAAGTACAATACAATGTCACCAAGCAACATGTCACTCAAAATTTATACGACTATCGGTATAACTTTTAAAAGAGGAAATGCTGGTTAGTTAAGCATCGTTAGCACATGACTGGTCAAGACGGACGGACGTGTTCCACATACTTATTTCACACCCTCAATAAAGACGCAAATTGTGCGGATAAAAACATTCAAGAACAGTTTTTTCTAAATAATAAGCCATAACTTGCTCTGCATCATTGCTCATTTTAAATTTACCACGAATTTGATTGGCAAGTCTGAGGACGAAAATTTCCTATATAATGTTGACTTGCCACAAAATAATTAGAAAATCCAAGGAGAACAAATAACATTTACTGACGGTAGTAGGCGACAGCAATTTACGATTACTTGTACCACCGTACCGATGAAAAATAATATGCTAAATATATTCACCGAACGCTCTGTGCGCAACGCCGGTTGGTATAGGGAAAGGCGCGAATCAAGATCGAAGTGCAGCGGAATCGCCCTCGTTTCCCCTCTCAGCCGGGATAATTGCACATAAGCGGGAGGCATCGGGATGCTGCCCAGAGTTGCTCTTCCATGACATCGTCATCGATCGAATTCCACGTTTGCATGCCTCCTCGTGGACTGGTCGGGAGCCCCGAGAGAGGCGTACGGCCCCACTAATGATCCATTAATTGACAAAGAGGCGAGGCCAACGAAGGGCGACCGCCATGGCGTTTCGAGGGAGGAACACCTGAGAAATAAGCACACTCACGTGATGTAGTGTGCGTCGAGGCCAAGATTTTGGTTGCGCTCACACGAGAACAAAGCGGATTCACTCAAGCAAAAAGGCGGGCATAAGGGCCTTTCATGGAGAAACTTCGTTTAATGAAAGAAGAGTGTCCCACCAAGATTTGGGGCTCCCAATAAATGTTATCCCTCATGTACAACAAATGGCGACGCCGGAGCGTACTCGTGGATATGGCGTTCGGCTACTGACCGCAGAGTCCGAGTTGTATACCCGATGAACTCGGGCAACCTCTTCTGTGCGCGTGAATTTTCGGATAACAGACCTTCCTGGGAAACCCAAGGCAGTGCAGGGTAAGGAATTAAGAGTGACAATGGGTGTATGTCACAAACCTAATTCCAGGCAAACTCAAGCGTTGCCTATCAAAACCATAATTCGAATTGAACCACTAGCATTTTTAGTGATAGGAATAAAATAACTAAATATATCTATAATATATGGATGAAATTATAATAGCACAGTAAGCCCTTCCTCTGATAGATCACTATAAAACCATTAAGAGAGTAATCTACCCTAAGGTCAGTTTGGTAGGTGATGATAGAGTTTACCCAGTGCTAAGCCCCACAGCGTGTGAAATTCACACATCAGGGTCGGGAGACCAGTTCCGTTCCTTGTGGACTCCGCACTTCAGTGGATGACTGCGTTTAACTGTAGCGGCATTCACTGCAGTTCATTTTATGTGCTCAGATCAATTTCTGCAAGTCTGGCTAAATATCATTGACCCCAAAACCATTGCGTTCTCACACATAGCTTCCTAAGTCCCCGCTGACTTGTCCCGCAAATTAGAATCGCTGCCACCTGAGAAGAGTGTCCACATGGGGTGCCGGGGGGGGGGGGGGAATTCCTCTCGCGCGTGTGAGCGCGTGCCTTGACAAAGCCGCACGTCGGTCGCTTGCGAAACTGCGACGGACTAGGTGCCATATCCGAGATTTGCCGGAAGAACCTTGTGTCATTTCCGCCATTTGATAACGTGGCTCGCAAAAAAAAATAGGTTTAAAGGTGAACACGCTCATTTGCCTCGTTTGAGGCAAGATTTCCCCCCATTCCAATTCTGTGACAAAAGAGGTCAATCTAGGTTCCTGACGACGCAGAATACCTTGAACCGAGGAATCGTTCCACGTTGTGACATGCGCAAACCACCCAATGTTGTTCGTTCTACGCCTAAAAAGGCACCGCTCAGAAATGAAAAATGGGAAACTCCATGCTAACTCCCACCGCCTAGTTCGTACCAATGACGCCGAAAAACAATTCGTGGGAAGGAAACCATATCGCAGAATATAAAGTGGTGTGTCTTAAAGGGGTATATAATTGGATTTTTGGCGGCCCGCCAGTCGTTGCGTACTTTGGCACCCCAAAAAACGGCTTAAATATTCATCGAGTGAGCAGCAAAAACTTGGAAGAACAACCAATTGATTGTTGTTGAATATTTTAGGCTTGGATAACAATAACTTTGTTTTTAAATCAAAACATATTCGTTTTAATATAGTACGATTCAATAATGGCTGATCTACATATAACAGACACTGTTTGACATAGCAGAAATATAAAAGAGAAATGAAAGCAATTCCAGAGAATACTTGAAATCAATATAAATTAAATATTAATTGAGAATTTTATTACTTACAAAACACTAATTACTGCAACCCCTGAGCAAAAAGCATTTTCAATCATTAACTAACGCTAGTTTAAAATTAATGAGTGAATTCAGAGCAACTGCCTTTCCTGAATAAAGAATTTCACACGTTTCCAATGTAATAAAAATATTTCAAGGTTTTATAGTTATTTTAATATTTTTTCAGCCCTTTAATTTTATGCAATGTGCACTTTAATGTATATTACATATATCGCTTCGTTGGAATGAGCAGTATCCCTAATTTGAGTGAGATAATGTTTTACGAGGATCCCCAGAGGGAAAATAAAGCGGAGAAAACCGTTTTTAATTCGCGTGATCGATATTTCGCCGGTCTAAAATGATGCTCATATAAATCTATATTTTCAAATCGAGTTCATCCGTTCAGTTTAAACCGAATTTGCACCGATTTCCACACATTTAAGCATACCGAGAGTCGGTTCTCAGACGAAAATAGTTGTCTATCTCCATAATTCATTCTATTTGATTGACGCGTTAATGAAATCTCGTCGTGTCGAGGCCACTTAATCACCCTAGAATTCAAGCGCCGACGAAGCGACTCGGTTTGGCTAATTAGGACGCTGAAACGCATGCAACGAAAATTGAGTTAACACTTTTTCCTGGCTTAAACTCACACTTGGAGCAAGAACATTTACAATACTCACTGGTTCGAAGCACCAAGCATCAAATTTTTTCTCGAGAAAAATATGAATCACGGGATCACGGAAGGAGGACTTCGCGATGAATCCTGTTCCTCGCAAATTGTAGATTAATCAATATTCAGACGTAAACTGATTACATCGCATTTTATATCGCAGAAAAGTTCAGGGCTGTGACAGATACATCAGCATTTAATCAAGTGACGATTTGCATATTCTATCCCGATTCACTCCGTCCACACTGAAACGATTTACCCATATATACGACACTAACAGCAATGCAAAAGAGAAGGCTGGATGTACTGAAAATGTGGACAAGCAGAAGAATGATGAATATCGAATGGGAGGGTCGAATAACTAATGAAGACGCACTAAGAAGAGTATAAAAAATATGATGAAAACGAATAAAAAGGAAGGATCTCCTAATGGGACACATTTTGAGATACGCTGGTCTAATGGAGACAGTCGTCGAGGCAAAAGTGAACGGAAGGAACTGCAGTGGAAGATCCCGGATTACATTTACGGAACAAGTAATGGCCGCGATGAGAAGAAATCGGCACGAAACGGTTTGGCAGATCGGAGAACTGAGTAGAGGGCTGAATCCAATCAATCTTTGGGTTCAAAGACTTGAAATGACAAACGTTTATAATAACGATTTTATCGACACTTCTTCATGTACCAAATCTATATTGTTTAACTTCATATATTATTCCGAGCTGAGGATCGATTGTGCAAATGGAACACCGACCGGATTCATTAACATCGCAACTGGGCAATGTTCCCGCATTGTTTGGTGTTGCGACGGTAGCATTGTTTGTTATTGCGACGGTACACTGCATCCATAAGTGAGGTATTGAATGAACACCACAGCCTACCCCTCAAAACAACGTACGCCCATAAATGTGGCTAAAATGGAAACCGGTTAAACAATTTACAGAATGCTAAATCACTAGCGGTTAACATTCGCAAAGCCGGTTAACCGGCTCATATTATCTTATATCCATATGTAAATAAATAAATACACATATTTATAATATAATATCTAGCCAAACTATTGCCCGTTCTCCAAGCATAACCTCTGCAACTGGTCTTCACCTCACGTAACTACCTGGCTCAAGCGCCACACAATTTTAACAATCTCGATCATCAATCACAATTTTGATGGAAAGTTCCTGTCATCTGACATTCCTTTTTTGAACATGCCTTCGTCCCCCCACAGCTACAAACTCAAAGGGTGACGTCCTAAAATCTTTAACAGGGGCCCACGTGACGGATCACAGGTTAATGACCCACACGTTGGGAAATGAAAAAGGATGACGTGTACGTCGCATAAAGAATCTAATCCACTTTCGCTTTTCCGCTCGCCCTACGATGCCCCCGGTGGCTGCGTAAACGCATGATTTGCCGACCGCACACACAAAAAAACACGTCGAATGTGCGCCGGCGGAAATCGATAGGACCCCCGAAATGCGTCGCAATGTGTGAGTCGCTCGCTCAGCGGAGCACGCAAAGGAGGCTCCCGGCCGGCCGGAGGAATGCCTCCCCACCGACGCGCTCCGAAATAGCGAGGGGAAGCCATTGCCGACGGCGGCGGAGGATTGTGCGTATTGCACTAGGGTGGGCGATACGGTAGGCTTCCTCTTCTAACGGAATAGTACGCGAACGCACTGTTCAAGTTGAGTTTTCAATGCCAAATCTCGAAAAGTTCACGGCCAGACTATGATTTCGGCGCACACGGACCACCCGATACATTTTCATGCATATACACACGTGTAGTGGGAGACGCACAGAGTTTAACAAAACGAAAGAAGAAATCTGATCTGGGAGAGGAATTCAAAAGGTTTCCTAAAAGAAAAAAAGGATTACATTCTGTTCAACTTCTTGTGAAAGTTGCATCTAACCACAAATCTTCTCTCACTATTTCAGACAATCAGCGTTCCTATTGTGTTCTCTATTTCCATCTTGAATATCAAAGGTTTCCGGCCTCATCATTGTGAAATTTCAATAGGGGAAGAAGAATACGAAAAATTAAAATTGTTTTCTTTTGTTCACCGACCACGGCATCTACTAAAGAACGCCGTTCTCTAGGTATTCCACAGACTTAGAATATCTCAATAATGAAGGTCGAACGCTCAGGGATCAGTCTGCATTGTTAAACTAAGTCGCAGATCGCAATTTTCTTTGTTCCCAGACAGCTTTAAAAGCTACTGTTCAAAGAGTTATTGATTGAAATCTATCGCATTGTTCTGATGGAAGTTGCCATCATTCGCTTGAGTGTTCGAGTACACGCGAAAAAGAAATATGAAAAGCGAATTAAGGATCATTATGCTGCGGTCGAATACGATTTGCATGTTAAAAACAGACTGGCTGATGGTAGAATTCTGGGTAGATCTGGGTAGGTGGAGTTAAAATACATGAACGAATGAGATAACGTAAATGACGGCATTTTCAAGATTTTTTTTTCTCCCGGACTTCTCTGATGGTCTGTGTACCCCTTAGAATCCCAACTTGCCACTCTTGGTTTGTCATCAGGTTTCCAAAGAGCCGAATCACCAGAATTGGCAAACAACGACGCCCCCGGAGGGATCCGAACCCGCGATCTTTTAGTTAGCAGGTGAGCGCGATACCCACCTGACTAACAGGGCCGACAAACAAGCTAGGCCAATTACCAAGAATAAATCTTCCATTGAATCATACGTACGACAGGAAATAATGTGGAAAGGAAAAGTGCCAGAGAAAATAAAAAGAGCTTAGATTTTGTGTAAAATGAACAAGATTAACAAAAATAAACTTAAACCGAATGAATTAGCCAGCGAGTTATTCGCTTCAGGAGCAGGATAAAAATTACAGTAACCCGTTAGGGGAATGATAACTCATTTATGATTAATCGTGAGAAGTGATCGATAGTATCGTAAAAGTTGCACTACAGCTACGATGAATACAATGATTTCTTTCAAAGACGCAATATGATATTTCTTTACAAATATACATGCCATTAGTCGACAATAACTCAACCATAAAAGGGTTATTTTTCTCAGTTCATGCTACCAGAATGTGGACAGGAGAAAATTGGAAACAAGTTGAAGATAGAGGACGTTTTGCACGTGGCTAGGGGAGCGAGGAAGTTGCGAGGTGAAATCGAAGAAGGCGGACAAAGTGGAGGGAGGAGGGAATATTGCGAGGCAGAGGGATCGTGAAAACCCTGGCAGGACAGTTTCAAGTAAGTGGGGAGGAGAAAGGCAGACACTAACGTATGCCTTTTGGATGACATGAAGGTTGGCATTTAAGTATGAAGAACTAAAAAAAAATAATAATGTTGAAACAAACAAGGATTAAGCATGACAGGAAATCCACGACGAAAAAAGAGCAGTTAATTAGTGAGCGTCCGATACCAAGGTAATCGGAAGACTACCTATGAAGATGAGTTGTGAGTTTTCACCGCAGCGGGCCAAAAAATAATATTGCTAATTATCTGGACAGCATAAAATCAAAAACTATGACGCACGACAAGATTTAACTACATACTTAATCTGCACAATTTTATTTTCCAGAATGGACTATCGGCATCATTTGATTTATTCATATATTTAGCAAAACAATACATTTTTGTCATTGATCATGGGCAGCAAAACATCCACTTTTATGAAAAATAACCAACTTTTATCGGAATAAAATATGAGTCATAACCACATTAAAGAGCCAAACAATACGAAATATTCTGCTATTTTTCTGTATATTGAAGACGTTGCACATTTTTAGTTCGTTGAGCAGTAAACTAAAATTTTCAGAATCTAAGACAAACATTTTCCAATAAAAAAATTAGTTAACAAAATGTAATACTTTTTTATCACATAAATTTAATATATATTTGATTACATGTACTTCTAGAACTCATTTAATTCGTATGCCGCAAATGCCAAAGGAAAAACCCAAAGGATATACCCTTACCCCATTTCAGTTAACGATGGAATTCTGGACACATTACCAAACTCAGGAGTCTATTTTCCTCCCTGGGTTGGGTTATCTGACAAGAATTTGACAGAATTTTCTTCGGATGCGCACATTTGCCCGCCCAGGATATTTAATATACTCCAAAACTACTTCAACACAAAACTACTTCAACACAACCTAATTATCCCATTGGCAAGGTGTTTAAGCAGCATAATTTCCAACGCTGACATTCCAGCATCGATAAACGATCGATTTTCACGACGGATGGTGGGAACGAAACTGAAACGTCGAAGCTCTCCTCCACAAGGGGCCGACATTAACGAGGCTATACGCCACCGCAAGGATCTGGGGTTTTCAAATTTTGAAGCGTTGTTGAAATATGAAAGTCAAATAAACGACCGAGATTGATTCAAATTAAAGGCGTAATCCACCGGACGCTTGATGCGAATAAAAACTTAAAAACCTCAATCAATGTTCCCAATTTCGGGGAACACGAATTTCCTGAACGAGTCCTTCCAAATGCAGATCTAATAGCAGAAAAACTGAAAGCGAATAATTTACACTTTCACCCGCACTTGGGGCACATTTCATTTTCAACTGCTGGAAAGAAAGAATTGAAAAAAACAACCGAATACCATACCATGATACGTGTTTGAAAAAATAAAACAATTACAAACTAATGCTTAATTCAGAAGGGAGCACACCATTCCAATTTTATTTTCGACTTGTTTTTCAGTTCCTGTCAATCACAAAGTATAAATAATGGAAATCAGAGCATTCCTATGGAAGGGAGCGGAATCAAAGGAAACTTAACGACCGTTAAATCCGTATTAATTCACAATTAATAAAATAATAATCGGCATTACTAAACTTCATTACTTCAGGTAATTAAAAATGAATACCAAGTAAAATCGGAATGCTACCGGCAGTTTTAAGATCAAATTAATGTAGGAAGACGTATTGAGATACTTACAATGCCTTAACATACGTATGCGTCGTTTGAACTGCAACGGGTATGTTAACAAGTGACTGACTGTTAAATACTGAGTCTGTAACCGCGCAACGATCTTCCCACGCTGAAATATTAAAACGGATACTTGCCGCAGGCAGCTTCGCGGACATACGTGCGTATTATGGAATAGAAGAACACTGTTCGAAGAGAGCCATCGGTATTCCCTTGGAGGGCAAGGAACGCCTCCCCAAAGCGGAGGCACAGAAACGTAATTCTCATTAATCCCACCTCGATGTGCAGAGGAGAAAGTAGAATATAATCACCTTTATTTTTTTCTGCGGCAAGCGATTCGATATCTAGTAGCACGGCCCCTCAGTCCAAACAGCACCTCGCGACAGAGTTATCTCTCGGCACTCTCCTCCCTTTCCTCCTGTGGAAACTTCTCGCCCGGGAGAGAAAATGCACCCCGTGGACACAAGCGCTCACAATGGACACACTAGCCAGCACTTCGCAATGCAACGCGGTCCGTATTCGTCCCCTCTCCCCTCCCCGCGACAATAAACGCACGTCCCCGTAACACTTTTCCGTGGAACCTAAGCGAGGGGATAATTGCGAGACGCTCGCTCGCCTCGGGAGAAAATCGAAGAAGACCTTAACATTGCCGCCTCGCATTGCATTCGGACTGGCGACCACGAGGCTCCGTCGCCCCACTGCGTACACGCTTTACCGAAGGGAGAGAGAGAGAGAGGTCTTTGATCCGTTCCAGGGGCATGGTTATAAATGCTTTCGTTGCATAACCACAGTGTTTGGTGGATGTGGAGGGTGGAGAGGGGCGCGAGGGAGAGAGTTGCCTCAGGAAAAGTTCACCTGTTCGGGCGTGCGGGGAATAGCATTACGCGAGTGTCTCCGTGTTCGCGTCCCTCGCCATAGGGTGTCCCTCCTTTGGGCTCCCCACTCGAAGGGGAGCGGGCGAGAAGAAATTGAGGACGGATAAGTAACCAGCCCAACTTGGATACCACTCGAGAAGCCGAGGCATCGAGGTCCAATTGGAGATCTAGAAGTAAATCCATTGACGGGATGGATTCGTTTTGAAGACAACAGAGGAAAAGTCCGACGGGGAAGATCGAGTGACAAACATTTGGGACCAATAAGGACGGTTGTGAGTTACACCAGGGTATCGGTGAATCACTATTCCGAAGAGTGATTGAAGGGACAGAGCCAACCAGTCAATGGAATGAGGGACGAATGAATGAGAGTAATCCTTCGGTTACGGCTGCAATGCAATGATAGCCGACCTGTAACCCTTCAACTACACGTACACTGCATTCCATTTCTAATCCAGAGTTCATTTAAGTTCAAATCAAGTCAACGCTTGTACTTTAACATTGACATTTTAGAAAATTAAACGACAAAAATATTCCTAGAAGCCCCTCTTTACTTTCAATTATCCTTAATCCAATCGACTTCCAATGCCACCTCATTCTTACACTGTGCCAATCAAACGGGAACAAAACGATATTTCTATTAGGGCAATTCTTTTAACCATTTCTGCCAATGCCCTCCATGCTATGGTGCCAATGCCCTGATGCAATGGTGATTTGCGCTTAACTCCATGGTTAAGGCTAGTTTCAGCTGATAACACCTTTATCAATAAGTCATCTGGGTATAATTTCATCACGTGGTAACTCAGGCGGGGTGGACTTTCTTCAAGTTTCAGTATGTCTTTATAGAATATAACCGCACCGTGTTTAATTAAAACCATTACAGCAGGTGCCCTATATTTCCCCTTTAGCAAATAAAGATTCATAGCTTTACGATAGTCAAGTTTATAACTAAAATAAAATTCATTATTATGCTTACAAAATTCCGATCTATGTAACAACAAATGTCTGCTGTGAGGCTTAACTACATAATCCTTGAGAGCTATTTTATCGTAGCTTTCAAGTAAATCAATTTCATAACGCTGCACTGCCAAGCGGAAGAGAGATAAACAGGATACAGCTAGCCACCGGATACTTTTGGGCTACAGTCTATATACAACTAGCCACGCTGGACGAAATAATCAAGACAAAGTCACTGAGATCCTAGGACTGAAAGGGTATTTTTCTAAAGTCACTGGTCATAGATTCGAGGTCATAAAGAGAGCGAGAACATTGCAAGTGAGTGAAAAAATGCCAACATGACGACAATTGAGAAACACTAACGCGAAGCACAGGGTATGATAGAGTAGTTGTCGAGAGGAAGCCAAAGGAACATATGTTCAACGCTCCATCCTAAATGCAGCTCTGAGAAAATTTCTCAGAAACCATTTCCGGAATAACCAATTACCTTTCTCTTTATAACATTTGTTGTCTCCGGCGTAACTTTATGGAATTTTCATAACATATTGAAATGAAATTATTGCTTTTTAATCCCACAAATAAGTGTGTGGAATCACAAAGTCAATAATTTCATTTCATTTCAACACCTTACTCTTGTATAGGAACTACATTGGTATAGGACCGAGTCTCGCACGTTACGAGCTCAAATTATTTGTATTCACCACTATGAATTCGTTATAGTCCACGATTACACTTAGCACATCATTTTGAATCCATATGTCTTTGAAATATTCGTGGAACCCTCAGTTAGATTCGCTAGAGATGCAAACAGGAAATTATTTTTTTTGAACCAACAAGATTGGAGCACAAAAGAAAGCGGTGACCGGATTTCGGTCGACTGCTTAGCTTAATTTGGTTTAGGTCGCCCTCGACAAGTCACGACAGCAATTCAAAAATACTAAATTTTCGTGAGCTTTTAGCAGGCATGGAACGCATAGAAAGGAAAACAATTACATTTGTGAGACCGGATCACGCTAGAAGAAGCCATCCCCACATTAGTTTTAAGAATGATCATCATGTATACGTGAATCTGTAATAATACTGGAGAAAAGGCTGTCAAAACCATACGGCCAATAAAAATGAAAGTTTAATACTAATTCTAACGGGGAAGGAGTTACGCAATGGCATAGGTGGCTTGTTTCAAGGAACACATGGGTAAGCAGATTACCAAAGAACTACCGTCAAATGACACTTTCACAAATACAACGAAGTTGCAAACCTCGGTAGTGGGTTCGAGGATCTCAGTGCACAGACCTCTGTGAATCTTATGATTGTGTGCAGTGCATCTGTGCATCGTATGTAAATTAACGGCATCTCCAGACCTAGAACCTGAAGTCTACATGCAGAAACACTAGCATTGCTGAAGTCAAATAAAATTAAAAGTTCGTAACTCAAGAAAAACGTTCCACAGTGACGAAAACACAAGAAGAAAATTATTTAGGAATCAATAAAATTTCTTAGGGTACATGATTTTCCTTATTTAAAAAAATAATATTTGCATGCAACTGGAAAAAACAGAGAAGCTTGACGTCAATTTCATCTCGTTTTATCGTGCTATTGCAGTTAAAATTAAATATGCTAATCTTTTCAATTAAAAGTTATCACAGTTGAAAATTAAGACGATGACCCGTATATGCCCATACCGATCAATCCGCATTAAACTTAATGGCACATATTCTCAGCATCTACCACATATGATAAGTGACGAATATATCAATAAAAGTTACTTCCACGGCTTCAAAAGATTCAAATAGTCTGACATACACAACAATAAACAGAAATCACCACCGAATTCCCCCATCAAAATAATAATGATTTTGGAGCAAGCATAAGAGAACTCGACTATTGAAATGTCGTGAGGAGCGTCCGAAATTGGCAGTCCCCTTTCCTTCTGATGAAATACACGAGGGACAACTCTTTCAGGCACCAATGGACCATCAAGAGGAGATCGAATGGGGGGAGGGGGGTAAAGACATAATTCGCATCATCACGAACGATTCCTCGATCTAACGGTGGCCTTCGAGCTGCGACGTCACATTCCCGGGACATAGAAAACTCGCCGAGTCGTGAAATGACTTCCTCGTTCGCCCGCTTTGCTGCGGCGGCCGGCTGGGCACGAAAAAGAGCAAATGTGCACAGCGATGGGAAGAGAGAGAATCATGTTGTCTGGATGACGGCATCAGTTCCCTATGCGAACGAGCAGAGCCCAGCGAGCGGGGCAAGGGACGACGACGGGAGGAAGGGGCGAGAAACCCTTGATGTCCAGCCAACTTCCGTTATGTACTCGTTCCTTTCGCTGTCGTTCATTTTCAATTGACAACTAAAAGAATAGCAACCTTCGATCCACACGTTTCTTTTAACTGAGAAGTCTTTTGCCCAACACTCGGTCTGCAGGAAACACTAACTTTGGGGTAAGAAGATGGTGTACGTCACCTGGAGCGATACCAGAAGTAAGGATAATTGGGGACTTAAAATTATACTACAAACATTTCAATGCACTAATAACTCTAAACATTAATTACAATAAATATAATTCGATATTAATTGACCGCAGGTCTTTAAGCCATTCTATGAAAGAGAAGTTTTAAGGTAAAACTTCATACATCGAAGGAATTACTGAAGTTTATTTCTTTATCGAAATCCGTTTCTGTTATTTTTCATGATTTCTTACAAATATTACTCGGAAACTAAAACTAGGTACTAAGAGTCGTTGCTGCATTGAACCAATAAATGAAAGCGCACATACATATTTGCGAAATATTTACTCTGAACAGCGGCGATGAAAAATTAAATCATTTGAATATCATGTCGAGAGGTCAAATAATCGACGAATGATAAATTTGAAAAATTATATTACGGAATTTTGGATATTGAATTAATGAAAGTGAGTGACTCATTCTGAAGTGAACATTTTCAAAGACTTACCATACTATTTGTCTGCAATAGATACGATTTACCTATGCACCTTTGCAAGGAATAACTAAGCAATCGTTTCATTTATCCTATTCGTCATCACAATGGGGTTTGATGTTAGGCCATTTCTTCCCTTTACTTATAAAATGGACTTTTGGGAAAAGGAATTGGTAAATATAGTTAAATATTTGTTTTTTAAGGGTAACTGTAACGATTACATTAACTGATAATTACGAAACCCGATGGATTATTAACTAAACGAACATTTATGTTGTATGAACGGGTCAATATGTTATCGGGAGGAGGGAATCCATTATTTACACGACTCCGACTTGCCGGTGAATCCCTTGGGTCCTCAGGCAGACTGAAATACGGGAGTGTTTTCGTCCTATGGCGTCGGAATGATGGACGACAGGCCATGACTCATGTCGGGTCCTCCGATCCATTGCTTTCGTTCCTTCTAAGACGCCTACATCGCATCTTTGACCTCTATTATTCCGGTTCCTTTCGTTCCTTTGGAAAGAGATTTTTATTCGTTTCGCCCCGTTCCTCGAGTGGGAGTCGTTCTCTTGGAACGAATCGTTCCGGAACACCCGTCAGCAGGATATCCCAAGGGATTACCCTCCGAGACCGCTTCGGAAGAGAAAGAATTACCCTCTTTCAACTTCACTGCGGCGACGTGAATTAGAAGATGCCTTGGGATGGACGGCCGCTTGCCTTGGGATGGAGCAATGGCAAAAGCACGTGCTGGGAAGGGAAGGGCCGGGCTATTCCGGACTCTCTTAAAGATTGAGATAGAGGAGAAGGGATGATTTCGGCTTCCTCACGAACAATTAAAAAGCTCATTTGAACTCTGTCTCTTGTCTTCACTGCATACAAATTCGCTGTCGGAAAGAGAGGCGAAACTAGTTAACTGAGTCTCCAATTAAATCTTCAATACCGTCACTGGCTAGATACTATGCCATTATAAAAAGAATACAAATAAGCACTATTTAGTATTCATTATCTAAGATTTACGAAATCGAGGACTCAAATCAGAATGCTGAAATTTCGATACAATATTGGAAGCAGCTGAGCGATAATCGCGGGATATCTCAAATATTCAATCATAGTTAGGATGCATTCATCATTGTATTCGTATATTTGCCATGCTATACCCTCCTTTATTATAGTCTCCCTATTATGAAAACTTCTTCAAAGCACCGATTTACGTATTTGATACATATTACCTCAACAACGGGAGCTTTATTAATCGCCAGGGGCCCACCGTTATATGGTCCACTTATTCATTGTTAACTTAGGCACTCGGCATTTCAGCAGTTGACGTTCTCGCTAATACAATTTTTCTCAGTATATATTTCGCAAAAACGTTCCTCGTGCCGATATGAATAATATTCTTGCATAGTACTTACAAACGTGAATCCACCGACGAGAATAGCAAACTTAACATTTGAATCCAAATCTCTTAATACATTTGCACCGCTAATTTCCGATTTGTGGTTTTACCTATTAGTCCAGATCACTAATAGCAGGATATGTCTAACAATCAATGCCTAAGGACACAGGTTATTAATTCTCAAGAGATATTTCATTCACTGAGACGTGGTCGTGAAATCAACCATCTAGAGGACTTACAGGTATCATGAACTTTCAGTCTCCACTGCGTACGAGAATCTAATCTCGAGTTTCCTCCGAACGGATGATATCGAAGGTAAAACATGATATTAAACAAGTTATCTCCCGAATCCACAGGCGTAAATACGCATTCCAACAGAGTCGTCGAACCGGGGACCGCCGAGGAAGAGGACGAGGCCCATCGGCCAATCGACGCGCGCGCGAGTGGGAAGGAGGGATAGGTCGGACGAGGAGGGCATGAGGCGGACTGGGAAGAGAGAGGATGGGTGTCGGGGTGGAAATTCCTACCTTCGGGATCTGGGCATGGTTGGGAGAGTGACAAGGAATGTCTGGTACCGCTATCGCATGCGACTTCATAGCCCAAGGAACGCGCCAAGGATCCCGGGAAGTAGCAAGATGGAAGAGGAGATGATGTAAACGTTGATGGGAGACTGAGGGGGTGGGGAGAGGGTTGCCGAGGAAGGAGAGGCCATTCATTGACTGCGACGTCCAACTAATAATGCACAGAGATGTTGAGCCGCGGAAGCGGCGATTACGCACAAAATGGCCTCTTTTGCGAGTCTAAATAAAAAAGGCCTGCTTCAGAAGGCATTAAATAATCTGTTGTATAAGTTTGAATATTGACTACGCACTATTTAGATATGCAAATACACATCATTATTACGAGACCAAATCTTTCGAATCGAACAACAACACGAGCCGCATTTGAAGTTTGAAAAACTGAATCTTAATCAATTAATATAAACATTATTATAATTATGTATACACCCTTTGGCACACCTTAAAGAAACTCTAGAGGAAATGCATGAGCATAGGTTGGATTCGTTGATACATTCCCTGAAAAAGGTGTTTTTTTTATGATAACCTTCCTTCGATCGGTGGACGTATTTACGAAAATGCATTCGATTTGTAAAACAATTTCATCCAGCAATTTAAAAGTACTTTTACGGAAATGCATCATCGTTAATTAACGTTTACCAGTCATTTCTTTCTTACCTAGCTATGTTGTAAATTTTTGGGTGAATTTCGGCAATAAATTCGATCGTAAAGATCAACGACATATAAGACAAATGAAAATTCATTTAAAGAATTAATTTTAATTTATCATTGCTGACATGAGTTTCAATTTTTTTATGGGTCGCACAACCGAATTACATAGATGAATAGGAATAAAAACGCGAAAGTAAGAGGAACATACAGGGAACATCAGAACTATGAATTGCTAATTGATGCTTGATGCTATAGATTGGTAAATAAAGGAAATTCATTGCACAGCTCTGAAAAATATCCAAGTATTCCCACCTTGGAGTGACCATGTAAAGCAAATGTTGAAACATGGCATGCAATTTGAACATCGTAGAGGACAAAATGTCGACCGACCCCGGGAATAAGAAGAACGAGATGATGATGATTTAAATTACGAAACGCACCCCAAAGAACTTTCACTTAACGAGAAGTCTCATCACACCACGTCACCCATCAATCATTCCTCCATGATTTAAAGTAATTCATAACTCCATAATCCTAATATTATTCTCTCCGACATAATGATCAGTTCGTATATAACCCGTTAATTAACTTAAAAGAGAAGACGACAAATTATAAGTCATTTTTTTAACAGGTAACAGTGACATAATTAAATTTTCAATCGAGAATAAAAAGATGAAGGACACTGAAATGTCGTGAACAGAAGGTTAAGATTAAGCCTTTTTTTTCTTACAAATCCACAAAGTTTTAGAGAGAAAGTATGTGTATTGGCCTTAGGCTATTGTGGATATTACCAAAATTAGGGACTACTTTTTCAGGAAATTGAGCAATACCTAAATAAACTCATAAAGGTGAATGGACAAAAAATGTAGAGAATCTTTATGAAAACAAAAGAGAAAAAAAACGGATACTGGAAGGAATCTCATGAAAAACACGTGGAAAACACACTTTTCTGACATGTTACCATAGTTTATTGGTTGTCGGCTGTTTGAGGCATGTTATGGGGGGGCAGAACAAGATCATGACCGCACTTCCTAGCTCCGTCTAAAAAGCCAAAGCCTGACAATTCCACACTAGGTTAAAATGTGCCTCGATTTCGAATACTTATACGCCGTAAAAATAATAATCCACCTCCCTTTATTCTGTTCCACTTGCCCATCACATTTCTACCCCTTCCTCGTTTGCCCAATGTTCCCTCCTCTTTAAGTTTATGACCTCCTATTTTAATATTTCAGTTATCTTCTTCCTTTCTCGAAAACCGCATAACCTTGATTTTGTTAACGTTTATTCGCATCCCACATCTATCACACTGATTTTCCAATGCGCTCATCAATGCCTTCAAACTTTGGCTAACTTGCAAACTAAAGCTTCATCTGCTTATTTATGTTGCCTTGATATATGTAAACAAAAGAATTTAAAATAAATCCAACTCACTAGAAATGTTTTTTTCAGCTTTGGCAGCTAGGCATCCATTCTAATATTTCGTCCGACAATCTAGGTCAGCGAAAGTCAGTATCCAAGGATATTCGTAGGAAAAGTTTGTTCAAATTTGACGAAAATTTTAAAGGATTTTCTACAACCGGTGATCACGGATGTTTCCTCACAATGCCTTGCTTCAATACACGGCGAGCCTTTTAAAAATATACCTTGCTGGATCATACTGAGGGTTGGTAAGTTCGAGCTGAAAAACTCAAGGTCAAGGGTTAGAATTCCGCCTCGGGCATGAGTGTGGTATTTTCCCTAGGATTATTTACCTACTTAAATTGGACAGCGCGATTCAATCTTGGTCGTCTGACTATACATAATTTATTACCCAACCGCTAGAATTTTACACTTCCTTCGGGAAACAATGGCGAGGGACGTGTCCCGCGAGGTATGTCGAGGAGCAGACCACCCATGCATTCGCGACCGGCGGGTTGCGTGCTTCCAGAGCCATTGAGGACAACGCAAAATCCCCTGGCCCACCTCTGCTCTGACGAGTGATGCGACTCACAGCGATGATAGCCACACGTTGTATTTTCAGAGGCGAAAGAAGATATTTTCCAAGAGAAGGCTGACTTTCGTCAGCATCTAATAACTTTCACTCTTGCCCCTCTTAAGACGATGATTGAAAAATTGTAGAGTAACCTTTCCCCGATTTCCAGATCCTCGCCCGCGGAAAATTGACGAAAGCATCAAACAATAATCAATCTACTTCAACCATGAAACACACACTCCATTTCATGAAGGTCATGCTTGAGGATGAAGTTCTTAAAAACAGAGACTGTATAGTCGTGTACGATAAAATACATCTTCCTCAATTGAATTAAATGTCTCGTGTCAAGGAAGATAGCCACTGACATTTATTTGTAAGATAAATATACTATAAATGACCCATCCGTAAAACATATAAATATCAAGGAGTACTATACAAATCCAGGGATACTCAGCAATGGAATTACAGTTTGAGTTTTTATTTTCCAGTTTAAACGACTAAAAGGCTTCTTTTAACGAGATGAACACATCACAAAGTTCGCTCTTCTTTACATTAATATACAGCATTTTAATCAATTTAATGAAATAATTTTCAAATTTTTACTGAGGTAACTGGGGTTTAAAAATGTTCCAGAGGCCGGAGATATATTTTACCGCCAATTCACCCACATGAATATCTAATATTATTACATGGCAGCAATATCCGTGGCCAATCAGGATTAAAACCATCTAAACGGCGGAAATTTTACCCATAGAGGGACCAATATCGGCTGATTTTCTAAGAATACCTTCCTTATTTACCGTAAAAGATATGACAAATCAAAAAAAAACGACAAATAAGGTGTAAATAGAAAATATGCGGGCGTAAACAGATATGGCATCCAACTTCCTGGGAAATCGAGAATCGATAAGCTCTCGCAAACACATTTGAAAGGTGGGTGCAATGGAAAATATTTAAACGCATGGTTTTAAAAATCCTTCAAATAATAACGATCATTCTCAGATCATGCACCGAGCGAGTCCGACACTGGCAAGATTATTTTTGGAATAAAACATTCAAGTCGCATCTCTCAAGTAGGCTCTGTCATAAATTCAGAAGGAAGTTTTGATGATCTGCCGGAAAATACGAAGGTAAAAATTCCTAGTGATCTCAAACAAAGGGTAGACATTTCCGATGAATGGAGGAAAAATAATACATCCAATTTTATATAAAACATTATCCACCAAATGCCAGGAGAATGTTTCCAACAAGCCACTCGATACATGTCGGAGGAGATATGAAGGAGAGAATATCCGATTTGAATGCTTCCAATCTTCCTATTCTACAATATCCTCGAGCATCACCGAGGTGGTTAAAAATAGAGTAGGGGTCGAATCGTGTTATATTTTTGATCTCATCAATCAATAATAAAAATCTACATCCGGACCCTCGGCGGAGCCGTAACTAAACTTTGCTCAAATCGACGAGTCGATCACACAAAAGGGTATGGACGCAATACGAAACGAATCCTAAATTCCGTCAGGGGGTGTTTGAAATTTACTCAATTATTCTCACGAGATGCGGCTGGACTCATCATTGGTATTCTGGCTACTTGGGACGTTTCGTGAGCACAAATACCCACACCGCTTACGGGATGACAATACATCAAAGCGTGCTGGTGCAATCCCGTAAAATTTTCGACTCCATGCCTACGGTGCTTCTCTCATAAGATTAATGGGAACTCGTCTGCCACGTGATATTAATGGAGAGAAGAAAAGAATTTCCGGGATTTTAGCACCAAACCAGGAAACTCTAAGAGATAACAGCATCTTTTTATGGTATTCTCTAGACAAGGTAAACAACCGCGTGAAAACCTCATCTGTCCGTCTTCAGTCATTCTTACCCTGAGTTGCTACCCATCATAAATGTATACATCCCTTCTCTTTCGTGGGAAGGGTCAGCATTATAAAATACCGGTTAGACTCACATATATTTAAGCTCGATAAAGAGGTATGATCGCACCCATGAACGGATCAAAGAGGGTGAAGGAACTAAATCTCCTTTTTCTATTCCAATTAAATCTAGGTTTTATTAATATAAGCCCATATCCATGGCATACCAGCGAAATCTACTCCCGCGATGTCCCCCATCCTCCTTCATCAAATAACGAGCGATTCGTAATTTCTTTGACCCCGGCGAATAACTTGATGGGTCATAAAATGCTAAATTACCATAAAAGCTTTTCAGAGAATAAAACTTTGAACTGATGAGCGTGTAAATCTAAGCAGTCGACGAGTCGAAAACCTGTTGGCGCCAAAAACTTTTTCTCCTTTGTTACATATTTCCTTTATGCAAAGACTAAAAAAATTAAATTTGCCATATCTGACCAATACAGAATCGAGAGTAATGCATTCATTTCTCACTTTCAACAATTTAGCGGACTTGACAGCATATTCGCACAAGTGTATTAGTATATCCCAACATTTTCCAGAAATAAAGGTGATAAATTAGGAAAAGCATTACCGAGGTCACACAAACGTTGTGGCACGCCCATGAAACCTTCCTAAGGGCCGCACAAAATGGCGAGTGCACTCGCCACTTGCATTAACGAACCACGGAAATAATCACAACCAAGAGGGGAGACGCCCTTCTTCCTTCCTGCACCGGAGAAAGCGATGTGAAGTTCAAGTTCAGAGAGCCGCTAAAAAAAAGCTAAACGGAGCAGGCCGTTTTCTGCGTCGCCACTATCTTGCAGAGCGAGACGGAAGCGAGTGTGGGGAAGGGGGCAGGGAAGGAAGGTGGTTGGGGGTGCGGAGGGGAAAGGGGTGGAAGGGAATGGACTCGGTGGAGATAGCGGGGGTGATGGGGAAGGGGAGGGAGAGGGTTTGGAAGACGAAGGGGAGGGAGGAGGAGAGGGCACGGAACGGATAAGGGCACGGAGGGGGGAAGTGACGAGGGGGGGGGGGGGGGCGGGAAAAGAGTTGGTGGTGGTGGTGGTTCGTGGTGAAAAATGGAAAGTGTTTATTTTTAGACTCACGCGTCGCACTTGGACGTTATACCATTTCTGCACCAATCGGGTCGACGACCTGCACTTTCCTCACTGGATGAAATAACTGACAAAGTGACGATTGCTCGAACGGAAGTCAATAAAAGGACAACGATTGGAAGGCCCCACGAAAAGTACCAAGGTGAAAGAAAGGCCGTTCCCAAAACCTAGTCACCCAGTCGGCATTTTAGCACACCAAGGTAAGCACACCATTGCCGATGGCATCTTTCGATACCTCGACCCCACTAGGTACAATGAAAATTTACCGTCGGTGGTTTGTCACCATGGAATTCGGACGATAATGGGGTCATTGACAACGAGCTTACTATTAAGTCGTCTGGTGTGTACGCTATTCGGTAATTACGAATAGATTTTTTTAACAGAAATTTCATTAGCCGTCTTTCTCCCTCTTCTTAAGTTGGCGAAATGCGAACAAGCGAATGCGAAATAACACAGACGAACGAATGTGTTGACAGGGGAGGATAAAAGTGGAGGCAAAAGTGGCAGAAGAGGGAACAAGCCGCATTCCTTACGCAGCTAAATCGGTAAAATCGATACGAAGGTGTTGCAGAAATGAAAGTGGAAACGAAAATTTGTGATATCTTAGCGTAACTGTTTACGAACAAACTTCTATTTTTATTTTCATTGCTTGATCTTGTTCCGCGTAAGGCTAAATTTTAAGTTAAAGCGTTAAAATCCAAAAGCGCGCCTATTGGGGAATGAATTCATGCTGAAATATTTCTACCTCTTCAATCTATGTCCTAACATATTAAGGACGTTTGATACTTATTACACCAGTTCAGCAAAACATAACAGCTGACTTACCAAGGAATCATTAGTAACAGAGTAAGCTCTGTTTAAAAGTCGCTCAAAATCAAGACTGATCCGCTAATTGTAAATAAAACGATTAGCAAACGAACCGTATTCTTCGTGTTGATTCTGTGAATACTTATTGCAAGTGTCGTGAATAATTGTACAACCTCTCCGTGCCTACAAATCGTGTCAGTGTCCGTTACGCGGCTTACACCTCTGATATATAACCGAAGAATCATTTAAAAACTCAATTAGGGCAAGCAATATTCAAGAAAAATTTGGTAATCCAATACAAAAATTCTCTAAAATTGCTCTTAACTTTTACTCTTTCGTAAAAACTTTTTTCGATTTTGTTTCTTGATAAAAGACTAAATGAACAATAAAACGAAGCCGTGCATTAGAAATAATTTAACACTTCGATCATACCATTGATTATTATTTTTTTTAATGGTTAAATACATGTAAAAATCAAGATGTAAAAGACAAGGGATATATTTTTACCTACACCTTCCATACTATGAATTCACCAATGTAAAACATTGTTTACCGGCTGAGGAGAGGGGATATAAATAATAAACGACATCACCGAACACCCGACACTTTTTAATCATCACTAACGGGTAGATCGCATTACATGGGTGCACGCGACAAATAGATTTCGCAATTAGAGTTTTAAAATTACTCTAACGGCAGATGTCATTATCTTTAAAGTTAAACTTCAATTCGGAAAAAAACCTCGACTGGCAGCCACGTCTTCATACCCAGATTGGGATTCGAACCCGTAGCATTCGCGTTTCCCGCCGAGGTTGCCACCCACCGGCCTAACCCGTCTGGCTCGACAAATATCACCCCTTCCTCCAATCCCCACGATGACTCCTCTGCGCTCACCGTGCCACGAGAAATTTCATATCGCCTCAAGTGTTTCAAACAGAAGCGAGGGATTAATCCACGAGGGTCTTTTTACGACGCACCGCACGGTCGAGTGAAGAATATTTGGCAGCGGCGTAAAAGACGCCCCCAGCAGAGACACCTCGAAAACACTCGACAGAGAGTCCCCGACTCTCTCTCTCGCAGGCAAATACTACACACTTGACGTCTTGCACTCGGCTCCCATTGCTACGCCAACTGGCACACGTGAGGAAAGCGCACCGCTAATTAAGCATTTTTTTGCGTTTTTTTCGAGGACGCTCAGAGGAGCAGTTTTTCCGTAAGGGCATTGGGAAGGTGGGGTAGCGAATGAAACAACGGTGTGAGAGTAGAGGTGAATCAAACTCGATGCTGAAAACACAAAGAAAATGTCAATAAACGAGTGTAATTCCCGTATTCCTACAACCTCACCTCATCCATCTGGCGAGCTGCTGAAAGAGGCGCAAGGGCGTGTGGCAGAGGATGTTACCACACCAACCATACATCAATTTTCAATTCTATTTTCATTTATGCATGTTCCATTAGCCACCTGAAGTGAAATATTTATATCAATGACAGAAGGGGGGACAAAAAAATGAATAATGATAATGCCAATTTCTGCCACACACTTTTTCATGTCATAGGTCATGTTTCCGAGTATTAGATTATTGATCAAGTCCCCCACACAAATCTTACAGTGACTACAATAGGAAAAGCGTGTTATGTTCGGTATAATGATTTCGCAAAATGATACCCCACACAGCTCTCTTACCTGAATGCATTAACAGGTGTTTAAAATTAGGAACTGATTGAATTTGCCGAAACGCCCTTCAAGGTGGCTTCTCCAATACGCGGATTATTATCCTTTCCGCTTCATTTGCAAATGTTTCCATCGTGTTCATCACTGAGTTTTCCTCCAGATTTATTTCAGTGTTTTTTTTATGCATGCACGAATTCACGATCTGAGAACCGATCCGAAATTGTATTTCCATGTTTCAACATGAAAATGAGCTCCCTAGAAATTATCCCATAAAAGCCGCCTTGGTTTTCTACGCAGTGGCGCGTTGGATACGGCCAACTGTCGACGCCAACACATAACTCAAGCCAGCGCCTATATATAACGAAGTTATAAGTCAACCACGCCCCTTCTCCATTAGCTCGAAGGAAAAAAAATACCACGCCCAATGCCTGGAACGTTCTGCTTATTTTATTAATACTAGAGCACGCAACTTTTTGACTCCTGGACTGGAAAAAAGCGGGAAAGCGTCGCTAGAAAGAACGGAGATCGACTGAGGGCTAGTGTTTTTACTGCTTCCCTTTCCGCTGCCTATAATGACCCACATAGTATCAACTTTGTTAATGCGTTCCAGTCACTGTCGTAAAAGACATTCCTAGGATAGGGAGTTAACACGATGTTTACTGGGTGTCTCTCGCTGAAAAGAGTTAATCACACGATGCATTCGTCGGGCGCCTCCTTCCCATTGCAATTTCCCCCATCTATACCAAACAGTTTCATCTGACAATGATAGCGTAGACAATCATCGTCCGAAGCCAAATTAAGAGATATGAGGATAAATGCTACAAATATAAATATGAATATTGCGTCGGAATTAAGAATTACGACCTTGAGTTACTTCAAATTTTAAATCTTTCCAGCGAACTTTGAGCGGAAGGAAAGATGATATCGAAGGCTATGAATCGCCCATCGATTTTGAAAAAGACAAAACCTGAATCGTCGCTAAGATTTGAAAACAAACTGATTAGCTAAAACACCGATAGTTCCGTTCTGCACAAAAGAATGTAAAAATAAATCCTGCAGTCTGGAAACATTTTGTCCTCTTAAGGGTGGGGATCAAGGCATGAATAGGATCAACTTCCGCATAAATCGATTAGGTCGCAATGTAGTCCGCAGGGATCAAATGCCGGCCGCTGACGGGTTAAGATCTTTGCCCGCTGTCGGTGTTGCGCCATCTGTTCGGCAAACAATCGACCCCCGTCATCGGCAAACGGGCACGGGAAACAAAAAAGGAAGGAAATTGACAAGGAGAATCACTACCGACCTCGTACTTGAAACGCAGGATTGGAAAGAGAGAGTTGGAAAGAGAGAGTTGGAAAGAGAGAGAGAAAGGGGATGAGAAGGGGGATGCAAAAAGACGGGAAAAGGAATAAAAAAGGATAAGAGAAAGAATGACTACGCGACGGGGAACGAACCGCGTCGCTAAGCAGTCTTCGAACACATTCGGCGAGAGAAAGAGCGAGCCGAGGGCCGCTTTAAGTATCCCGAAATGCAAGGAAGAGAGCGACGTCAGAACGGTGGGGAGTTGAAGATTGAGGAGAGCGAGGGGAAGAAAACATGGAAAGCCGATAAGTTGGAACGGGTGGGAACGCTGAGAGATGACGAAGGAGAGGGGAGCGAGAGAAAGGGAAAGGGAGGAAGGGGAGGAGGCCGCCAATGGCCACCTCTCCTCCGCCCGCTATTTCGACCACTACTTCGATATCATGCATTGCTACAGTCAAAGACCATACTCGCTGCGTTCTCATTGTGCGTGCTCACGCGATTTATCGATTGCGATGCGCGATATCGAGCGCTCATGAGATATGCGAATGCAATGCCTCGGTGCGATTGCGATATGTCGATTTTATGCGATGTTTCACGAGGGTGAACGTGTACGCGAAATTTAGATACTTCCGACTGGAATGCGGTCTGAACAGGAGGATTTGTTTGTTCCATGTTGAGGGGCGGTTACGATGCACAGCCAACTTTGTTGGCCATGGGCGTGCACCTCAGCAATGCAATGCACCAAGGACCAAATATTGCGGTGCCGAAAGGGGAGCATCGCCGTCGCTTTTCCTGCGACGCACTAACAAGTAAGCGGCGTAGTTGAGTGCCGTTCCTCCCCCACCTGCCTTTCTCCTATCTCCCCCAGTCACACCCCCCCTCCCCCTCAACATTCCTCCCCTCCACCCAACAATGCCCCCACCACTCCTCCTCCCTCGCCGCTGCCTCCTCTCTCTCCCCCCCCCACCAACCCCCTCACCACACGCCCTTACGCGCGCACATCTCCCTCGCTACCCACGAGCGTACTTTTTCAGAATAGTTTCGTGCATCGTACACACACAGACATACATCCCTTCAAATCATTCGCGTCCCTCCCGACATGCGCCTCCGCCGGCAGTCCGCTCCTCCCAGTCACGAGGGAAATGTCCCGAGCGGTCAACTGAGAGCATCTACGTCCGCGTGGGGCGGCCGTACATAGATAAAGGCAGCGGCAATTGTCCGTGAAAATGTTTTCATTTCGCTTTAAGTCATCAGTGACGTTGGTTTAGTTGAATAAACTAGCGGGGCAATTTACACCGAATAAAAAAAATCTGCATTTAATTCCATCCAATCCATTTAGAATGCCTATCATTTTACGGAAAAAACACTTGCTTTTACGGGCTTAAGTCCAATTTCCACATAATCATGTCCACTTGCACATTACTCAAAATATACACTATTGACCTTCTGTATCTTACTCGCATAACACATGATTACTAGTAAGAAGATACGCTTTCTGGGGATAGAGATAATATTAAGCCAAATAAGCACACATTCAGAAAGAGCAGACCATGCGAAACATAGTCGGATCGTTTTACTCGCGCGCTTTTGAAACGAAAACACAAGCATACTCGTATAAAGTATTTTTAGATTTTCAAGAAGGCTTTCGACAAGGTCCCTCGCAACGAAATCATGCAGAAATTTCCGCTGGCAAGGCACCAATGCGGTCGCACGGAATTAATGACACGTTGATTTGCTACGTAATTTATGGACTTTTGTTTCATATTAATCAAAAAGTAGAACATGGCGTCAAAGGTTCGTGAGGCGTGACTTGGGCTATGTCACCAGGAAGTGCGATGAGGTTATTTCCAAGCACACTTTTTTATCAAATATAATATATATTGACAATATAACTTCTCGCGTAATAAGCGAAATAAATTATTTTCCGACAACACATTAATATGCGGAGATAGAGATAGCATTATGGCAAATGGTGAGAAATTATCCCACGCGATTTTCATGTGCCGGATTGACGAAAATATTAAGGATTAGAATTAAACCTAAAAAAATGGTCTGTAATTTATATTCTGAGGGATGGTACGCGCGGCATCACGTAGAGATGGGATTGAATGAAGTAATACGTCAGGTGCTAAAGACTCCTGCCAACAACCTCTCGCTGGGAATGCATGGTTGTCATTTGAATTTCACAAAAAATGTTCAGGAGAATGAATACTGCACAGTATAGAGGGAACATTCAGAACGTTCGGCATGTATTCGAAACATCGGAGTCTCAACTAAGGAACCGCATTGCAATTTCAAGAAGCATCCCACAGATTCGCGACGTTTAATGAAAAATGTAAGTTTCACACGGTTTTGAAGGAAACTTGGCTAGGAGACTACCTGGTTACCGGGAGTATAATTCGAACTACTCGGTTTGACATCTAAATGGGTCGTTCAATATTTTATTCGGAAATGCAAGATATTGGATCTCGTAGTATCATTAAAGGTTTGATTTTAGGAAGCCTCACATCTCACTAGATTTCTTTTTAACTTTCAGGTATAGCCATCACGAGGTTTCATTTTCATAGTCGACTGACGAAAGATAAGACGAAGAGTATCTTTACGGTCTCATGATATAACTGCAGATTGGACCGCAAGAATAAAAATATATGAATGAGGCTAATGTATTGATTAGATTAGATGGCTTGTTTCAAATTCGCTCGAATAGCGAAATCACATCAAAACAAAGAATGTTCCTTCAAACATTTCCGAGCGAAAGACCCAACTGTTAGCCCTCCTCCCTTATACTAACACCTTGAGAGGACGAACTCACTATTTCTAAGAATATATTGAACGTCTGGTTTCCTAACAACAACAACAGACCGTGTGGATATGACTCACACATTAACAACTATTTAAACAAATGAAAGTTTTAATTTATCATATGTAACAAACAACTCTTAATGTGACTTGAAACTTAATGAACTACGACAAGACAAAAGTTTTCCTCTTTTTTCAATTAGAATATTGTGCAGCCCATTCGTTGAGGCACACTTCATTCGATATAACTCGCAATGACAAATAATATTAATTAAAGCATTTAGAATGATTTACAATTTTACTTTAGCGGCGTGGGGTCAGCTCAATTTAAAAAGAACTACACAGCTATAGAAAATATCGCCATATTAAAAATCTCATTAAAGCAACTTACATGTAATTTATTACGCTTCTTCATATTACGTCCATTGCCATTCACTAGATATTCACAGTGGATGAAAAAATTCAGCATTTACAAAGGAGACGGCTTGTAAATGCTCTTTTCTGAATATTTCACACGATATTAGCTTCCTGGCAAAATGCCTTCGGTGGCTCTTTCGCAGAGATTAGCCACAGGATGAATTAAAAGCAGGCCAGTGTTCGGATTCGATTTCGCGAAGAAAAAAGTTTTCAAAAGCTGGTGGATGGTTATTCAGTGAAGGCCGGAGATACCTAGGTTTTCATACTGCAAACTCTCCGAAGCCCACCACTTAGCTCAGTAGAACCGGAAATCGGGCAATTTTCACTTCGCCTCGGCAAGTTGACTATCCACCTCCGGGTTTTCGTCTATGAGGATGTGGGCTGCGTATGTTCTGTAGGGTGACTGCAATTTGCGGATCTCTGCTCCGCAACCACCGACTAGATTGGCGGCCATCGTTTAAAAACCATCTGAAGCATCAATTCTTGCAATGATCCTAGCGGGGAGAATTTCAACGGGTGCCAAGAATAAAATAATTACGTAATAACCACTAGGAATTGTACAAAAAAACCGTCGGCAATGGGTAAGGCGCCACCCGTAAACAAATTACCCAGACAAATGAATTTTGGCTTGACCTTCGTGACGTTATGTGACGAGGGAGGAAGTCTCGGACTCCACGTGACGACACAGAAAGGATAACCAAACTCAAATGTTTATTTTTTACCGTCCTACTAACTGGACCCTACTAGGATGAAGGCAAAAAGATGTAAGAGCCAGGTAATGGGTTAGGAGATTTCAATACGTAATTCCTTACCCAATTCCGCAAATATTATTGGGTTTGCTGATTCGAATTCTGCTAGCGGACACTATGGAAACATAGTGTGGGTTCCAAAACCCCCGAATGAATGATCGGACGAATTGCAACCCCCATGCTACATTTATTATGAAAGGACGGAGAGTAGTAAGGGAGGATCTTACGGATAGCAACGTGACTTTGATTAAGCGGAAGGATCGACTCGAGCATGACAGTGTGTGACAATGGGGGGGGGAGGAGGAGTTGGAAGATAGCGTGCCTATATTTACGGGTGGCGCACAACAGTTGAACGCAGTCACGTTTCCAGATATATAACATGGAAGAAAAAAAAGGATGCATATGTGGAACGAAGAGATGACAAAGAAAGTAGGGAAATATATCAGACATGTCGAAGAAGGCGACGGAACGAAAGCAGCAAAATATACTAAGACAGAGAAGGCTGAGAATTAGTATTTTAAATTAATAATATGAATGGAGGGATCGCAGATGCGCAGAAAATATGAAACATTAGTGGACAGTGATAAAATGTAAAAAAAACTCTGCACGTGGTGTAACAGAATGACCAAATAGGGACCTTGAAAAACCACAGGAAACCTGAGAAAATAGTTTAGACGGAAATGCTGAGAGTGAATATTTTGACAGACTTCGACTCACATTTCGAACGCGACCTGGATATACGAGTACAACATGGAAAAATTTGTGTTTCATGCGAGCAAGAATATTAAGATTAGCCAGCACTGCCATTTATAGATGAAGAATCGAGTGTCGAATTGCGCTCGATGAGAGATAACACCGAGACCACCAAAGATCAGGGATTAACTCTTGCCTTTGTTTCACACAACCTTTGCGAAATGGTAATGCCACCAGGGGCCCAGGTCTGTAACTAGTTATCTCCAGAGAATAGCGCTTACGAATCTCCCAAAACAGCAGATTCTCCAAACCCAAGTCTGTAACTTGTATTCTCCCGAGATAGAGAAATATGAGGCTCTCCGAGAGAAAATAATCTCCCAGCCCAAGTCTGTAACTCGTGAAGCAACTTCCAGGAGACCCTGACGGTAGAACCTATCTCGTCCGTCCAGAAAGGGGGTATTTAAAATTTTCTCGAAAGGAAAACTGCGTATTTCGACACGGATTTGTCCATTTTTTACTAAAATTTGAAGCACGATATAGACAACTGTGGTTAATTTCCGCATATTAGGAGTAGTTATATGGAAGCAATTATACACGACTCTGTGGAAGATGGTTCTCAAATATTTTTCATGGATTACTGAAGGAATCCCTACGTTACCCGTCAAAATGGTACAGTGTTTTGATGTTGTGTTCACCTGCAGCTTGTTTGTTTCCGATTTTAAAAGTTCAGTTACATGTAAACAATAATCGTAATTTATCTTCCGAGTAGTAAGTAGTTGATGTGTATTGCTAATTGCTGCATGCAAATTGCGATCATATAATGCCTGCGGTGCAAACGAGCAAGATTGCAGCAGTGTAGATGAAGTAGGTACTTCAACTTTAAAAATTGTTGACCTTTTAGACAATCCAGACTCCAAAGCTAACGCCTTTTTTGTTGGAAAATGGTTAGGTTTGCGCATTTATTTAAAATAAATTGTTATTCCGTTTAAAATTGATATAGATTGGTTTTAGTCGAGGTACTTTATAGGCATAAACCATATTCCTTCTCACTTTGACGTGGAGACAAAGGCAAACACTACAGGACTATACAAAGGTAACTTCTTCAATTTAATCTGACTTCTTTAATCTGTTGCAGTAAATCAATGATAGTATTTTGTTGTACCAGGTTATAAGCTAATTGGTTCTGTTGTAAACATTTCTCATAAAAATAACGAAATGGATGTATTAAATTATTGTGTCATGCCACAGTTTGATTGGCATGCATCATTGACTGTCGTTGCTACTTAGAATTTGAGTTTCCAATATCCATGTGATTGAAATATAAATATTGGAGGCATCATTTCTTTTGTTAGTAAATTATTGTTTTCGGGTGAATATTGCACTGATATCAATTGCTCGCCATAATATGCATAATGCATCTTTCCGTTTATAAAGTAATCATACATTAAATATTGTAATCATATGTTTCCATTGACTATGCATACGAAAAGACTTAGTTTAGTCTAGGAGTGAGGAAAGAATAAGTAATTTTATAAGTGCCGGTTTATGAAGTTTTTTCATTGAGAAAAGAGTGACTAAGCTGAAGCAGGTTAACTAACTAGTTAGTCTGGTGTGAATTTGCATTATAATGGATGAAAAAAAGAGTACTTTTATACATTGTGTAGATTTAGTCTGCTACCTAACCCTTGGAATGCATTATCAACAAAGATTGATATGGTCAACTAGTTACGGGAATTACATTTTCTCTTCCAGCCGAAAAGAGCTCTTGCTAAGACTTTTAATGATATATGGTCTGATGATATGATAATTGAGGACAGTGACCTTTCATTAACTAATACAATTATGCACTATCCGTAGAATGCGTTTTTAGGAATTAATCTTCCTATCAACGCAAACGTCCTGGCAGATTTTTGCAGTAGCATCCTCAACAAATTTTATTCATCAAAATATTTATTAAATGTGAAACATACAAACGATACAAACTCTTTCATGCCCCGCATGATACTCGTCTGCACTATATGGATTCGTGTGACGTTATACTTAACAAGTAGTAACGAAATATTTCACTGACTCGCGAAGCACTTCCCACGAGAACTTCTCATCTTCCATATTCTTCTACGAGTCTAGACTTCTCTACCTTTTAGTCGACAGAAAAAGTTATCTAGCCCAGTTGCGGACTTCCATCCGGAGGTATCAAGGAAAGAAAAATTTTTAACGTTTCTCCAGGAGAGAAAAGTTACAGACTCTACCCCCTGGGAGATACACGATACACGAATTAAATTAAAATACATGGTTTTAAAAAACGACTACAAAACCCACAAGGGATCCATTTCTCCAAGGCTCAGTTTAAAAATCATTGTAATTCGCACATGCCAAGTCTAATGATGGTAATGTAGTGAGCATAACGTGTTACTAACCTGATTACGTAAGCGAATTAGATATTTTTATACAATAACATCCAGCTGCAAGCAATCAAGCGAATTAATTACAAATTAATGACATTTCAACAAAGCGAACAAGCATTTCCGAAAGTAAAACCCCGAGTATCTCTAGGTCATATTAAGGCCCAATGCAGACAAGCTTCGAACCTGTTCACGAAATATTCTTATCCGATGACGCACTGCTAAATCATTTGAGACATTGAAAATGGACGAAACTCAGCACTGAAGAGAGATTTACAGAATGATTATTATGACACAGATTTTATTTTATTTCTAACTCACTGAAGCGGATTAATTTTAATTAAGCGGCGAAATATTCTGATAATTGTTTCCATGACAACCCTTTTCCCTATGCTTGAAAGAACTATACAAATATTTTTTAACAACATAAAAAAACCGTTTTGTTTACATTCAGCCACGCGAGGAAAATATTTGAAATTTGAGCGACAGTAAAATTGATATTTAAAAAGCAAAACGAATGTTGGTGTGTCTATAGGTCATCGGGAGTGTTACCGGTAGAAAAAATATTAATAGCACGCACACGTTTCACATAGTTATTGTTTATGTAAGTCGCGAAGAAACACCTGTTAATGAGTGTAAAAAGCGCCCTCCTGCATCCTTTCGGAAATAAGTGAAAGGGTATGAGTATGAACACAACTTTCGATATCACCTTACGAAGAAGAAAAAGACATTCAATTGAGTAGACTCGGGCCGAAACAAAGACTAACACCGAAGAATTACACCGAGACGCTTACGACAACCACCACGGAAGAGGATAACGACAAGAAACGACAAACACGGACGCTGAGAAACGGAATTGGATTCCACGCATAATGTGAGGATTTTGAAGATGTTTTCTATCGACCGGAGTCGATAACTCTACACGCCTCGTCGGAAAAGCAACCGTTCTCCTATTTCCTCCCACGCAGAGAGCGAGAGAGAACCCGGGAGGGCCAGCCAACAAAGAGCCTTTCCACTCGCTTGGTCCCATTCTCCCACCTCTCTTCACTCCGCCGGACCATCGTGAACTCTTAACCTCTCGCGGCACCCAAGGCAAAACCTTTCTTCAAAAGGCTCTCGCCTCACCATTCCTGAAGACAAATTGACTCCGGCGAGATTTTTTATTTTTATTTTTTAAAACTCTCACAACACACACAGAGGTATGTGTTGTGGAACCATGGGGAGCGCTTTAAAACTAACTGCGATCCACAGAGTGGAAGAATCTTGATTGAGGAATACTAGCGCTTCGTTTCCTTGGGGAGAGGCCTGCCCTCGAGACGGAAATATCTTAAGTCACGACAATAATATAAGTCATCGAATTTATTACTTCAACAGCAAAAAAATAATCGCACATAAATCCCAGCTCTCATGTTTTTATCTTCAATTCAGAAATCAGCGTCTTGCGCGCCACTCTGAGTTAGCACTTGGCTCCTATCTTTATGCACTCCAAATGACTGCGGGCACTGTCGATGCAGAGGACATCCGGTGGTCGTTAAGTCGGAAATTTAGCGCGTTCACTAGTACCGACGGCATTTGAAGACGCGGCGAGGGTGGTTTAAACGAGGAGTGAACGGTTGAAAACCTTCCGTGAGACCTGCTCCAACGTCCATATCGAGGCGCCAGGGTTAATTCAAAGGGAGATTCTTCTCCGCTCGCCTTCGTAAACTCTTTTCCTCAAGTCCTTCCCCCTCCAGGGAACTCGAGGGGTCGTCTTTTACGATTCCCTCCGACACGCTTTCTTCCCATCACCGCGGGGGAGGAGAGTCTCCCCACCCATCCGACACCAACGCCACCCTCGGAATCTCGGCGTTCCCCCGCGGCACGGCCGTCGCCGGTGAACGCACGCCCCGCCGCCGTCTTTTGCCTCATTGCCGGGCAGTCCTCAAAATGGAGTCGTCTTGAGAGTCATGCACATACGCCAGGCACGCTTTCACTCGTCCAATCGCTTTCCGGCATTCCCTCTCCGGCCTGACTTCGCTCCCTCCATCGGGCGATCGAGAATCGAAATCCGGCGTCCGATTAAGGTCCACGGTACGAAACGAACAGTATCTATCATGACTGCCACCTTCCAAAGGACAACTGCGATGCGGAGAGGGGTGCGGAGGACGTGAACGAAAGGGGCGGGAGGAGAAAGGGTCGTCGAGGGGTCAAACTGTTCGGCGTCGCGTCCGACGTACGGTGATCTGAACGCGAGGTGCTCACGGCGATCAGGTGCGGGCGTGGCGACGCAGAAGTATCCTCCCAAACCCGGAGCAGGAAACGGCCCGTGCATAGTTGCCAAAATTACCCCTACAAACAACCTGACACATTGCAAGGATTACGGAAAAGTTTAGCACCCACTAGAGGCGACGACCCTGAAGAGAGGGCATCAAATTCGTGAGTGACGAAGTTACGATACCATGCCATTACGAATGCAAAATCGTCTTCGAAAGAGCCAGCTAAGCAGAAAATTAAGGACAGTCGTAGGTGAGTAGAGCCTTACTTATGAATCCACTTTCAGCTGTTTACTCTTCTATCAGTAATGATTCTTCAAGATTCGATAATCTGTAATTTAGAGTTTCTAAAAAGCAAAAAATGGAAGCAAGATCAAAATAACGAACAGAAAAATCCACCGATCTAAAAATTGTTGATAGTATTGTAAATATTTTACATATTAAACCTCAAAACTCATTAATTCTATGGTTTTAATATCACTATAAGTGGACGTGGTAGTCAGGTGGGTAGAGCGTCGCGCTATTGACTGAATGGCCCCGGTTCAATTCCGAGTGACGACTCTGGGCACCCTCAGTTTCATCCAAGCTGTGTGAGTTTTCGGATACAAGATCTTCCTTGGAAACCATAACAAGAACAGGGAAAGTAACTAGCCTGGGTTTAGTATTAGGTAAGCTCTACCTTCACCTATGAAACCAAACTTCGGGTTGATTAATGCGGTTTTGGTAATACAAATATTATTATACGTAATGCAAAATGTATTGGATAGTGTACCTCTTTAATTTAGTCTTCGGCAGGTAGACGTTGGACGCATCAGGGTTAAGTCAAGAGGTTGAACAAATAAACTTTAATAATTAATGCACAAGTCTCAACCAAGTAAGCGAGGGCATCCAGGAAATTGTGATGGTACCGCTGCGCAGTCATCTGAAGGAGCAGACGCAGCGTCTGATCCAAACAAAAGTGTCGTATCTCTCATGCCAGTGAAATCTCATACTTGTTATGTTTCTTAATGGGACAATAATGTACTTGCTTATCAAAATGGAGGTATTTTTCGAAATTTATAAGATCAAAAATAGGTCGTCAAAAAGTTTCATTTTAAGCGATTTCAGTAAACTTACCCCATTTTACTCATTTATTCCATCTCTATCCTAGCATACATCTTCCTCTATCACATCCATACGTGCATGGTCTCATACATGCTGGTATGTTCCTGAGACTTCCTAGATTCTTCCTCTCGAGAGCCTCTTTCGCCGCACACCCATAGCCTTCCTCGGCCTACCCCATCCTCTTCTCTCATGTAACGTATGTCCGATTTGAGACTCCATTCTAATCGATTTCTCAAAATGATCCGAACCGAAGAAACGCATTTCTTTCATATTTGTCTATTATCGGTTCATCCAAACCACATTATATTATTCCTTATCCTCTCTCTCCTTTTTTAAATCTATTTTATCAATTTATTTTTCGTTTCCTTACTATATTTGGGGAAAATTACACTCTTATAAACAGTCATTTTTGCTTACTTTGGCAATCGTTCCGTATTTAATGTAACCCACTTGCCACCAAAAACCATTCTGCCGCCATTCGCACGTCACACAATCTCGTCATCAATTCCACATAATTTTGAAATTAATATTTTTTTTGGAAAACATTCGGCCAGGATATTAAAAAAACATACACAAGTTAGTACATTTTGTCCTTCAATTTTTCCACTTCTTATTCATCCAATCTTTTCATATTCTTCTCCTCACCTAGAAACTTTATTCTTTCGTTTTATAGGCATTCACTCGTGAACTCTTATTCTCTCAGTTACCTTACTAAAACCACCCCGGACTCTTATCGATCGCGAATTCTGTGCGGGGCTAACGATTATTTAAATCTATTAGAGCGGGAGGTTATTTTTTTCCTATACCGAAATAATCTATTCTACCGAAAAGGTTTTGGCCTAATTTATTCTCTCAACGTCTAACATATATGCGACACGCAGGGGGGAACATACCAACTGCCAAACTGCTAATTTGAACACTGATAAATAATTGACGTGGTTTTAGTTCATGTGCGAATCGTCGATAGTAAATGACTCTGACTTTTTGCTTGAACGAGACGGCGAGGAGGAGAAATTCCGCGCCGCGCCGAGCAAACGATATTTCAAAGAATTTAATGCGACCACACCGAAGGTCACAAGTTCGATTCGTGGAAAAGGTGAATTTTGGACTGTACGTCTCTTCGCCGCTTCCCTTACGTTCTGCATGCTTTACATTTCAAGGAGTTTCTGAAACGAAATACATTCCATGGGGGGTTTGGAAAAACCCTCGCTGACACTGTCCCATGTGGAAACTGGCGCGCCAGTTCGATCTGAGTGAAGAGTACTGGTGCTTAGTGTTACGGTGGCACCTTCCCATGGGAAGCACCAGCATACGGTGCACTGTAGTTCCTCGCCGAGTAATTTAGAAAGGCAGCAAGCAGAAACAAATCACCAACCCGAGGAAACTTTACGAGGAAAAAGTTTTACCATACGGAAGAACTCGCGCAGAACACCGTTCTCCGGTGGGACAAATGAGAATGACTGCACCGCATCTCGGAAACCGTTGGTAGGATAAGGACGGTCGGCACTGAGAGAAATATCAACGTCACCTGTATGATTTCATGAAATTCCTCAGGCATATAGGGAACAAATGGTGCAAATTCAATGAATTTCCTTATGTGAAATAACAAATGTACAAACAACGAGGATTCGGAGTTGTAGTCCCAATTTTGACGGAATATCTTAGATACTGCAAATTCTAAATTTTGTCAATGCATTCAAGACTTGCGCTGTAATTAAATACTATACTATATTTTCAAAATGCTGATCAAAACGCCAGAATATATCATCGAAAAACATCTCACTATGTTCAAGCCGTCAATGGCTAAAAAGTAAGGGAGCCAAAACTTTATGTCTGCTGTAAACAAAATATCAAAGAAAACTACTCAAAAATCATGTGTGTGAGGCTTCCCCTCTTTTGATTTCATGAATTTTCCTAACTTACAGCTTATCCAGGTTAATATTTCAATATCTTGTCGTAAACACCATTCAGCTCGCCTCAGCAAAGTGCAAGCTTGTCCCTTAAATTTTCTGAGTAGTAATTAATTCGTACTATTTACTCTTTCGGAAATCCATTAGCAGAATTTAATAGAAGCAATTTCTTACAACCTTCTAATTGAAAATTCACGGATGGGGATTTCTGAAAAACTCCATCGACAGCGCATTTTTTGACATGCAACTCCCTATGATGAGAGTGGATCGAATCGGTACATGGCCAAGTGGAAATAAGACTAGGCAGGCGGGATGACAATTGATGACCATTGACAATCTGCCAGCCTAATCTCACATGCTCCCAGAGCAGCGGAATTTAAATGTAATTCAGCAGATTTCCCTAGTTTCTCAGCTTTTCTAGGATTTGTATGAAATTGCGCGGCTATCCGCTCTTCCATATTTTCCGGTATCTTAGCGATCCTAACACGACAAACTAACAAAAACTTACACAAGTACGACCACTCTTCAAAAGGCATACTACTAGCCACCAGAATTCGCAACTCGATTGCCAATACGTCGATAACCATCTTTCTTTGTGATAAATTACTGGTCTTACTATTATCATCGAGTTTTGACGATGTTAAGGCCTGAAAAATAAGATGAATGAATCATCTACAAGGAGGAATGCATTGGTAATCAGACGGATCGAATGCCAGCACCCGATTAAAATCCATTAAATTTCAGCTTCGTCTGCGAAAGGGGAAGTGGGCCAGACCACGCAGTGACGAGGAGAGGTCTCTCGGCGGCGACGAGAGGGTCGGACGCGAGACCTTCCACATAGGGTCCTCTCTCGCGCCCTGAGTCGAGGGACTGAGCGACCCCGGACGGCGATGACGGGGTGTCTGGATTCCGACTCCCACCCCAACCCTCTCCGGCTTTCGATCACCACTCCACCACCAACGACGAGGCTCGTCCGAGTTTCTTTAATTACCAGCCGTGACTGGTGTTCGACGATATCGACCCGGACCCTTTGATCGGGAAACATAAAACCGGGACGGAGGAAAGATAAGTTCAACAATTTCTCATTTCTTTTGTCACGGGAAAAAGGGCGGATTATTCACTCGCCTGCTTCCCTCGGATGTCGAGTTCTGCTTTCTTTATGGCTTCCAATCTCGTCCCGGTCTCAAACGTCCAGACAGAATTCCAATCCCATCCAAAAATTAATACCCCAAGATGTTGCGCCCACTTGAGTTCGAAAGGATCGATAGATATGCGAGAGAGGGGGCGGTGCTTGTGTTGACCCGAGCATCCATTCCGGAGCATCTACCGTTCACCCTCCCGTGAATTATCGAGTTTTCTCCATTAACGCTCGTCGCAAACGATAAAGAACATTCGCCAAATGAAGTACGCAACACACCGAAACCATCATTCATTGCCAAAATTATTCCTTCTCAGACAGATAAGGATTGGTTTTAAAGGTATCATTATCACGTATCACAGTCATCTCCCGCTTGTCCATTCTTATTCAACCGCGATTAACCAAACGAGGGAATAACACCGATCCATTCAATACAATCGTCGATTCTTCATCACATGGCGGGTGATTCTGAATTAGGAGTAATCTATTACGGAAGAAGTATGCGGCAGCAAAACAAATGAATATCGGGTCTCCGAAACAAAGGGTTAACAACGACTTGCCCTGCAGGATAGGCAACAAATCAATTTCAATTTCATGATTTGTTGAGACAAACGAACGTGAAAAACCGATCCGCGATAGCGAACGCGTCAAAGCATCATTTATAGCATCACCTACATCACTTTCTCTCACTTCAGTTCCTAACTTAGCCAGGCTTACGCGTCTAGGTAGCATGGAACTTCATTCCGCCAACATGGAGGGAAGTTACACTTATACAACACTAATTATGAACGATTATCCCAGAAGGATGGTACGTTTAAAAAACACTAATGCTTTTGAAATTGTGGGAGAGTTTCCCGCATATTACACGTGAAAACGGAATGGTAGCTTCGTTGTTTGACTCGAAAGTGCCTTAAATTGAGATTCATAACAGCAATTTACGTGCGAAACACTAAATTCACATAATAATTCCGATTAAATGCATGACGACAAAGTCAGCATCATTCTGTACGTGCAAAACATATACTTTTTCATTTTAGGTTCATTTTATAACTATTCCATTGCATCAAATACATTTAAATCAGATAATTTAAATAAATAAATAATTTTTGGAACATGGGATATATTGTTCACACACGGAATAGGTATCTTCTTTGCGATGCGCGATGTCCTGCTATTTCAAGAAAGTATTTCAAATATTTGTACACGTATAATTTCAAGAAAGGAGTAAATTACGCCCTGACTGATCCCGATAAGCGCGTAAGCCGGAGGGAAGGTCGCAAAAGCCTGAACCCCCCACCCCCACAATACTGCCGGCCTGGATACACCTCTAAACGGGCAAAGAGAAGTTCGAAAAAACGGGATTGTCATACAATAGATGCTTGAAAGAAGCCCTAACGGCTTCATCATGTATTTCATACCACGAGTGTAACCATATTACTCTACTCGACAAGCTTTACCCTCGCTTATTAAACCAACATTGAGGTTGATTGATGCCTGGAGGTTATGATGTACACTTAATATCGGATACCTATTGACAATACAACATTACGATGCCCGCGAAATGCCTCCGAGAGATTCTATTTAGGGTCGATTAATTACGTTGGGGTCGCCCACAAAAAAACAAAAAGACGATACCATAATAATACCATACCAAATACCATTATAACCATAAGACTCAAACTTTTGAATCAAGAATTTGTCTTCAAAATTCGTTTGATGCGATCTCGTCACAGCGAAATCCCTTAAAATTTGAGCATAAAGTCTTAGGATAATGCATCATGGACATAATATCCTTCCGAAAGATCCAACAAATACTAACCACTGTACAAATAAACAACCTATGCAATGCTAGAATTGGTATTTCCATGCTCCAAACACGAGTAACTGGACAAACAAGAACAATCATGCAATGCGGTCGTACGAGCTTGTTATGCCAACTGATTAACTTTTTAAGAAACTAACAGTGTGAACAAATATCAAATAGGAACATATTTTTCAAAACATTTTCTCCAAAATTTTCTAAATTTGGCTTGCCTCGTTTTTCTCCAGGTATTTCCAGGCTGGCTGAAACAATATAAATAGCACCGACAACAGAATATCGAGTTTACATTTACCGAGTTTCCTCCGAGGTAAAAAAAATGGGTTTCCGGCTGCGAAGGAAAACGCTTATCCCAAATATGGCTCTCCTGAGCAACAAGAAATTTGAAGTTTTCCGGAGAGAGGACTCAAGTTCTAAAATGAGCCCTTTTCAAGACTCTGCGTCTGTGCGACGAGGAAACTTCCCTCAAATACGAACTTCTCATCGCAAGAGTCCGTGAGTATTTCGAGCACATCTTCTTGAAAATGAATCCATTTCCGTCGACTTAGGGAACATGCTCTTGAATAAATTTAAAACAACTTGAACTTTGAAAAAAAGTTGACATTTTTAAACGGATTCGAAACTATTCCGCGAGCTCGAGTTTACGACATTTACCACACCCATCGTCCAACTCCAAGGTCACGAGTTCAAATCCCATCAACCCCTAGCATGCAAATTTTATTCATAATGAAATTTGTTTGGTAAATACAGTGTAGCATTAGCTTTACTGCCAAAGGGCCTTCAATGATAACAATTAAGGCAACATGAAACTATCTCCTTCAGCCCACCGACGTAATAATTCTATGGTATTTTATGACGTGAAAACATTTATTAAAAAATGTATTTTGGGTGGGCGACATAACCTCACAGGAATTTCGATCAAGCCATGAAAATTTATTCGAAGCCTATATTGAAATTCTTTCGAGGAAAAGGATTACGAGCAAACATAAACCAATGCTGAGGCGGATAAGCTCCTTTGCATAACTTAAGCTTCTCCCACGAGATCCATTTTATGCGCATTTTTTAAATACACCAGGAAAACTCCCTCATGAACAAAGGGGTTATCAACGATGGAAAAATTGCTGACAACCGACAAGGATCCACTTTATAAGTTATTAAATATTATATACAAAGGCTTTTCAAGTGAGAAAAACTACGACGAATCATGCCTCTTGAATCACACAACTACGATGCATGACCAATATTACCCAGCAGATAAAAATCGTCTCGCCAAGTGACAACGTAATGGTCGTGCCCCTCAGCAGGATAACGGCAAAAGTTGAAGCATTAAAAGCAGTAAACCATTTTATGACCAATTTTAATGACAGAACAACCCTTACTCGAATGGTAATAATGTAATCGTTCAACTGCTTCCATTGATTTCCAGAATTTCACAGCACACCGTAATGAGTTTATAACTAATACATAAAATAAAATTTTTCCTCGCACGAATAGGATAGCGTTTTTAAAAAAATACTTTATATAGTGAATATGTTTTTGGATGTAAACTTGTCAGCTTTTTATTACGAAAAATAAAAAAGATCTAAGTCGACGAATACATCAGTGACTGGTGCTTCGCTGGTGTTTTTCGATTTTGGCATTTCTCACAACCGTAGGGTGAAGGTAAACCAAAGAACGATCATCGAAACTTGAAAAGGCAATACAGAAACAATACTAACAAAATTAGGTGTGATTTACAGTCGTTATTCTGGAGTAATTAGTGATTATAAATTAGGAATGATTGTTAACGGAATATAGACATTCGGAAGGGATTGAAAAACAGATCCACAGCTCAGTCACCTTAGGCCTCTTTCGGAACCACCAAGTTGAAGCCGAACGCAAAGACGCAAGCAAAATTCGCGGCACCGCGATGGAAACGCACTGCGATGTTGAGATACTCGTGCGTCACCAAGCAATGCAACACATCACACTGGAATGTAAATACCGCGGCGCGACTCAAGATCTAGGCCGTAGGATATTCCATTAATAACGTCGGCCCTAGATTGAAAAAATCGCAGTCATGCAAAGCATGTACTTCGTGCGATGTCGTCCTAATGGAGACAAAGGTTGGAGTGTTCGCAAATCAACGAACCATGAAAACATCACACAATCATTCATCCCTTAAGTAAATGCAATCAATATACGGATATCGCGGGCTCCGATGCGAAATTGATATAAAGCGCGAAGACTTAAGTGGATGCAGGTCACTCTGTGATGTTTAACTTCGACCGTCGCACGACGCCATGAGCAGGGAAGGGTGGCGTGAGTGTGCCCTTTGCGTCGGAGTCGGGGCGAAGGCAGGGTTGAACGGTCCGGGGTAAAGGCAGGGGTTAAAGTGAACAGGGGGGAGGAGGTCTCGGGGGGGTAAGGTTTTGGAGCCAGTGGTGGATTTTCCAGGTGGGGGTGTGAGCCGAGGGGGAGTGGGGGGTTGCGGGATTTGGTGGAGGGACGATAGAAACGTTAGAGAGGGAGGGGGGAGAAGAGGAGGAGGAGGAGAGAGAGAGAGGACAGAAATGGCTGCCTCAATCGATCAGCTGCTGCAGCCCGGAAGTGAGAAGACCTGTGCGTCTCTGATCAGACAGACCAGGCCCACCGAGTCTGTCTTTCGCGGAAGTAGTGAAATTAAAATTATCTTTACTTTCACAAATCCGACGCTAAACGAGGCTCCGGGGTGGACTAGGGTGTAAACCGAGGCGAGCGAGGTTGGTGACAAAGGGATCACGTGATGCGATCACGATGCGGTTCGATAACTTAATGTGCTCGAATTGAGGCGTGCGCGACTCGAAATTGCTCGCCCTAAGTCACTAATACATGCTCTCTCGAACAACTTCAAACATATCCGCTACTTGAGAGAGCGTAATAAATTTTTGCGCGACATGTTTGCAAAATCCGTTCTATGGTAGAAGGCAGGTGCGTCTTCGGTATACCGGAGACAAGAAGGAAGAGGAAGGGGGGGGGGGGGAATGAACCAGTCCTGCATGTATTGCGCAGGGCTTAACAACATTAAAATTATTGGTCACTTTCTAACATATACATCACTTATATACGCTTACCCTAAGTACCAAGTAAAAGCAAGTGACTAACAAGTAAAAAATGAGTAACAGCAAAAATGGAAGTATTTAACTTAATGTATAATTCTCAACTACAAAAAAATTTTGGTCAGTGTACTAAAAAACTTAACAACAGACAGAAATAACGATTCAAAAATTAATTTATAGTAAATAAGTCGTCCAGTGCAAATCGAACCTCAACTGTGATTATTTTTTTAAGTTGAATATCTTATGATTTTCTCTGTAAATGACCAATAATAATATTTTTTCCCTTAAAGCTAGCCAATGATGTTGTGGTATATGTTTGACAAAGTGATATAAAACATTTCCTTGACTGATAATACACTATCACATTGATAACGTACCTTTTTTGTGAAACAAGAAAATTCACTTTAATAATTAAAATGTACAATTTGTAAAATGCCACCAAACGTCATTAAAATTAAAACATAACCTGATTTCAGGGATATATTTCAGTGAAAATACTACCTAAAAACTATTAACTACAGTTTCCACCTGATGACTGCTGTAAATAGCAACTTCCAACTAAGAGTACGGACGGTTAAGTCGTAAAAAACTATCACTTCTTCGCCACAGTAAAGGAGGACAGTAATCAACTCGACCATTATTTCTATATCGGTAAAGTAAACCCACAGATTAACCAAACTATGCGCGAGACTCACCCGAAACCAAAATTTTCACAACCAATCGTAATTCCAAGCAATAGTCATAAAAAGTTGTTTTGCTAAGAGAAATATATGGGTTTCAAGAATCATTCCACCGAATAATTTCACAAGCCATTGGAACTTGGAGCGCATATGTTGACTGAAATCCGTGTTCATTACTGCCCAAAATAAAACGACTGAGACCGATTTCTTCAAATCTCAGTACTCAGAAAACTGTAAATGCAACACAGAACTTTTAAATTCGCATTGCGTAATGAGGGTAAGTAACAAATCCTGGTTCGTTTGTTAACGCCAACAGACTATGCGTGCGAATTACGAGAGAACGGACGTGTTTCTGACTTTGATAATCGGACCCCGGTGTTTTAACGTTTTCTGAAAATATTCAAGGATAAATAAGAAGGCCTTGGGCAAATTAAATAAATTTCGTGAAGCTATCCAGCACATCCCACCAATGTGCCTTCACTTTCATTAATGTTATTCTACAAAAATATAAGTACCAGCGTCGTAATGACTTAACTAAATGCAATTTGTGCAAAAGGTTAGGAATAAAATAACACTCATTGGTTTAGACAAGTCGATATCAACTAAAACGGTCATAAATAACGAAATGATCTAATATTAATCATTCAAATTCTCTCAATAAAATGCATTACCACTCTAATTAATGACCTCAAAGATTTCCTAAAACAATAAATGCAGGAAAAAAATCCATTAACCTTTAATTTAAAAAAAAATTATAATTCCCGATAGCAACGATGACTTTCTTCAAAATAAGTCTAATGCAAAAGAGAGTGATGTAGTCCACAAACAGCGTAGTTGATGGCACTATGATTAGACTAAGCCTCGGAGCACGTCGCGAATGTGCGTTCGAGAGTACAAACAAAGCCACGGGATTGGTGACGTCATTCCAAGGACCGCGGATGCGAACGCGCACGTAGAATTTGGCAGAGGAAGGCACCCAGGGAAAGGGGAGAGAAATACCGCCAGTGATCGAGGTGAAGGCGTTGGTTGAAACGAAGAGTGGGACGAAAATATGTCCTCGGGGCGACAATAACATTGAAGGAGTCGGGCCGAGAAGATCCGCACGACGCCGTTGACGCTATATATACGTACCTACTCCGCTGAAATCCTCCAAAATATTGCTCCACCCCCACGACGCTTTCAATTGTAATCGAACAATATTCCTCAGACGTAGCACTGATCACCTCATAAGTCCCTCCACGTCCTCGCTCCATGGCCGAACGTGCTTTTTTTGACCTGCCCGAAGGCAGAAATCTACTATTCCAGAGGCACGCTGCGTAAAATCCGAAATTACAGCGCGGTAGTTCACATGGTGAGCATTTTTTTTTTATTTCTCCGACCATTATAGGCCAATCACACCATAAAAACTCAATACAAGAATATCCGTAATTTAAAAGCAAAAGGTCGATGGGAATAGAACCTGAGATATTCGCGGTAGACTTACTACGCCGTGGCTACGTCATTTCACAGAACATGACGACAGCGTAAAATGTGCTCTTATTGTCGCATTCGCATTATTCCTATCCAGGAAATGGGGACTGCTGATAATGAACTGCGACCGTTTATGTATATCCCTAACCATTTTGAGTTCAATGCTCAGATACGAAGCGTCGAATGTCAAAGGAGACAGTTACAATTTAAAAACGTCAGCAATTTTGCCTTTGACGACATGGTTGCGCAGTAGTGGAGGCTCAAAAGTCAAGGCGAAGACGCATTTGGAGAATTACTATGTCATTTCAATGAGGCTAATGTAACTTACATGACGCCCTGGATTGGAGAAAAATAATCTTCAGCTGCTGTTTTGTAGATAACATCTGACGACTAAGTTCATACAGCTTTTCCTGTAACGTGATAAACGAAATGTTGAGTGCGCAACACAAGAAAAATAAACCAACTGAAAATTATCAGGGCGCGTAGCGGAAAGATAAACTTCAAATAAGTACAGAAAGATACCTTGCGCATTTGTCATCCCCGAAAAATTAAACATGCAAGTTTTCAAACATTGATAATTAGTCGCAATAAATGTTTACTTATAATTGCACGCAATCCCCGGATAAATTATTTGAAAATTCAGAAAACATCGTACACTCGTACCATAGACTTAATATAATATATTCCTTAGCAATCCCGTGGGTAGAGTGCTTCACTGCTGACAGGAGGGGCCAAGTCCAATTCTCGGGGACGCCTTTAGGCACCCTCAACTTCACCAAAACTGCGATTTTTCGGGAACCATAACTTCATGGGAAAGCATAGACGGCACAGGGAAATGAACTGGGTCCCCTGCCCTTATAAATGAATTTCACATACCATTGGGCTTTCGCACTAGGCGACTGGGGAGATAGATTCCAGTACATATAGATACAAATACTCATTCTTTCCCCGAACAATCAGAAATCATAATGGTAAGAAACCGAAGTCACTTCAGAATTATTACAAACATTGAATTTACAAGTCGGAACAAAATTAAACATTGCAAAGATGTTAGGTATACTTTCAAGTGCATGTGTATGTTGGCTGGTAGTTTGAGTGTTTGCATGTGTGTGGGGTGTAAGTGTTCTTGCATGAATGTATGCCATGTTTTTTTTGTGGAAGTATGAATTTGTGGCTTTTGCATGCGGTTTTTTTTCCTTCTTAATTACGGGTGGTGTCCTAACATCCCCCGCCACACGCCCTCGCGGCGGCTTGCGGGGTATTAAGTAGATGTAGACCCTACCCTCACCTATCAAACCAACCTTAGGCTTGATAACTGGTGATTTCTATGCATGCACACTTTTCTTTATATTGTAAAAAGATATGTACTGCTTAATACGGATGATATAATGTTTCTTGAACGGTGTACAGTAATTGTGATGCGCGAATTATATTTAATAAAAGTAGTGAAATTAACGAGCACATTAACCATCACCACATTCTTACGCTCGAATACGGTTCAATTCCACGATATAAAATCTAACTACGTACAGGTATGAATCCCCGCGTAGCGTATACACACTCGGGACATACGCAGGAATACGCCTGAGCCGTCGATTTCCCAGAATGATCAGCCATTCAGATAATTAAGCTAATGGCGTCTCCTCTAAGAAGCCCAAACGAAGGCCCAGACTTGAACTTTTGACCCTTCCACTAAACGCTCTTCAATAAGTTACCATAGCGACGCTAGTTCGCAAATAAAAGAGCTAGCAAGATGAATTTCGATGAAATGATGATCTCTTTGGAAGATCGTTAGGTTAAAAACGTTCAGGTTACCAATCACCCTTATTTCGTGGCTACGGAAAATAATTCCCTGGCTTTTATTTAAAAAAATAAAGTAACAACGCTGTTGATGTTTCATTTAAACCGGAGAACTTACCTACAGTAAAACGGGTAAAAAATAAAGACTTGGGTGCTCACGAGTATTTAAGAATAAAATAAAATCTTAATTACGAGCGAGAAACTTTATTTACAGATAGCCTCTACAAAACCAAAATCAAAACAAGAAAATAATAAAAAATATGAAATATTTAATTAGTTGGGCCACATTAAAAAATCGTAGCTGATGTCACGGTCGTTAAATAAAAATATAGTATACTACGGAATGTGACCAAAACTTTCGACTTTCGTAAATTTGAGGGTTCGAATTTTTTTGTGTGTTCTTTCGTGTTTCCCAAATAATAAAATATTTTCAAATCGCCATGAACGTGGTCTCAGGCAGAAGAACGCATTTATCCTCGCGCAAGAGGATCAACGTTCAAATGCCGTGAAAAACATTATTCGCTAGAAAACGTACGAAACACTTTATATGTTAAACCGCTAACGCAGAGTAAATACTTTTTTACTGCCACATTTCATACATGAAACATACTTTTATTTATTCACAAGGTCATAATCTAATTACAATAGCTGCAGTTTTGAGAAAATAAACATTCAAGGATGAAAAAATGTTCGCCCTGTGACTTGAATAGTGTAGTGACAGTGTAGCACTGATATGATAACAGTGCTAATATCGTATCAGTGCTTTAGTTCATTGGTTATCGCTCAAGGTAGCAGTGACTAAATGGGTGAGCCACCGATTCCCCGCCAGTGTTGCCACGATGAACTCGTAAACATGACGCAGACTCTTGCAACAACCCTTCTTCCTAGTGGTCCACGATCCGAGCCTGCCTAAGCACAGAAAACAAATTTGTACGGCGCCTTAAGATGTTTACATGAATCTGCGTAGCGAAATTTCGACATGAAGGTGTTTGTCTGGTGGCTAACGTCAAAGTAGTCTATAAGCACGGGTAAAGGTTGACATAAACTAACAATCTAAGAGTCTTGCTGATGGCTATGATATACGTGATGGAATATTTAGAGCTAGCTCTATTTCAAAATGTTTAGCGGAGGACCAGTTTTGTCGTAGGTTTTACAATGCTAAGCCAAACAATTATATTTCGAAATACTCTCAAACCTCTAGGATACATAAACATTCAAACACAAAATCCCGCCATATAGCAAACAAATCTTCAATCACATGGAACTAGTTATAAGGAAAAGGGATAGGAACACATAAAAATGACGAGTACAGGAGAGGTGGGGAAGGCGAAATCGAGCAGATCACAAGCGCAAAAATATTTCCTTCTCCTGTGTTTGTCCTTTTTATGTGTTCCCATCCCTTTTCCTTAAATCTATTTCCATTTTGCTACTTTTCTACTTCCTGCCCATCAGAATTTCTTTATTAATCTTCCCTTTAATACGTCCTCGCACTTGGTCCGGAGAACCATCGCTTCAAACCAATGATAAACAGCATGAGCCACAGCTAGATTGGCAATTGCTAGGATAATCACAAGATATTGAAAATGGACGGCCATATACATTAACGGCCCAATTTTCCGCAACTGGGGAACACTTCCTCATGAATCACAATCCCATGGCCAAGAGCAAAATTTGTCGCATTCCCTGGCCCTCTCCTTGGCGGTTCTCCATTGTATTCTTGCAATCAGCGAGTCTCCGTGTCTGATGCAATCGATTTCCTTTGACCCTTCAAGGCTAACTCACCAACGCTCGGTTGAGAGACAAACCTAACCCAAATATGGAAAGCCTTACACCCAATCCCAACCATACGTTTACACAGGAACTTAAATATTCTTTACAAAAATTGTTACCCCTTTCATCTCTTTACGTTTCAGATTTCGCGAATACTTCCAATCATTTCCCTTAACGTCGTACTTTCAACGAATTATTGAGCCCCAGCAATTAAAATTTTCAGCTATTCATCAATATTTTACGGTGACAACGTTAACGAAAGAAAATTATTATAAAATAGACTGTGCCCACTGCCATGACTACATATTTTTCAGTGAATTTTGAACCCTTGGACGTGCGAAGCAGGCAGGGTATTCATATTAATCGAATACTCCTGCCTTTTTGAAGAGATTACAGACTCACATCTCATCATAATATTTACCACTAATATACATATAACATAATGAAACATCTCTGAATGAAGACGATTATCAATCCGACTTAAAGGCCTAAATTCTGTATTCATTTCCAACAAATATATATTTAAATAGATTTAAAGACTAACATTAAGATAGCAATGCATCAGTAATGTTCATAAAAACAATCCAACTGCCCACACTTCATAAAGAGTAATCTATTACGAGTCTTAAAGTGCAGGCGTGAGTATTATCCAATCCACAGGCGGCGCTGACGCCGGATTACTGCAGTTATTTCAAATGGAAACACCAATTCCAGAAAACCATAACAACAAATACCCGAGACTGATGCGAGATTTGAAATGGGGAATTTCTCGTTCGAACCCATAACAATGCTACAATTGTTAATAAACTGAAACCTGCCAAAGGGGGAATTGAAGGGGGCAAGCGGCTTTCCCCGAAGATACAGGTTTCCCATCTTAAGTCGAAGAAATGATCATGAACGCCCCAACAAAAACTATAAACACGAAAGACATAGCTAAATTTATATGAACTGAATACTTAACTTTTAAAAACACATTAATGAAGTTTTCTCGGGTCTTCCACCGGGTCAGGGGTTCCATGTTGGCCCGACTCGTGCATCGTCTTCAGGGATGATGATCATCCCTGAAGACGATGCACGAGTCGGGCATCGAAACGTCGGCCAACATGGAACCCCTGACCCGGTGGAAGACCCGAGAGAACTTCATCAAGCAGATACGCCGGGAAAGCACCAAATCTTACTTAAAAACACATTAGTTCAGAAAAATATTATAGAAACGGAAACGGGTTTTAACAACTCCAAGCCCAAGGTAAGTTAGCTGAAAAAATTTCCTCCAGAAATTTTAACTTGACATTATTCGAGCTACAATTCAACCGATTCATGGACATACAACCGGCGACTATGAATCCTTCCGTGTTTCACTGGCTCGATCTTCCTGAGGGACTTGAGAATAAATCGTCTCTTATAAATTCCCACAAATCCGACTTTGGCACGGCTTGGACAGGTTTCAATATATTATTGATTCTCATTTGTCAAAAAAAATATCGCATATCTTGCATCCATTTATCTTGAGACCGCAAAACGAAATAAATTCAACAATGTGCTGAGGGCTGCATTGACTGGCCACACGAACGGGATTGAAAAGAACGACTCCCAAATCTTTCCGAGCACCCACACACACGCACACAGCCATAAGCCGCGCGTTGGATTTTCGGGAGTGAGCACAGCCAATGCTTCCGTCTCTCCTCTTCCTCCCCCCCCCCCTCCCGCCGTCCCCCCAAGGCCATTCTCAACTACGCAGCAAAAGGCCCTCGGATAATATTCCCACCATCTTTTACGTAATATTACGCAAACCGTTCCGATGATGATGGCTGCAGTTGTACCGTGCGATCGCAAAACGCTGCCTACAAAAAACTTAAGGCCATCGTAGTCGACACCTTTTCCGTAAGAGCCCTTGGTGAAATCTAACCAAGTAAGGTTGTCTGGCGGTGGGAGACTCCCGCTTTCTGCCTCATCCATCTCCGAACGCACTTAACCCTGGCGCCAAGTTACCGTCGAAGAGTCGTGGGCAACCAACCTACGCCCTTCCAGTGTCCACAACTCATGTGAAAATTGCATGCCTAAATAGAGTAAAAAGAATTATATATATAAATCAGATATAAAACAATATTCAATTTCAATTCGAAGTTTGGTTGGTCTCTCGAAGCATCAGAAAGCTAGTACGTAGAACATTTCGACAAAAATTTAATTACATTTATATATACCCTGCAAGCCACCGCTAGGGTGTACAATTCCGCAGGGCATAGGAATTATTATACACGATATTATCAACATTCGATATATTGAACATCAGAATTGGCCTAACAAAAACGAAGACCGAGAGATACCCCACTCCTCTAAATGAAAATGTACTAGAATCCTGTATAACTTCACACACTCCGATAAAAATTGTTCGGAAAGATTTAACAATAAACCTTATCATCTTAGCTTTAAATCACATTAGCTGCTGATAGATTACTTGAGATTTCATTGGTTGATAAAAAAATAAGAGTATTCCAAAGACAAGAGCAGTAGAGGGCTTACTGCCGAAACTCTCGCCTTAAAGTGAATTAGTCCATCACTCAACTGTAAGAAATAAAAGAGAAATTAATTTTTTTAACGCTAACTCCGTTCGGATTCTCAAGAGGAAAGAAAAAATAGTAAAGATGGCGACGAGGGGAAAAAACTTACCATTCGCGTGTACGACAATTGAAACGTATCAGGATAGCTGCAGAAAAACAGGTGAGCACCCAAATTGGAACGTCGCGTGGTGATGTTTAGACCAAGCACGAAAAATTCTCCCGCGTCTAATAAATCTGCAACCGAGGAGAGAAGCCCACAGCTGACGGCAATATTTCTCTTCCTCTCTCTCGTGCAACGCCGGCTTCAATGGGGGCGTATTTGGAAGGGCTTTGGTTTTCATTTCGCCGTTCGTAAATATTAAATAAAATATTCAATGGAGCTACTTTAATCATGGGAAACTGCGTAAACAGACCGTTATGACTTCATGGCGTCGGTGGGTAATCTAGGAATAATTTGGGATCATTAAAATTCATGAAATGGCTATTTAATTGGAACTATTTTCTCCCTCTTTTACATAAAATTGTTAATCAACTCGTAAACCACTAAGAAATTTAATAAAACCGTCACGAATAAAATTTGGGGTGCTTAAGACAATCAAATGTTTATAGCTACACGGACTAAGCTATTTCAAGCTTCCACCAGCACGGAACAACAAACATTCCTTTCTGGGTCTTTAAAACGAAGTGAACTCGTTCAATTTGATAATGCGTCGTGAGACGGAGATATCACAGTCAAGTACGGAAATAACTGCATAATAATGCATGAATTACAAACCATCGCTGTACACAATGAAACTCATAACAGCTTTATTGATTTAATTAATCAATTAAGGTTCATTCCTTTCGGAGCATTTACAAAAAAACAAATACGACATCAATTTAACTTCATCGAAGGAGTATGGTTTTATGCGATGGGATCTTCAAGGAAATTTCTCCAGTAATTATCGGAGAAGTGATGAAAAAACACCACATGTAGTTTAACTGCTTTCTATCTACATACGGGGGAAATGGTTTGTGTGCATACCATGCCATGCTAGGTAAAAGCGACTTCTACTAACAATTCATGGGAACGGATCCTCACTAAGACTCAAATGAGTAGATTCGAAATGTCACTGATTATGACCTCGCTTCGGGAGTCATTATGAATTGGAGTCAACTGCCAATTAAACAGTTAATTGGAGTAAACAGGCCATGCTCACCAAAAAAGAAGCATCCCACTTCTAGCCCCACTTACAAAAGGCAATATAGGACTGAGCAGGAGGGCTACAAGACGAGGGCATACAGTGACTCTGCGATAAGAAGGGAACTGGGGCTCATCGGGTGCGGCAACATAACTTCCTTTTTTCAAACGCAAAACGCTATCAAAACAGGAGGTTATGTTGCCGGTACCCTGTATTTGAAAAAAACCCAAATGTATCAAAGATGAAATTTCAACTTTTCCGACAAGAATCATTATCCGCAGTACTAACACATGGAAATATTTACGTCGGCAAGTCGCAACTTAATTGAACGAGTCTCAAACGCAAGCAATATCTGTATTACTGAAAATATGGGGTGAGCTGATGTCTATGACTGCCATGTTCGCCTATTTTTGTGCAGCGAAACCTACGACACTTGCAATATCAGCTGACACGTATCAACACTTCGCCAAAGGGAATCCAACACTCCGTGGCGTAGCTTTCATTTGGATACTATTCGCTAGTTTTTAAATCTATCAATACCTATAAAATACTAATAAACTTTCCTTCTTTGCAGAAATAGAAAATTTACTCTGGTTAACCAAATATTATGTGAGATATTCAGATAATACGAGAGCACCTATATACATATATATAAGAATGAATTCCTACCTATATTCCGACAGCTTTAACGGGCCGAACCGAAAGATTTTTCGAGGCCTACTCACTTCTACGGTCCGCAAACCGTACGCTATTATTCACTGGCATTGTCCCTAAACTGAAGTGGAAATACCTAAGCATAAATAAATTGAAATATATCAATTCTTTCAATAAGTGAGATATGCTAATTCATTCTTTAAAAATCACTGGAGCTTATCGTTATTAAAGCAAAAAGGAATGAACACCACGGCCGATTAGGGGTTATTTCTATTATATAAAAACGTTCTAAATTATAAATTGAGTTATTTTATTTATAATGGGATTTGCAGTGTGACGAGGAAGAGCAGAGTACAGAAATCTGTCCTCCACCGCCTCTGTACCTAAGTAGGCCTACTCAGCAATAATTATAGATACGTATGCCTATAAAAAATCCTGCTGCCAATCCTAAAAAATACTAGAGTTTAATAATATAAATAATATAAATTTACAATTAAATATATTTGACGAATAATAAAATTTCAATAAAATGCTACAAGGAATGTAACCCTTCCCTCAATGGAATTTTCTAGCATGAAGAAATAAATTAAATATTTTATCATTAGAAATTTATAGAAATTATTAGGATTATTATAATTACGAATTATGTAAATTTTTAATTCTAGAAAATTCCATCATGGGAAGGGTACCATTCCAGATACCGTTTTCTTGAAATTTTTTATTGGTCACATATTTTTGATAGTTTATCTTTATATTGTAAAACCCAAGGATATGATTAGGATTGACGTAGATTTGAAGAATCCAAAATATCATGAACCGTACAAGATTTGGACTGATCTCTACCAAAAATCAATATCGACTCATGTATAACCTATGAGCCTGCCAATAACGGAATGAACCACATCTAACAACATTAATTACTTTAACTGCACGGACCACCATCACTTTTGTTGAAATAGCGGACCAATGAGAAACATATTAACATTTTCCAACACCTTCGTTTCCAGGAAATCGCAGGACTGATTTATCTCGTCGCCAGACCAACCTTGTTAACAGGATGGTAATTCAACATAACCCCCCAAAAAATGCAAGGTTATTAAATATGAGCAGCTAACTCGCTTCTTGAATAAAAAACCAAATTAAATAATAAACTACATCCCGCACTTTAATTAGGCAGTATACCAACGCGCCTACTGGCTTTGTGGGTGGTTCACAAGCAACAAGTTATGTTACAGACCGCGTCTCCTCCTTTACAAAGAGGAAGCAGTGTGGAATATGAATGATTATTATGATTTGAATAATATAGACAGGACTGAAAAAGACCAATGATTAACGTAGTCATGTTACTTGCAAAAAGGATTTAACTTTACTTGGGAAAATCTAAGAACAGAATTCTCTCCGAGTGATCAACAAAGAATTCCAATTGTAAAACATAAAAACTCGTGGAAGGGGGAAGAACTTCGTTAGATCTACTTGATTTTAAGGAACACAAAGCGTAGCTTTTAGGTGGTGAAAATATGCGTCCTCTTCAAGCACAGAAAACTCTATCGATTAACTACTTAATTGCGTACAACCAGGTATGAAATTTCTTTAAAAGAACACCTTTCAAACACATACGAGTACATTAGTTCAGGGTCTCCCTGGTCGCACCGAGAATATCACATTCAATCTCTCGTCATCAAATTCAGGAATAGCGAAATTACAAAAATATATCTTCAAAACATATTTTAGCAATAATAATTGATGATGCTACGAAAGTTCAGCTGCCATTGGTTCTCGGGCACGTTACTGAAGATGGGGTAGTTGAAGGAACTCTTTATCTCAGACCGGAGAGCTTCCATGCGCCGAAATGAGGGAGATAAATAAGCTGCCTAAACATATTATGGAGATGTGCATGGGTGGAACGGGAGCGGGAACGGAGGGCTACGGGGAAAACTACGCGAACATGATTCGTTCATACGCTGCTCTGCTCATAATTAAAATGTAAAACATAATTTCATTATTCTTTCGCTGGCAGGAGTAGTTTTTTCGGTAAATCAATCAGAAGGGCTCCGCCATTGGACATCTACGTGAAAATATTTTTAACACAGATGTCTACCTCCATACATACTCCATCCCTTACTCAAACACGTAAATTTGGATGGAGCCAAAAAATACATCAGGGACTTACTGAAAATTTAATTTTTTTCGTAATGCTTGTCGGACCTACTTCAGACCACCAGATGACATAAAAAGTTTTTAGTGCCGGGTGAACTCCATCATCAGCTACCAAACCGACCTTATGGTTGATTATTGTGTTTATAAATATATATACTAAATATAAATCTTCCCACCTCTTGAAGAGACAAAAATATTGGAAACCACGAGCAAGAGTTTAATATCGCAAATATTTCTGAAACTACTGCATTTCAAAGTTGGTGGTTCATTCATGCTCAAAAATAAAAATACCCCAATAACTTAATGAAACCTCCAGCGCCAATGCTCACTGAATTGGTCCTATGCATCACCATGGTCCTATGAATTACCACCCCAACAGACATTCTCGTTTTCGCCATATTTCATTCGAAGTCTGATTTACAAATTCCCCTTGCTAACTTGAATTACAATCACGAGACTCCAATGCCATGCTTGATTCCCACGCCCAGGGGAATACCCGACGAAAATACGTCAGGCTAAAATGTTCGCAATAACAATAGCAACAAAACCGGTGTTTACGGTTACTGCACGCTAAGAAGAGGAATCAAAAACCACTTTCTGGAGAAAGCTTTGTTCCCTTCCATGTCTACCCTCAGTGAATCTGCAGCGAGACACACAGTTCATTATGACTTTCGGTCGCTGATGTAACATAGTCAGGGTTTTGGCTTCCTCGAAAGTAAATGCCCGTTCTAAATTAAATGAGCAATATTTAATTGAAAGTATCAAACCTGATGATGTTGAAAATGTATTCTTAGCCCCATCGCAGTACGGTAGGAAAGATGATGTAAATAAAGATAGAGAGATTAAGTGTATAACAAATAGATTTAACATGCCATTTTTCCAAAGAACGAAAAGGGATCAGAATAATTCTAAGACTCTGGGGGAGATGCCGCAACAGTAACTTTTAACAGAGTGATCCGGCAAGTGTGCAAAACATTGCAACAATTTCATGGAGTAAAAATCATTCGCATTGAAGGCGAAAGATTTTTACATTCTAAATTGTTGAATTGTATCATAATAACGTTGTTGGTCCGCGGTAGGGGTAAAACTATTCGGGTCAAAACTAGCCCGTGTGTATTCACCACCTGCCATACATTCTAGCGATGGCTGTGAGGGTACGATGTAATAAAGAGAAATTAATAAACCTCAACGCTGAAAACGCTGGGACAAAATGCCTCCATGGACATGCGACACACCTTTGGTGTAGCCCCATTGAATTTAAAGGCACCTTAGTTGTCCTAGCCTTGATTCCCCCTTCGATAACGGATAGTGTACCGGAAAAGTAAATAAATCCAGATGTCAAATGAATACGTTTAAGGGCCATGCGCACTCGTAATACGAAGTTTGAGCATTTTAAAACCTCAAATGTTGAATTACGGCGCTAAAAACAACCGAAGGACCAGAACGACCTGAAACATTAAAACAATTCATACGCCATGTTAAAAATATTTACGAATACTTAGAAGGATTCCATTTGCGTTAAAACGAGTCTCTTTTAACACATTAATTAGGTCAATCGGCAGATGTGGAGGTCATTTTGATGAAGACACGCATGTGCATGTATAATTGCTTTGAGTCATATTGCAGTCACGAGGAAAATGGAATGACACCAACATATGACATATACAATATTAACGACTAATAAGATTCTTACCAATGTTTTTCTCCTTACTTAAAACCATTTAAAACCGGATTCCACGGAATGCTTGAATAACCCTGAGGCTTTTTTATTTACAATGCGCAAGCGCTGAAAATAAGAGGACTGCATCAATCTGAGTGAGTTTCTGATAATAATTCGTAATTATTTCCGTCGCAACTACATTACACGCTGTTCAACACCCACTTTGTTCGCCTAGCATCAAACGTAAATCTCGGAGAGAGGCGGTTCCCGACATTTCTGGGCTGTGGGCCATATAAAAGAGTTTTCAATTGTATAGATGAACATGAGCAGGGATCCCTGCTTCACTTAACATAAGAAAGAAAATACTTAAGAGAACTCACCCGATGAAAGGTAATTTTGTTCAATACCCTTTTAGGCAAATTGTGCAGCATGACTCACAATAAACCATTAATACAAAGTGGTTGTACCAGTTCCCATTCCGTTGCATTCTTAGGCGAAGGAATAAGTAACCCGCTACCCTTTTTATTGGAAGATTAAATTGATAGCCGAGCATTTATATGATCAATCTGTGGTCTACGACGATTCCGCTCTTATACACACGAAGTAGCTAATCAAATCAGAATTCACGCGAGAGAGTGACACTACCATGTCCCGTTGCCTACTGGCGTCCATTGAAAATCCAGAGGATCGTGTTCTCTGAACTGTTCGATAGTGTTTGTATTAGAATTTGGAACGCTTTCTAATTTTCCAAGTTCTCTCCAGATGAACTGAAGATAATAAACGCATTTTCCATTTTAAAATTCAACCGTTACCATATTTGGATTCGGGAAAAATCAGGTATGAAGACAATACACACCGCGGTCACGTTACCACAGTCATGCTTCCCTACTACCAGGCACCATCTCGAAACGCATGAGCTATTTACGAGCCGCTCTCAGTGGTATTTTTTGTCCCGCGCGTTGGTCGCATAGCCCGTGAAACTAGTCTCTCACTAGCGGTGGGGTTGGCAGGCGTGGGCGGGAGGCTAAAGGGAGGGGGGAATAGCGGGGTGAGGTGCAGTAAAGAGGCGCAAGACTTTTTTTAAATGGAACGAAAAAAAAAGAGTGAGGATCCACGTGCGTGGGGGAGTTCGGGAAGGAGCCGCGAGTCGTTCAGAACCAGTTCGGGAAAGATACTTTATTTTTTTATTAACTCAGAATTTTTTTCGGTCCATTATTACCCCGAGTCCGCCAGAGCTCTCTCCACAACAACCCTTCAACTTATTATAAAAAAAATGTCTGAGACTGGGTGAGGGTGGAGAGGAATGCGAGAGCTACGAGGTAGACAGCTAAATAAATTTCATTCTGGGCATGTCTCCTCGAATACCATCACCCTTAAACAGGCAGCAGAGAATTACTATAACTGACATTGAAGAAAATATATTTTTACATGTTACCTCCAAATATATTTTTTGCTTCGAATAAATCGCATACTAGAATATTATGCTACCTATCAATTACTAAGTACGCTGGGGCCATTAAAAAATTACGTCAATAAGGGGTGCTCGTACAATGCATGCATACACATCAATGCTCACAGTCACGCTCAAAATGTATTTAACGTTAATGCAACATACCAACTTTAACATTTTACAGGTCGTTTTAACCATTTCTAACGCATCCGTAGACTACATTACATACGTATTACAAATGTTACAAACTTTCTCGATAATATTTTTTAAGATTGCTGAAACAAAAAATAATCTTGCAGAAACCAGAAAATATGTTCAGAGGATGGCAGGAGAGTGCATGCATTTCCAACCTTTGTAGCTAGTGGTATTGAGAAAAGGGGCCTTCAAGGGGAATACAGATACAATAACATACACACACAACTCTTCTACTGTGATTCCCTTTTTCACGCTCTTCTCTGATACTAGCCCAACCCTCAACCAGGGGCTTTTCCATGGGTTACATCCATTGTTTTTTTTGGAAGTACATGACGAAAAAATGCCATAAACAAAAGTAGTCGTTACTTACTAATTTGGACCAATATTTTGGGAATAATTACTGATATTAAATAATGTGATTATAATACAGTTAAAATCATAGCACAGCCTACACGAGTTATTATCTCAAAGGTACACATCACTTCATCATTCTGAGATTGCTGAAAAAATATTAACGCTTGAAAATTGTTTGGAAGTAAGGAATTCAAAACATGTTGACTGTGCTAATGTGATACCCTACCTCACTCCTAACGCATTCATAATTCTAAAACTGATGAACTATTTAAGATCTTCCATTGATGAATTAACCCCACCAAGTATGGTAGCCAGGCAAGTGAAGTGTTCATTAATACCTCAGATGTGCCTTGGGCTCTACAATTGATTTCTGTATTCAAATTCAGGCAATGCATCTAGATACACCCAAATAAAACAAAACTGATTTTTTTCCAAACCAGACGAACAACCAAAAGGACTAGATCCAATTGCCATGAAGATGTGAATTTTAGATTCTGCATGACTGGTTTGTTCTGATTGACTTCAGTAACGAAAGTAATTACACCAAAGGCTGGTTGGATATTTGAGTGTAGAGCTCACCTCAAACTAAGACCTATGGCATTTCTTATTAACACAACATGATAAGAGGGACACTTACTTTCCCTATGTCACCTATGGCTACCCAAGAAGATATAGTGCCCACACAATCTTGGGTGAATCTATGTGTGCCAAGAGTCACTATGAATCAAACCTGAGCCCTAAGGTCTGCAACAGAAACTCTTTTATGAGATCATAAATAAAGCAAATGAAACATGGGCCTTAAATTCTTCACCTGCCACAATGTGATAACATCACTAGGCTACATAGCATCCAATGTCTCACACTAGTGATTAGCTAGTGACCATATCATAAATAACAACACCATAATAAACAAAAAATCAAATTGTTCCATAAGTAGGAGATGCAGCCTTTAATCTCTGATCATCAGCATCAATTTCTCCTAACAACCCAAAACACTCAGAAGAAAAAGAGAGTTGATATAAAATGTGGATGCATTTCCTACTGAATGAGAACTCAAATATATCATCCAAAACAGGGTTTCCAAACTGCGTTGCTATTGCATAAGGCGGTAAAGCTTTTAAAATTTCAGCCTTTGTATAATTGCATTTCATTTCTCACAAACTTTGAACAGGTGAATTGTACTAAAAAAAAGAGCTTTAAATACCCCTTTAATCAAAGTTATTATTTAAGCTTATTAATTTCTGAAACATATTGAATTTCAATTTATTTAAACTTCGTTGCTTTAGGCTTGACTTTGTCATCCATTTAGAAAAGAAAAAAAATAGCTATGTTAATTCCACTTTTTTTTAATTTTACCAGACAATAAGACTATACTCTGAAACCTGGGTCGTCAAATTTAAAAACATAAGTGGAATCAAAATAGCTATTTTTTCTTGTCGTCAATTTATTTAATTAAAAAATAGCTAAGCAAAAAGTGGAATCCCAAAGGGTGACTGACATTTATTCGCATTAGCAATTCTAATTTCAACAAAACTATAGCTAATTGACTAGTGCTATTCTTGTCTGAATTTTTAACGCCCAATCTTATTTTATAGAACTCACACCTGAAATGTCACAGAGAAACGGGGAGGCTAAGTGTAAAGTATTTTCAGTTTAACAAATTAAATATAAAAAATAATAGTATGCAGTGAACTTGTAGCAAAATGTTAAATTTAAATTTATCCACCATTCAGATCTTTCATTTGGTCGATATTGCTCATGTAAGGGACAAACGCTTCAATTCAAGTAACCTGTACATTGCATTAAATTTCCTATTGGGCCGAGGTATTATTAGCATTACTGTACCTCGTTCAACGACAAAAAATACCAAAGAGAGTAAACAAGTCACCAACACGGAAAAACTAATTGAGCTTCACAGTAAAGAGCAAGTCGAGTTGTGTCGGAGAGGACCTTACATAATCAAGACAAAAGGAAAACAGTGAAACTAAAAATTTGCAAAACTCAGGAATACAATGAATAGAAGTAGAACGGATTTTCTCTCGTAAAACCTGATGAGTAGAATAATTAGAGCGATCGCGGATATCTCACTAATAGAAAGGTTTCATAGACATCCCTAATTTCTGGAGATCGCTATATTGATAGAACTTACTACGTTGCAACTATTTCCCCGCGAGTTATAGATGCAAAATCCAAAAATGTAATGTATTCAAGAGCCAAAACATCACTTCTTCCAGGGAGAAAATTATAAATGGCGGCACTCGTACCTTTCATCTACCAGTTATAAAAGTTAACACAGATGGCAGCACAACAAACGCTACCAACTAAGTCCTTGAAGTACCTGTAGATGGCGGATATGAAAAAAGTTCCTTCTGCAAGGACGTCACACACTCAGCAAGAAGTAATAATAACTTTAGATCAGCTGATGTATGATTAATCATACTTCTTTTTTAAGTGCTCTTACGTAAACTATTTCGCATACATGTAGGTAGTTCAAAATGACAACCATAATCGTTAATACATTTAGCAACATCATGCTTAGGTATGAGATCACATGCATCAACTTTTAACTTCAATTTTAAAGTTTCTCATACTTAGAAGAACGATGACAACTCAATAACACTACTCTAACATGTCTGATATCAACAGATCAACAAATGAACAAAGTAATCAAATAAGATAAACGCTGATACGATGCAAATATACACGACACATTGGAGGGTTTCATATGATGTAAAAAGTAATGTATATCACATTCAGGAGTAAAAGCAAGTGAATTAATTATTGACAAATAAAATATGAAAACTTCAAAGGCCAAAACGAAACTCAATAATGACCTACCTCTATTCAGGCAAAAACAAAAGCAACTCCTAAAAACGAACCAAGGGCTGTAATCTACAAGGTTCGTAATCAACACACCAAATCCCTTGCAACATTCTTCCACCATTTTAAAAGATGGTGAAGTACTCACGTTTTTTCCACCCTTAGCCTTTCTTCTAGGCCTATGTCTTACCATTTCTTCACTTTCACGAGAAACAGCACCAGACTCTTCGACATCCATATTGTCGACGCTATTCATCCAACAAAGATAATGCGAGATTTCCACTAGTTTAACACTAGTTATTGTTGCACAACGTGTATGTGTTTACAAACATCAAAAGGTCACTCGTTTACGTCACATTCCTCAACCTACGGAAAGCTAAAACCACCTTTTCGATAAAACGCTAACTATTTCAATTATATATATTGAAGATTTCTGTTGAATATACATTCTCACGTGACATCTAACAGTCGATACCTCAATTACGAGAACATACCAGAAAAATATCTAGTTTCATTTGTTATCTTCTGCTGCCCAATCGGAAACGCCTACGTATTCATACAATGGTTGCGCTCTATCTGAGAGAGATGAGGTGGAAATTCGCTTTAATAATATGGTGTTTATTGATGATTTCTAGGGCTGTTATGGGTGAGAGGTTTTATGTGAATTCTTATATTTATTTTGCAACATGTTTTGATAATTATGATCGGATTTTTTGCAGTAAGCAACTTATTTCGTGTAAAACTGATATCACCCAATGACATAAGTTTTGTTTGACTTATCTCTTGTAAATTTAACTCATCTTAGTAATTTTGAGTGTTTAGATCCCCTGGATCTCGGTCATTTTTTATCCAATTAGTAAAGAATAAGTGCAGTACATAAATTCGATCCCGAGCATCGAAATTGTGGCTACCGGTACTCAAAAATGTTTTTCCCCTTCTTATTCTCATTATATAGATAGTACAGGTTTGCTTATTTTTATGAGGGCAGTGAACTTGTGTATGTTATCATAGTGGGTGCATGGGCCTAAAAGTTACTCTTTCCCTTCTCATTCATTTTTCATAATGAACTAACTTCAAATATGTACCTCCAGGGTATCAACGATATTAACTATTATGTTGACTCATCATACTCCATTCTAATTAAACGCCTTACTATAATTTTAAAGGAATCGCATCTTCCCTTACATTTTATACAGGTCGTGGCAATCAGTACGTTACATGTGGTTCTGTCGTGAAGTTAATGAATACAGCCCACAAGGTTCGATTGCATTCCCATGATGTTAAGTACGGAACTGGGAGTGGACAACAGTCTGTCACTGGTACCGAACTAAAAGAAGATGTCAACTCACACTGGGCGATTAAAGCAACGACTGGGAAACATTGTACGAGGGGGTAAGTTTGAAATTATTTTGTATCCTTCCTTGGACTCATTTTTGGAAATCTTGATTTTCTAAAAAGTAATTTATTTGAAACAAGTTAACTGTAATTTTGTGGAAATTGTGTCTATGTTTGATAAATATTAATAATTTGCTGGTCTTGGGCAGGTCGCACTACGTTGAAGTATATTGAGAGTTGATAAGTCCCCTTAAATCTTAAGTATGAGTGTGTACGAGGAGCATAATGGTCACTTCGGATTACTAAACCGGAGCGTGGAGTTAATGCTCCTATTTTGTGTTTTGTCTTCATTTTATTCTATATTTTAGTGTGATTGATGATTCCCCTGCTGAGGCAGTAAAACCCCCATAAACAATGAGCGAGTTAGACTCTGAACTCGAGAAACTGTGAATCACAACTCCAAGTAAGAGTATCTTGTTTTAATATATTTACAAATCCCTCCATCTTCACCAACTCGTACCCAAAAATATTTTGGTTTTAGGCTTATTTTTTTCATTTTTTCTTTGGTAAACAGCTGTAGATACATTCTTCATCAATAAGGTATTGAGTTTAATGTACCCTGTGCAATTTAGAAATTGAAGGATATCATCTAAACAAGATCGAGAATTGCCATTCTATCTTACAAAGACGGCCTATTGACCACTACATGGTCATTTAAGTGCAACGTGGGTGTTAGATGTAGGAAAAAAATTGTATCAAACCCAGCAGTCAATGTAGTAAAAAATTTGGAAATTTTTCATGCCTCCTATGCTAGATTGGTGGTTCCTACAGAGTGCACATACAATCCAGTCATTATGAAGGGAGTTGGATGCTATGGGAGGAAATGTTAGGGTTGGAGCCTGATTTGTTAATGTAATGTTTGCAATTTGAGGAGTGACAGTCGAGAAAGTAATTTGGGTGCTACATTACTTTAGTTCCAATGAAAAAGTGTTGGAGCTATGGAAATATATGTATAGTCAAATTTAGAACCACTGAGTAAGAGGAAATTGTTTGTTTTTTAAACGCAGCGAAGTAAAATATATGGTAATTTGATTATTTATTCAGCGGAGATGTTATAAGATATTTTTGGATATATTTGTAATAATGCCGAAGTGTTTAATAGAAAATCAATCTGAGGTCATTAAGTCCAGATAATAGATTGAGTCAAGTACACACAAAAAAACTTTTACCTTTTACACAATGGTCGAAATTGCTTAACGCAACTTTTCATTTTGCCAATCTCCTATTTAAATCAAACTTTAAAAAGCCATTCATATCGTGGTGTTGTGAAATAGGAATTGGAATATGGAATACCTCTCTTTGATCTTTGCATGTTACCCCAGGCATTGTGGTACATACCCTTCTCCAGTTGTCAGTGATTATTCTTTCTCCAGAGAACTTGCTAATTCTTTTACCATGAAATGCTTTTTAGGGTTAATATTGAACAAGTGCAATTGCTATGAGTACTTGTAAACATCTGCAGATTTATGTAAATTTTATGTGAATACATGCATAGTTTGTATTCATGGTCTTTGAAATGTACTTGTATAAATATTTATGTTTATGAATAATAAGTATAGGAGGACCTAACATTTAAATCCATAGTAATATGAGTTTCAAAAGAATGTCATTGTTGAGAAGTTCAATGATTTTTACTTCAAAAACAAATATTAGATATAAATTTTTTTAGATTTAGTACATATAAAATTGACAGATGTTATCAGATAGTTAATTTTTTAATAATAATTTTCAATGAGTGATTGAAAATACTAATGAATTATTTATCTCCTTTCAGAGAACCAATAAAATGTGGAGATCAAATTCGTCTGGAGCATACTACGACACAAAAGAACCTCCATTCACATATCTTTGCCTCTCCATTGTCAGGAAATCAAGAAATTTCTGCTTACGGTGACAATGGTAGTGTAGCTTAATTCATTCTATGGAACTATTGCCTGTTCTCACAGTTTCTTAAAATGTGTATCTTTCTCTTTGTAATTAAATAATCGCTTAATTTTATTCTATTCCTTAAGGTATTGGTGACACTGGGGATCATTGGATTATTGTTTGTGATGGAGATCACTGGGAAAGAGATGAAGAAGTCATGCTTAGACATGTAGATACCAACATGTGAGTACATAATATAATATGGAGCGTAGTTACCACCACCAGCAGTTTCCCATTTCTTGCCATTCACTTCTATAAGAAATTTAATTTGGAATTCCTTTCTCTTTAATTGTTTTATGAAATAATTACTTCAGGTTTACCAATGCAATAGCGAATGCCCATTATCCCTCCAATCACTTTGTGCCTGGTTATTCACTTTGCTTTACTCATAGTGTGGTGTATTCGATGGTTTCTGGATCAACTTTGTTGAAGTTCATGTCCATGGAATTAAGAACACAGTGTATATTTCAACTGTTCTTTATTTTGGCCCTACTAGTTTCAACACTTAGGCATCATCATCATCAGTTTGGTGCTTGGTTGAGATCATCTCTACCTCCCTGTACTCTTGACTCAACCCAATAACGTACTACTTTACCCCATAATGAACTAAACCATAAAAATGATAGTCCTACTCATAGCATGCCTCTTCTCCTGGCTTTCTCACTGCTTTCCTAAGGTCACATATGTAAATCCTTGCATGCTCTTGCAGTTAAGCAGTTTGAATTTAATTTCCTTCATGGCAAGTGTAAGTCCATTCATTATATACTGAGTCTATGAATGTCTGAAATCTCTATAATTTTTTAACAATATCATTTGAGAAAATTTGCTCATTTGAGATGCAATATTTCAAACATGAATGAAATTAATGTGTAAAGTTAGGAATGGCATTTGATATTGGTTGCCTTTTTCGTACAAAGATATTAATCACAGATGTAAATCCACCTCTTTCCCATTTATTCCCAAAGATTTATAGATGATACTGGGTATATAAGCTCTTTAATCACCACCAGGTGTTTTAAAGTTTTATGTATACAATTAAACTGATGATAAGAAACTAACTTTTGACTGCTGTTCACATGACATTTTTCAGCCTGACCTCGGTGAGATTAATAGAAATAAATAAGGAAAATGTGTGTGTGGTAAAATTTGCAGATGATTTCCTTTTGTATTTTCAGGTATCTATCAGTTTCTGGGCGTTCGTATGGAAGACCCATAAATGGACAAGTGGAGGTTGTAGGGATAAGTTCACCAACGACCAACAGTCGTTGGCAAACTGTTGAAGGACTCTTCATCCACCCAACAGATTTCAACCCAAAACATAAGCATGAGCATACAGAGCTATGACCAGAAATCTATAGCTTAATTTATTGACTGCAAAATAAGTTGAAGTTGTGAACTGCAGTTACACCTAAGACCGTCACAAAGAGCTGGTCTTATAAAGTGATGGTTGCATTTTCAAGTTTACATACTATGTATGGTGCAATTGTGAATGAATGATTGAACTTTTATAACCTCCCAAATCAATTTGTACACCAGACTGAATTTTGATCAAATTACCATCTTCACGAGTATAAAAAGTAAAATCTTTGAATGAATTGCATGATTGATTCTCATGATAAGTTCGAATGCTTTCATTATTTTTGAACAATTTTTTTGTACCATCATTTGTTGACTTTTATAATTTTGACAAAAAATTAGAATGTGTGCACGTCGACCCAAAAAAAGTTTTATAGCACTCATGTAAACTGTCCCAGTGTGAAATTTAGGTTTATGTTTCAATGAATTTGATCAATGTTCTCAGAGAATAACTGCCCTTTGTGTATAAAGTACGAATAAATGGTTAATGCATTTTTGTTGTTATAAAACTGGGTTTATTTTCATTACTCTACTAAAGCGCATTGTAAGAACATACGTGTACTCTGTGCTCGAACCTTCCCATCACGTTAGTTCATTCATTGAATAACAGTAGAAAAAAGCTCATTTTAGTCAACATATTTGAAAATTAGTTTAGGAATATCTGTAACATCATTGCATTGAATGATGATGAGTAAAAATAAGTACAATGTTTTTCTTTTAGGGTCCTTTTCATTTAATTATTATAAACTTAAAAGGAAAGTTAAATGTGTGATCATCTTAAAATTTCATGGAATATTTTTTTTATCAGGGATGCAGTAAATTTTTCCAAGTCCTGTAGAAATGATAGCCTGACAAAATGCAAAATTTCCAATAATAAATCTTTATTTCAAATGGGGATCACTGGAAATGACCTTCGAATTTATTATAAATATTAAAAAGAAAAGTGTATAGTAAGATGGGAATTAAATTCTAAAAACTTTCAATGGCAATGGCCACAATTTTACAGAATTTATATTCAGTACCCGCTTATGCTGGTTGACATAATTCTCATTAGTGGACAATTACTAATTAACTTAGTAGATATATTCAAATGAAAGCTCAGAAGAATTCTCATGGCATGAACATAATGACTAAATAGATAATGCAGCCATTACATAACTTGTAATATGAGATATCGTAACATACATAGGAATACTCTCAAACTCGGATTTTAGTATATAGGTAGGTACTAATTGGGCTTATTTGTATCTTACTTTGACATTTTTATATCATCATATCATTGTGCATGCCTTCATAATATCGTAGCTCTGGTAAGATATTAATATTCCTTGTAATGTCTCTTAGTGATGGCAGAATACATGACTGGAAAAGAGCACTTTATTTGGATGGTTGTAGTTAGTAGTGCCTCTTTCGTTCTGTCATTCAAAGTATCTCTGTTTATCTGGCTTCAGGATATATAAACACTTGCAGATGGACTAAAATATAGCTATGCAATGTGAACGATGGTGAACATTTAATTGCAGCTTCAAAATAAAGATGGCATCAGTATTCTTCTCTGATCACAAAATACAAATAAGGAAAAGTTTCCTAGCAACCACAAAACATAATTCATTTTTTTTTCAATTGATTCAAAAAGATGGTGACTGGCTACATATAAAATTATAGTGCTAACAGTAAATTTGTTGTGAAACCCTAAATCTGAGGCTGTCATTCTTTTAATGTTTGAATAGAGATGTTCAAAATTGGTCCTTTCCTGTGTGGTACATTTATTTTACACTCGTTACATACAAATAAACTATTATTTTTTATTTGCATGTTATTAAATTATAAATAGACAGCTTAATTAATATTGCTCTTTGTTTCAGCCTCAACGACCAAGCTCATGACTTTAAGAAAGGAATGATATCATCCCTGGCATTAATCTAATTGTATTAAGTTTGTAACATTTTTCACTATAGACTATACTGTATTCAATTTCATTTGGGTACTGATAAAAAATTATCAATTAATGGTGTTTATATATAAAATTATATCAATGCTGTAAAATTTTTTCCTCACCAAAATTTTCTATTGGTTATAGCAAGTTTCAGCCATAGTTTTCCAAATTTAATATAGCACCTATTTGAAAATTTGTTGTAAAAAATGGAATGAACTACAATGTGGCATCCTCAAGAACACCACTTAAAATCCCGGCATCAGCCAGATTATCTAAAATGTACATCTTGTAGTTATGGAAAAAACTCTGTCAACCCCCTATGGATAGTTGCATTTCGAAATGGTGATGAATATCATAATGGAACTCGTGTGTTAGTGAGTCCAACACATCAAAAGAATTTTGGCAACCTGTTGGAATCCCTTACAAAACGCCTGGATCCAAAATTTGGAGCTGTTCGACAGGTAGGAATCAATTTTTTATTGTGCGATCATATTTTAATAAACATTTAATACAAAAACAAATCACTCAGTAAGTTACAAATATGAATGAAAGAGTATATGAGCCATTTAGTAATTTTATCTTTTTTTAAGATTGGTGTTACGATGAAATATAATATTATTTCTTAAATTTCAACAATAATTATATTAACGCAAGGAATAAATATGAGCTCCCAAAAGTCAGATAACTATGACATATTTAGTTCTGGTTTATTTTACACTTAAACAAAAACCTACAATCAATAAGAATTGGCCTGTATTCTTTCCATAAGAAATTTCTTAGGTAATTGAATTAAGGTGGTGAATTAATTTTTTTTTAATGATCTGAGTTATATTCAATACTAAATAAAAACTAAATAGGCTCACATTTCTTGAGCTTTGGGAAATTAATGACTACCATAGGTCATCTATTAAAATTGATTCACACTCATTCAGATTTTGAACAAAATAAAGTTTTTGTAGAAGAGAATTAAATATTAGGGATCTGAAAACCATTCCTTCTATTATTAATAATAACATTTATAGTTTTTTAGTATTTAACAACTCAAAGTAGAATTACTATTCACATGATTTCTTTTGCAAAAGACCATACACATGTAAGGTTTTCTTATTTCCAAGGTGTACTCCCCAGTGTCTGGATCTGCAGTACGATGCCTCAGGGATCTTAAGCCAAATCACAAATATGTAGTGGCTGGGAGAGAGAGGCTACGAAGAATACCTCTTGGGTAAATCTTGAAAAGCCATATATATGCATTACAAGAATATAAATGCTGCATTGATAGTTAAAACATAACTTAAGAGCATGAATAAATGAGGTCTTGTTTTATATTTTCATCTGTAATGTTTACATTTTTTCATTTGGCATTAAATATTATTTTTAATTAATTTTTAAAAGCCATGGCTAATGCTACAACAGGCTGGCTAATTACCTAAAGAAACTTTATGTTTTCATCACAAGTCCAGTAAGCTCTTTTAAGTTCATTTCAATTCCCTTAGCTTAATTATCAATGGAAATAGATCATCTTTCTTCATCCCACATCAGATACCTGTTCTATATCACTGATAATTAAAGTAATTTGATCTTCAATTTCTATACCAAATTCCTTTTGAAACGTAGATACCTCACGGAAGAAGAAAGGAGGTTCAGGTGCTCTAAACACAATATGAAAAGACAGGTGAGTAACTGCTGTTCTTTAAATTTCCATTCACTACATCTGTACCAACTCATGAGCATACAAAGAAACCACCACTATTACTGAAAGGTGAGAACATTGACGTTCTGAATATTTTACCCTGAAAATGTGTAACTCTGCTGCATATACATAATTGAAGTATTTTCAATGGTGTTTCATTGTCAATGTGCCCAATAAGGAAAAGGCATTGGCTGCCTAATGATTAGTATGATGGACATCTATCAAAGAGTAACGTTTGTAAATACATCTACAATATATGTCTGTTAGGTGTTTGAAAAATCCTCTTAATGATGTAGTTACAGTGAAGTAATTACTACCTCAAATCAGTTGTCAACCTAAAAATTAATATGTGTAATGAAGGTATAAATCAAATCTCACATGACCGTGATTTAAAATTTAGTGTGTTCTTAATAATTTTTATTTCATATACCTACTTCCTGAATGTGCCTTTGTTTGATTTCCATTACAACTACCTGACCTGCTTAACGCCTGTACAAAAATCCATGTGGCCCATGCATTTTTATTTTACTTATCTAAGGAGACTTTTGATTTCCCCAGTTTATTTGGTGCTTTATCCTCAGAAAATGAACCTTCTTAGGTACCAAATGGTGCAACTTCTGTGTATCAACAAGATAATAAAAAAAGGTACTAAACCGCAAGCCATAGTTATCCACCTGAAAGTCAGCTTGGTAGGTGAGGGTAAAGCTTACCTAAGACTATGTCCAGTGGCTCATATATCAGGGTAGAGCTGACGGAAGGAAAACTGAAGCTTGATCATCTGCAAACCAAACTGATTTTGTGAATTGGTCACTGACTTTCATTATCTGGGTAAAAAGAAACGTAACACTTTCACAATAAAGATTTAATATTTCACGACCATGGTTTCAATGCTGTGCATCATCATCAGGTAAAATACATCAACATTTTTTCAATTTATAGAGTCAGGCTCCAAGAGGGGAGTGAGGGAGAGGAGAGGGGGTAAGGTAGGGGGATTAAGGGTAAGAGGGTAAGTTGAGTTTATGTGCTGCAGCCTATTAGTGGTCTAGGGGAGGGGGAGGGTGTGAATTGGAAGGTTACCAGCTCAAATTTGTGAAAGTTTATATTAATTAAATGAAGAACACAATGTAACACTCAACCATTCTCTGAAATAGTAGTGGAAAAAAAACAAACACATGTTGTTCTACATTTAATTAGGGGGGTATTTGTCTACAATGGTTTGACCTTTATTAAGGTATGGTCGATGATCATCACTGCCTTGGTGGGGGTAGGGTTGGTGCGGAAATATAAAAGATAATGGAGTCTTTTAAGAATTCTAGGAAGGGGGAACGGGAGAGGTATAATGTTTCATTGACCATCCCAAAACTGTCAGACTGAAGGGATTGCCAAATTTCCCACTCCTCCAAAGCATTCAACCTGCATCCTTTCATTTCAGTGTGAAGAACATTCTTAATTCATGTTTTGAATCAGAACACAATGTGTTTGTTTTTTTTCCACCACTATTTCAGAGAATGGTTGAGTGTTACATTGTGTTCTTCATTTAATTAATATAAACTTTCACAAATTTGAGCCAGTAACCTTCCAATACATACCCTCCCTCTCCCCTAGACCACTAATAGGCTGCGGCACATAAACTCAACTTACCCTCTTCCCCTTACTCCCCCTACCTTACCCCCTCTCCTCTCCCTCACTCCCCTCTTGGAGCCTGACTATATAAGTTGAGAAAATGTTGATGTATGTTACTTGATCATGATGCGCAGCATTGAAACCATGGTCGTGAAATATTAAATCTTTATTGTGGAAGTGTTAAGTTTCTTTTTACCCTCATAATGAAGGAATTCCACAAAGTTAAACCTGAAACTGTTATGTTCACTGACTTTCAGTCCTCTCTTCAGTTCTTCCCACACCTCTGTAACATTACCCTCCACGTACACATTTCAAAGCACAGGTGATAATGGACACCCCTGTTTTACTCTTCTTATTATTGCCCATCCAAAGTCCCCTACCACTACTCGCCCTTGTGCAGACATGTATAGGTTGTAAATAAGTCACTTAACCCTCCAATCTACTCCTATTTTCTGAAATATATTGCTTTGTACCCAAGTCACCATATCAGAAGCTTTCTCAAAATCTACCAAACAGACAAATACATCCTAATTGTGTATTCAATTACTTCTGGTTCAACTTTGTGGAAGTTCATGTTCATTCAGTGGAAAAATACATTGTGTTCTTCATTTAATGGACATCCTGATTTTATTGTATGTTCCCATCTTTTAGCGACCCCATTTCTGCTATGTCATTGCATGTGCTTCTTCTCTTTCCAGACCCAAACTGACCATTGTTCATAGCTTTCAATATATTCCCATTATTCTGCGATAATACTCAGCTCTCTTTCCTCATTCTTGACATCCCCTTCAGCTTGCTGATACTCTTTTCTTGTCGTTCCAGCTAATGTTTCTACATTCCACCTCCGAAGCCATCTAGTCTAGTTTATCCCTTTGAATCTTATGTTGCACCTGATTAATTCTAAATAAAGATCTTAAACCTGAATCCACTCCTGGGAAACTGTGCGAATGCAATAGCCGGGCTCAGCTACAGTGAATTCTTCCAAGCAGAGTCCAGTGGAAGAAAACACAGTCAAATGATAAATAGCTCTGAGAAACATTCATATTATAAACTTTAAAATGCATTGATGAGGGCAGGTGATACTGCACTATAATAGGGGAAACTTTGCTCCACTGATGGCTTGGGACACTTGGCACTAGGTTCCCAATGCTGTACAAGATCAGCAGGCATTTCCTAGGGGGCACTTTTTGGAAAATGAAAGGGCATAAATCAGCATAACTCTTCATACCATGCACTGAAGTGAAGAAAGTTATATCAAAAAATGAGTGCTGAGTACTTGGGCTAATTCATGTGAGGGACATGAGATGCTGAGCAATACTTGTCTGATAAATATGTCTGTTTTTGCATTTTTTGGGCAGTTGAAGTGTCTTTAGAACCAAAGACAAAGAAGTCAGTAGGCCTTCAGGCTTTATTTGTTTGTTTCAAGGTTTCTTTTATCTCATTTTGAAAGTGTAAGATAGGATCTTTGGAGTATTCGATTATGTCTGGTGCCCCTGATGATGTTGTTATATTTCTTTTAATATCAGATTTTTCTACTTGCTTCTTACATGACAGGTTGTGGGTATTGACAGTTTTTGTGAGGGATATGAGAGCAACAAGGTCACATGAGTGCATGTTTTGGGAGAAGTGGTGGTAATAGTCGAGATAGAGCATCAGTGACTTTGTATTTGAGGTCTATGTTTTTGTTCTTTAAGGTAACTTCATAATCAACAACTAGAAATTAGAGGTCATTAAACTTAACTGGGAGATCAGGCATTTGTTAGGCCGTCCTGCCACAGACATATCTGCCCTGTCAAAAGAAGAAATTAATGATTCTATTTTGGAATCCTGTGTGTGCTGGTTTCTCCCTACAGTCATAGGAAAGAAAACAGTGCTGGGAGTAGGAGCATGAGGTTAACCGCCTGCGATTAGTGGAGCAATTCACTTTTATCAGGATGCATGGTTTTTCAGTGATGTTCAACTCCTTCTGGAAGGAGTTTAAGTATATTGTTGTACAAGATCATCCAGGAAGGCCCACCTAATGCAATGAAGCTCTTATGCCAGGCAGGTATTTAGCAGGAACAGATAGCGGCCAATGCTGCTATCTTCAATGAACTAAACCAGTGGTGAAGATCCCTACTGATCATTGATGAAGTCACTTGACTGGACTTCAATCATGCATACTTTCTACCTCCTTTCATTCCATTCCACAGGCTTTTTCTCCATCTACCTTGATTACATAAGGCCCTTCTTTCTATCACAGTCTTTAGCATCCCATCGCTTACGAATTCGCATCAAAACACACTTCCTACCTCTATACATATCCTGCCTTCTTTGGATTTCTCCCAACAACCCTCTCTCCACCCTAATCATACCTAGCAATTACTGATTAGTTTTACTTTCTGTCCATTTTCTTCCTCATGACTTCTCACTTTTGGGTGGATATATTTCATGTTTCTTTCTTTCATTTTCTGTCTCTTTGACATCTAGCCAGACCATATGCCCCTTTTACCAAGTAGGCGTACAGCCAGAGCTCTGTACTATATGGGTGGGCATCAATGCTGTTTTGAAAAGAAATTTCCATGGAGTAATTTTTTGTTCAAGTGTTTAGAGAGCATATTAGCATGAAAAAGTACACATATTTAAGACAGTCAGGGGAGAGCAAATATTTTGGCCAAAGAGGATCAAAACTGACTTTTCAGTTTGATATATGTACTAGTATAACATGTACCCAACAGAGTTTATGGTTGTGAGTCCAATGTAACCTACAATCTACTTGTTTAAAACCAAAGAAAACATAAAGGAGCCTTTTGAAAATGCCATGCGAGCATTAAGTCACTCCAGTTTGACATCTTAAAAAAGGTTCGAGAAGCACCATATGTAAGCACTCATTCTTGGAAGGGGTTACTTAAATTCTCTCCCTCTAATTCATTGAACATTTATCAGATATTCACTGTAATGAAGTATTTTCTAGAATCAAAATTTGACTAGAGAACTTAAGTGAAAATTCATATTAGGATCTGTTTTGTAATGAAATTGCCGATGCTTAAGGCAACTACATCATCATTTCCTCAATCACCAGAGCAGAGAAATTAATGAGGATAGAATGCTACCAGACTTATCCAAGACCACACCAAGGTATTGGATTGATGCAGAAAGAAGAAGGAAGGGTACAATGGTTATATTTGTCCACCGAAATGGAGATTCATTTGGACGCCCACTTCGCCTTGTATTGAGTGAAAGAGATCGCCAGAGCCAAATGTGGTGGGGTCCAACAATTCAAATGATAGCAAGACGACTAGGTACAAGTCCAATTAGAACGTGAGTCTAATTCATTCCCTTTTCCTTGAAGTCATATACCTCTGTGACAAAATAGTAAACAATATGAAGAATGAAAATAAAAATCCACTCAAAATTTGTTGTCTTCTGCATTTCATATTAAAGAGCTGAGCATTTCCTAAGCCAAGCCAAACTCAAAAATTAGCCCAAGCAGTGAAAGGAATTACATATTTTAATTATTGAAATAATTTAATACCTTGCCTTGAACAACAGTTTTTATTTTATAAGCAAGAAAAAGTATATAGATCATTGATATTTATTTATTTTTGGGATTGAACTGCTGGGAAAAATTCTAGATTCTACACCAGATCTGGGGATGAGGTGGGCACACCTTACAAACTGAAAAATGGACGGGCCTATGTGGCAGTCTGTAAGACAGAAAAATTTATCAACGTACCATACAGGAGTCCTGATGGAGTACCATTTGCTTGTTGCCTGGAAAAGGACTCAATATGGTAATATGGCAGTAAATAATCAATAAATGATTTTGGAGACAGTGAAAATTAATGGTACTCTGAAAACTCATTATTTCAGCCCCACTTACTATGAAATATCATGAAATTCAATGTTAACAGTGAACCCCATCCAAAACCATAGAACTTTGTATAATTTTTATTACAGATAAATTGAGTCTTCTGTGAAATTTGAAATCATGGTCTGGTCCCCTAACTTAAAAATGTTTAGCAACTTTGTAGTGCTATCTCAATCTAGGGTATTCTTTGTGATAATAGAGGATAATTTTGCCACAACACAAGAAGGTAGACCCCTTCAATGGAAATGAAAGTAGATTAGTGGGTGAAAAAGATACTGGGGTATATGACTTTCATTTGTGGACGAACAACAATTGAAATAATTTACTCGTTTAATATCAACTCCAAAAACATTTAGTTCACTTATCCTTTCTAGGCTCTGGTTCATGTGAAAGTTAATCTAGAAACTTAGCAATTTTGATCTCACATCCATAAGTATGCCATTAGGGGTAGAGCGATTTTGAATACTAATTATTATAGACTCCTCAACTTACAATTCATTTCTGAACTAACGACTCATTTGTCATTTGTTTGTACAACTGGCTGCCAACTCAGTTGAAATTGGACTGCATTCCTAATTCCAAGAATATACCTGGTTACTTGCTAACCCGCTTGATTCAATTGATGATTTTTTCATAAATATAAACTCATAAATGTGATAAAGGTTGTGACAAAATACTCATCAATTGAATAAAGCGGTTCAGCAAGTCACCAGATATATACTCTAATCTTGAAATTTTTATGTTGGCATTTAATATGGTCATACCATTTATCTAAATGAAAAGGTATATTATTATTGACGAACATAAGCAGAATAGCATAAAAAAGCATACCGACATGGATAGTAATGGAAAGCACTGATTGAACACCCAGTCTATCGTATCCATTCCATGTCTTCATCTGCCCCCTGCAGTAGTCAAGTTTGAGACCTGTACAGGATTTGCTTAAGTTGTGAATCCCCAGGCTACTCCTTTACTCCCTCATAAATGTGAATGAACCCATAATAGCTTTTCCTTCAACATTTTACTGGCTGAGTATCTCTACACTGGTCTTCCATACACACACTTGTTCATTTTTATTTCCTTCAATGATTTTTATATCTTGTAATCAAGTATGCCAGGATCTAAATTGTCCTCCTCTACATCAAAATCTATTTTTTCCGGGTATTAACTTATTGGCCTTCCCATATAGTGCTTTTATGTATTCTTTACACCTTGTCTGAATCTTTCCTTGTGTAACTAACACTTTTCCTACAGTGGATTTTCTTACTTCCTACCACTGTCTATCTTGCACACCATTTCTTCACAAACTATCAATATTTTTGCACTGGTCTCCTGGCAGCTTTTTTCACCCCATGATGGTTTCTTGTTTGCATATTTTCATTTGCTTCTCCAAAATGTTGTCGACATTTTTCCATTCCTCTATTCCAAATTGCACTCCGGTAACCTATGGATTCCCATTTATTTTCCTTTTTTTTGTTTGAAGCTTTCGATATCCCCTTTTTCTGTCATAATAACACCTTTTCCTGCTGTACCATCTCCTTGTAATTACTCACAAATTTTGAACTTCTGGCTCCTATTACTCCTACCTTATTATCCTATTTAAACCTTCTACATTTCATTTTCTTGCCCTCCTTCACTTATCTTTTCTATTGAATTGACATCCCTTTAAAGTTATTGAATTATGAATGCAATCAACATTTACTCCTGGTAAATATTAACCGTATGAAATATCTGAACCTTCATCTAAGCATAATAATGTAACTGAGATCTCCATGAATTTTTTTAATGTTCACCTTCATTTAGTGGTGTTTATACTTCATATGCCATTCCTTCTGTAAAACTCTGTTTACTCCCTGTGGTCATTCCTTGTTCCTAAACCACATGCTTCAATCTTGCAGCTGTTCCAACCCTTTCCCATCACTATCAAGTGTTTTCTACCAGGAACACCTGTAAATATTTACTTGAAAACACTTTTATCTTCCTTTCTACTTTGAGCCAGAATGCCAACGTGAATATGAACCAGTTCATCGGCTCTGGTTTTTCCTCTGCTGCCCTCTGTGCCTTTTCTGGTGCACTGTGCTGCCCTCTGCTGTGCCTTTTCTGGTGCAGCCAATTACGCTGATATATCATAAATGTATGGGAAAAAATGGAATCACTAAATTGTCAGGCATGCAATAATCACATTGTTTTCATGGACAGAGGAAGGGGAACTCTGATGTTAATATCCAAATGCAGAATTGTTTTTGTTTAAATGAATATATTTAGCCTTAGACCAAAAACAGCAAATTTTGGCCTTTAACAACGGACATCTAATTAACAGTGATATCAATGGACACGATTACAAACACCCAAGCCAATCTCCAAGTGGAGAAAAACCCACCCAGGCAGGAATCAAACCCACGACCCTTGGATTCGCAGACAAGGATGTTACCCCGCCGCCACTGGGGCTGGCCAACTTTTAAGTCTTTTTATTTACTTTTAAAGTCTATTTCATTTGGCCCCTTGAATTATAAAATAATGAGGTTCAACTGTGCATGACATGCCTGGATCACAGATGCTCTAAATAAAAGTTTAGTGAACCAAACATTTTTCCTGATGCCACTGCACAGGTATATCTCATTAGCAAATGCACAAAGGCACTTATTGATTGTTCACGTTATAATCCAAGATGAGATGCAATCCCTAAAATAATTCTTTGGTAACAGTTATCTTATGAATAATCATTGGTCCCTAAAAGAGAAGATAATCTCACTGGTCAAGTTTCTAAGTCAAAAAAAAGTTGTTTGTTTTTGTCACCCATTTTAACAAGATACAAACTCATTTTGGAATAGAAAGCAATGTATTAAACTTTGACATTTTTATTCTAGTCATCTTGTTAAATCTTTGCCAGCATACTGTAGAGATCATGACTTAAAGGAAATAGATATAGAAATGTTTCAAGAACAATTTTATCCAATGGAAGAAATTATGCCAGCAGACCAGGCAAAAATTGAATATACATGTTACACAGCAGAAGTAGAGAGCCCCTATCAAGATGAAGTATTTCAAAGTATGAGCAATCAATCAAAAAGCACAGAAACACCCTCCGGAGAAGGCATGGAACCAATAAAAAATGAGAATAGGATGGCATTACAACAAAGCAAGCCCGTGGATTTCAAGAAAAGAGACTTTTCAAGTGATATTGAGGCAGAGAGCAAGCAAGAAGAACATGGTCGACCTATTAAAAAATTTACAATGAACAAACATACCAGTGAAGTTGCCACACAGATCCCTGAAAAACAAAAACTCAAAGATTCTGAGCTTGATTTATCAGCTACAAACTCGAAATTGCAGCCTGAGAACAATGAAAACAGTAGTGGAACAAATGTGAGATGTTGTCTTCCCTGTGGACAATCTAGAAACTCTAGGAAATCCAAGCAACATGACAAATCACTGGACACAATGAGGGAAGAGAGACCTTCTTGGGGGGACTCCAATAAGGGACACAACAGAGAACTACAGAAAACACAAAACCTGAAGACAGAGAAACAACAGGGAGCTCAAAGGAAAGGGGAAGATAAAAAAAAGAGATGCTGCATTAAACAAGAACCTGAGGATAGAAAACGGAAACCCAGGCCACTGTTCAAATTAAGAAAGAAATTACATTCCAGAGTATTCCCTGCATGCAGAATGAAAACCAGGCCTGTAAGTCAGACATTTTTCTACCTTGACAAAAAATAATGGAAACCCATATCTTACCCTGCAATGTTTTAGATTCCTACAGTATGTTGTATTCTATTAATGCTGATTTATTTATTTGTTGACATTTTGATTAACAAGCCCAGAGCTAACAAAAATTGATATTGCTGTAATTATTAATATTGCTAAATTCCATACTAATCACCCTCATCTCTTCACTCCATCATGCTTATCCATTTTACCTTCCAATATCTCATTACTACGTCAATTCATTTATCAGGCCATTAAATTCTCTTGCCTATCACAAAATGACCAAAATTATTTGTCTTCCTTCCTCACCTGAAATTTAGGAAATTGGTAGTAAAAGATTGGTGGGATTACATTCTCCCCACGGACTTTCCCGCCCTTTGTTACAGAACATTATACCAGCTCAATAGTTACCTTGAAATGAGGCTTAGCTATTCAAAATGCTAGTTTTAGGGATATGTATTTGACTATACACGGGATTTCAATTTGGATAAGCAATGTGACATAAAAAACTTGGCTCTATTTCCAATAAACATAAGCCCAAATCTGTTACCATTAATCAGTATAAACTTCATTTTCATTACAGCACATGCATCATCCTTCACAATACGACCACAATAAAATCATCCTTTCAAAGAAGTCTTCCGTACCATCTGCTCCAAGCAACCCTAAGAATGCCAACAGCAATGGAAATCAATCATCAGTCACTACATATGATGAAAATAAAGTTCTCCGTGAAAGAGTAACAGTACAGAAGTACCAGCAGCTAAGTGAAGCAAATAAAAACCCACTAGAAGAACAATCAAAATCAATAGAACATGGAGGCAACAGGGAACATTCAAAAAACAACACAATGGAAGATACACAAAAAAGACACCCTTGGCAGAAGAGAGGAAGAAAATCAAGATTTATTGTAAGCATCCAATGGAAAACGGTTGAGGATGAAGCAAGCCAAACAGGAACAGATGAGAATTCATCAGTGGAAAGTGACCGTGAGTCAGTTTTTTCGAATGCAACATTTACAGTCCGTTCTCCTGACTTTGCGGAAGTAGACTACAGTACGTGGACATTGAAAGGAGATACAGCAGGTGAAACTACACTCACAGAGGGATGGCTTTGTACAACAATGGGCTGTCAACGAAAAAAAAGAAACAAAAAATTCCAAATTGAAGACGCTCCTAAATCTGAATTGAAAGAGCAAGTTAATGCAGCCGAAACTAAAATAGCAGCTATGACAGTTGCAGATGTTAAGTTACCAATGAGCCAAAGCCTTTGGATAATGAAAAACACTCAATCATGTGAATTACATGACACCATCACTTTTCCGAAAAATGAAACAGGTCAAGGAACACTCAGCTCACCTGGTCAAAATGACGACATGAAACTTTCAGCGGAAGACCTGGCTCTTGAGCAAGACTATCTAAATGAGGAATTTGAAAATTATAGTGAGGATGAAATTAATTGGTAAGAATAAAATATGCCTAGACATTTTGAGTCCCCTCGAAACATTAAAAGTGCTAAATGTAGTCTTAGCATAAGATAAGGGAAGTCAATTAGGTTAGTTTGTTCTCACAATCAAAGGTGCAAAAATTCAATTTTGCTAGCGTAGCACAGAATGAATCTGTGGTATAAGTTCGATTTGATTCCAGTATTTTACCTACAAGACACAACATAACACAAGTCACCACAAAATGAAACATTCTTTCATCTGAACAAATTGACGTGAGCTAAATTGATTCTCTCCTTCCATACAGTGCAACAAGATGGTTTGAAATTTCTCTCAAGTGTGTAAACTACCAATTACAAAGGTGGAGCCTTAGCTCCACTGCTATTCTAGAGTAGAAATTAATTGTGAGAGACGTTCTAAGAACATGAGAAACACCTCTATTCAAGTACTAGGCCTCCTTCAGTTCACTATTAGTTTTTGTCCTCTCTCTCCAGCTACTTCTTACTATCAGATTAAATGTTAGCTCTTGTTTCTTTATACAGCACATTTTCCTTCCTTATCTAATTGCTTCATCTCACAGCCCTGGTTACCCATCTGTTTTTCTTGGACCATATCTGTTTTTGCTGAAATTAAATTTTTTTATCTTGTCTTTCCCTCCATGTTGTTAACATCTGACCCATGATCCATTCCAATCTTCCTGTACTTTCAACCAACTGCCTTCCCTTTATGGTATCTTTCTTATCCCCTCGGCCTTTCTTGGTTCTTTTAGCTTTCCTGCCTCTTCTTCCTTGAATACTTATTTTCTGACATATCTCTGTAATTTGTGTTGTAGAGTTGTGGTCAGAATTAATATTTGTTCCTCAACAACTTTCTGCACTTTTCATACCACTTGTCATTTTTTATTAGAATAAAATCAATTAGACATCATTCCATCGTGTTAACTTCATTTTACTAGAGTTGTCTGTGCCTAAGTGAATGTTGTTGTCCTTCATTGTTCCTTCTTTCTTATCAAGATATTGCACTTACTGGGTACTAACATACTCCTGGGATAGTTTGTTTTCAATCACTGTTCCAAAAGAGTAATTTTCTACATTCAAACCGATAGACTATTCTGGTTAATATCTCAAAAAGTTTAATATTGCCAACACGAAGACTAGGAAGCAAATTCCTCCCGTCTGCTTCCAACCATTTCACCTAACCAGACTACTATTCTGATTTTAGTCATGAAATTAAACAATATCGATTACCACACTTTTCAATTGAGCTCTTGACAAGCACATTCTCATTTTATGTCCACTTTAAACTCAGCAAAATGCTTCGGCAGTACCAAAAGAAATTCTGTTGCATAATCTGACCAATCTTTATTCAGTACAATGGTGGGCAAAATACATTATACCAAACAAGAACATTTCTGGCCACATATTAAGGGCTTAATCGATTAGTTAACTTAATACTGTTTTGATAGCCATTCTGGAGTAGATAGCCAAAACTTAAGGTAAGCTCACCTAAAGCAACCTTTGATTTGTGTGTGCAATACGAAGGACTATGCAGAAATCAACAAGGATGATAAAACCATTCATTTCTTTTCCAGATTGAAAAATTTGGCAAGAATAGCCACTGCTCACTAAGCTGATACTTGGGCCTTAAAAGAATCTATCATGGAGGACAAAGGCCCACAAGTATTCCTGTACCAGGTAAAAAAATGCCAAGCCCCTTAGAGGAAATAACCCTGATCATCTACTATCCTATTACTGAGAGGAAGTCCATTGCAATCATGTTCACAAAATCAGTTGCCAAAGCAACATTTTCATTTATGCCAAGCCTTAAGATTTCACCTAAAGACACTCACTAGAGCCATGTTTAGAATACTGCAACCCAATTAATCAATCCTTGATTTAATTATTCTCAACCCAAGTAAATCTGCCATCCCATATTCATGGCTGCAAATGAATTTACATGAAAATAAGCATTATCCATTTGTATTTTAACTACTTTAAATTTCAGTCTTCCAGTACATCACCCACAAAAATTAGCTGCCATCATTCCTGCACCCATTCACTATGGCACAGTCATTTCAATTTAAATGTACAAACTTAAGCAATAAATAATATTTAATGCCCCTTTTAAGAATTACCAGGAACAAGTAAGAAAACTTTGCATGAGACATGGTTCAAATGAACCAATTAATTTAACACTTATGCAGCCACCTAATAACAAAGGCTCTCAATTTGAAAAAGGATACTATTACGCCTGCACAGCACCCAATTTAGCTAGAGGAATTTTCCAGGAAGGAGTGACTCAAATGAAAAGTGTTATTCCATGGTTCAAAGCTTCTTTATTGGCCCTTCTTTTTATACCATAAGTTATGTACAGAAGCTGTTGCACTGTAGATATTAAACTTTATGCCACATCGAACAAAAGGAATGAAAATTAAAATAAAAGTTCGTTCCCCTGAAACATTTTGAAAATTCTGCCTCCACTATCCACAAGTTAACGTAATAAAATTAAAACAGCCGGGCTAGGGACAATCCTGCCTTTTTCCTCCGGAATTCCTTGCGGTGGCAACAATGCTTCAGCAGCCACTTGGAAAGAAACAAAAGCAAAAGTCGGTGTAGACCCTTGAGGACCTCTCCTCCATGTCGTAGGGCCATATTATCCATCTCCCCGGGCAGGTGCGGGCACCTGCCACGCCCCTTAGCAGGGCCATATCCCAGTGTGTCTAATGCAAAATTCTGATGTTTGATGGAACAGCAATGGACACACTGCACACCAGCACCCAGGAACACAGCTAGTTATTTCTTCTTTTGGGCCTTCTCTGCAGCCTTGGTGACCTTACCTGTCGTCACCTCCTTATGATTGACACTCTGAAAGTAATCAATGACCAGAAATTAAAGTTTGAAAAACAGAAGATCCTAAAAGACGGGTGAGTGCAATATCCTTCCAAACGCTCACCTTAATGACTCCGACGGCAACAGTTTGCCTCATGTCACGAACAGCAAAACGCCCAAGAGGGGGGAATTCCTGGAAGGACTCCACGCACATGGGCTTGCTTGGGACCAGGTTGACGATAGCCGCATCGCCAGACTTAATAGACTTGGGGTTCTCTTCAGTTGTCTTACCGGTACGACGGTCGCACTTCTCCTTGATCTCTGCGAACTTGCAAGCAATGTGAGCAGTGTGGCAATCAAGCACTGGTGTGTAACCGTTGGCGATTTGGCCAGGGTGATTAAGCACGATGACCTACAACAGAATTGATGTAAGTTAAAAACCAACAATTAAAATGAAAGAAAGGGAGACGGGATTATCCCAATGCAGTACCTGGGCGGTGAAGTCTGATGCTGCCTTGGGTGGGTTCGCTTTGCTGTCTCCACAGACGTATCCACGACGCAATTCCTTAACGGAGACGTTCTTTACGTTGAAACCAACGTTGTCACCAGGGAGGGCTTCCTGCAGAGCTTCGTGGTGCATTTCCACTGACTTAACTTCAGTGGTAAGGTTGGCGGGGGCAAAAGTGACCAACATTCCCGGCTTCATGACACCAGTCTCAACACGGCCAACGGGCACTGTTCCGATACCGCCAATTTTATAGACATCCTGCAAGAAAGAGTATCCATTAATACAATAGAACTGAAGAGCAACTTTTAGTATTAACATAGTATTAGCGCAAAACAATGACATACCTGCAGAGGAAGCCTAAGAGGTTTCTCAGTAGGTCGGCTAGGTGGAAGGATGGCGTCCAGAGCCTCGATGAGGCACTTTCCGTCAGCATTGCCATCCTTACGCTCCACCTTCCATCCCTTAAACCACGGCATTTTATCGGACTGCTCCAACATGTTGTCTCCGTGCCAGCCGGAGATGGGGACAAAAGCAACCGCCGCAGGGTTGTATCCAATTTTCTTGATATAATTCCCGACTTCTTTCTTGATTTCCTCGAAACGAGCTTCACTGTACGGAGGTTCAGTTGAGTCCATTTTGTTAACACCAACGATTAGCTGCTTCACGCCAAGAGTGAAAGCAAGAAGTGCGTGTTCTCTGGTTTGCCCATTCTTGGAGATACCGGCTTCGAACTCTCCGGTACCTGCTGCAACGATGAGCACAGCACAATCGGCCTGCAAAAAGAGGAGTTAGTGTTAATTCAACTGACAGAACAATGCAATGTTATGAGACTAATGATTAAAGGGTTAACCTACCTGCGAAGTTCCGGTAATCATGTTCTTGATGAAATCACGATGTCCGGGTGCGTCAATGATGGTGATGTAGTATTTAGCGGTCTCGAACTTCCACAGGGCGATGTCAATGGTAATACCACGCTCGCGTTCAGCCTTCAGTTTGTCCAACACCCAAGCATACTTGAAGGAACCTTTGCCCATCTGGAATTTTCAAAGTTCACAGTTAGAGAAATAACCGCGGGAACTTTACCTTAATATGCAAAATTCCAATAAAAACTTACTTCTTGGGCTTCCTTCTCGAACTTCTCAATCGTTCTCTTGTCGATACCACCGCATTTGTAAATGAGATGACCAGTGGTGGTTGACTTTCCAGAGTCGACGTGGCCAATGACCACGATATTGATATGAACCTTTTCCTTTCCCATTTTGATTTCAGTAGCTTGGGTTACTCAAGATGGATAACTAAAGAAAGAGGAAACATTCCATACGTTAGTCCACGTGGTCCACCTAACCCACTACTTCAACTTCCGTCATCCAGGCCGCCATCTTGTTGAGTCATTACCAAATAAAACAATTTTGCGCTATATCCTACTTTTATACTAATGGGAATTTGACATCTGCCGCGAGGGAAAAATCAATGGAAACATTTAGAAATGCCGTTTTAACAGTTAGAAGCTCTCAACTTACGAGTGACGTGACCAAAATTTCTAAGTTACTCACAATATAATGACAAGAAGCCAAAAGATCAAAAGAAATTGCTTTTCGGGGGAAAAACTTAATTTAAAAGAAAAATAATTTAATTACGCGAGCTTTGAGAACACTAGTTGCAATGGCCGACCAAGCACAACCACGTTGTCAGGCCAAGTTTCGGTTCGACTAATACGCAAGGAATAATTATTCAAAACATAAACCTTAATTTCCTTAAGACACTAAAAAGCAAATTCTATCACCAGAAAGAATTAATTAAAGGATAACCTAACAAGTATGAGAATCGCATGCTGTTATGGCAACCGGCGATGCCGGGTTAGGGTTTTACACATTAGAGCGAATTAACTATTAAATACTAAGAAAAAATATACCTCTAAAAATAAAGTAAGAACAATTACCGAGAAGTGAAGACTAATTTAAGGCTCGGATGGCTAAGAGCGGTATGGAATATCCTTAGATTACAACCACAGAGAGAACTGTGCTACTCACCTCCCGATGCCACGACAGAAAGAGAGGGATGGACGAAGTGACATGCGTTGTAGGGGGTGCGTATGAGGTCCTAGGGGGGTCAGCGAATTGGTGGCTATTCCATCTTGAAACCTTACCCCCCCTAAAAATTTTATTAATATTGTTTTTTAATGAAAAGTTATTTAATTTTAAATATGGATACGTATTTTAATAATTATATTTACATAAATATTTAAGTTATTTAACAGGATTTTATATTTCAAAATAAAAAAAGCATAACGTTAGTCGCCCGGTTTGGATTCCGGTACCTGTATAAGTCTGCTATGGCTTTAAAGTTAAAGAATTTAGCTATTCCAGTCATTCATTCTCATTCAATTTTTGGATTCGGGGTAAATTATGCTTATATATCTACAAATTAATTGTTGAAAATTATGCTTGATTAAAAAACCAATACATCATGGAATGCAAGTCTTCTTTTGTACCCGTACATTGTTTTACGTAAACCGAAAATGAATTCGTACTGTCATTTAGTTGCAGCAAATCAGAAATAAATGGGCGGATTGGAGAATGATAAAAGACGCGAAAAGGAGGAAAATAGTGGCGCAGTACGCAGAAGAAAGATTGCGGATACAGGCAATTAGAAAGTGTGACGTTTTACCTCCAGAAATTAAAGTAAGTGCTTATGTTTCCTTTAGCTATAATTTTCAGAATCGTTTTACCTCACGGATTAAAGTATTATGCATACAATTCTCTAGCAGAGTTAACGATGGTGTTAACGAACACCCAACAGTGTTCTTCTGCAAATGAACTTGCAGAATTAATGTTGCATTCATGCTATGGAAAACATCTTATTTCAACTTGTTAACAATTAAGGTAGGGAATGTAACTGACGATTTACGAGGAATTAAGCATGATGTTGTCCCTGTAGTTGCCCTTTCATTTTAGAAGACATTTTTTCAGCTGTTAGTATTGCGTGAGATGTACGTGTAGAAATCAAGTTGAGTGAGGCTGGGTAGGTTTGTTTTGTAACACCATATCTGGCTCTCTTAACTAGGAGGCATATTAGGCAACAATTTTCACAGCCCTAAATGGTAGAGCGATGGGTCACAGAACTGATGGTCCAGATGATTACTCTGAGGGCCCTCAGCTTCATGTTTAATATGATCAACAATAACACATTGGTAACCACTCGAGTCTTTCTGACCAGTGTCATGTTCGAACCGACGCTCTTAAACCATGCTCGTAATCTTCCTGGGTGCTTGTCATATATATCTTGTTAATCAATGGTGTCTGAGTCACATATTGAGAACCGCCATGAAGATTTGAAACTGAGGGCATAGGAACACGAGTTTTCTCTCTGCAGTTGTTGGATACCTAGGAATTTATAATGGCAAAAGTTTTTACTAACTAATTGTGGGTAACTTTGACCTTGCCATAGCCATGCCGTCGCTGTTATGGAAGAACGAGAATCTAAATATCTTAGTCCTGTAGTTCACCTCCCAGATACTCTGTTCTAGAGCGGTGGCCATATAATTCTCTGGTGCCCGAAGTGAGCACACATTGGTATATTTCTTAACGCCCTAGTCTTGGACGCTTCTGGATGTGCTTCAACCCTAATTCTTGCAACTCCTTCACACCCAGTTTCTTTATGCGAATACTTCTCACTTTTTCTAGAAAAAGCTTTCTTGATTTATTGAAAAACCTTTGCGAAATTTGTCAAATACTTTAGTATTTGTTCAGCCGAATCTCAATTTCATCCTGAAATTGCTGTAGGAAGGACTCAGTTGTACTGAATGTGAAGACGCACTTAGTCCAAAACAAACCTCATTCATTCACTAATCAAAAACATTACCAGATTTGGTGACTGAGGTTTATTGATTATTGAATCAATTGCTACATTAGGCAAGGTGTTGGCTATTCAGCAAAGGCGGGATATTTCACGTAATTCTGAAAGATTAAATTGGGATCTCCTTGCAGTGCGATACATATATTTTGTGGTAGTAGATGACGACATTCCCAGAACTTTCCTCTGTCTCTATCCCCTATTTCCATGGTTAATATTTCTGTGAGCGGCTGAGGTAGATCAGCTTGCTCTTCCTAGTAGTCTTCATGACCTCTCCCAAAGTCCTCTGCCCAGGGTTCTCATTGAACCTCTTCCGCCCCATGGTGAATGGTCACTCATACAAACATCAATGCAAAACTGAAACCACTCATCGAGTAATTTAACCCTGTCTATGCTTGGTTGGTTAGACTTGTTGACTAAGAATTGAGTTTCAAGTTTTAAAATGAATAGTCCATTGAGGAAATGACCATGTTTTTATTTTTAGTTTTCTAATACCAGTGTTTACACAAAGAATGTGTCCCTTGATCATATTAATTTGTTAACTTAACAACACTTTGGGGGGAATAATAGCCTAGTGGATAGAGTATAGGTCTACTGACGTGGGGGCTTGGGTTCGATTCCAAGGCATGCCTCTGGGCACCTTCAGATTCACCCAAGTTGTTTCATTTTTTTTGTTGCTAGAACTTCCTGGGGGACCATTGGTGGCACAAAGAAAGGTAGTTGTCCCCCTGCTCATGCACATTGCTTTTTTAAGTCAGTCCATTCTTTTCCAAGCTCGTTAGTGTATGTTTAGTAAAGTATATGATATTTAAATAATATGCACTGATTGATCTGAATTGCAGTAATTATCTTTCTGTACATGTCTCTCCTCTCAACATTTGCATAAATCAAAACTGTTTTGTGGAGATCCGTGCTGTAGTAGTCTTAAGAAACATGTTTCTCTTGTTATTTCAAGCCTATACATGTAATATTTTACGGTCTTTTATTGGAAAGGGGACAAGACATGGAGTACTTCCAAAGATAAACTTTCATACAAAAATAGCACCATCTTACCTAGGCTCACGGACTACATCTCGACTCATATAATGCCTAAGAATGTATGTGTGATTTTAAAATCTCAACTGCCATTTTAATGATGATTTTAGGATAAATTGCTTTATCATAACTCATTTGAGTTATAAATTTATATATAGCATACCTGATGTGACAGTAAACTACGTCTGATATGTGATGGCTTTTTTGTAACATTTTATCACATATGTAAGATAATAGAAGAATAAGAGATATAAGATATCTTATTTTTCAGTGACATTGTACCTTATCCATAGTTATGTTTCTCAAAAAGAAATTGACATTAATATTGGCTGTTGGTCAGGGTACTAAAAGTTTTGGAAAAATTATCGACATACGTAATCAGAGGCAGTAGGGAATTGCAATTTTGCAAAGTTGGACAGTCAGTACATTGCTCATATATACAGTCATTATCTAGCATGTTGAGATGGGGCATATCCTGCCTTAGCATTTATAATATTACAATCCTTATACTCATTTGTTGTTCCATTGCATCCAGCTATCTAACAGTGGTCAAAAATGAAATCAAGAAAGAAAGAATGGTATGAGACTTATTTGATAAAATTCATATACATAATCTATTATGTGGGTTGCGGTAGTCCAGTGGGTAGAGCTTTGGATTGCTGACCGGAGGGTCCTGAGTTCGATTCCCGGGCAAGGCACTCTGGGCACAGGGAGAGGAACTGGCCCCCCTACCCTGATGTGTGAATTTTCACACGCCGTATAGGGCTTAGTACTGGGTGTTCTCTACCATCACCTGCTAAACCGACCTTCGGGTTGATTTTTGTGTTTTTTTTTAAATCTATTATACGCATTAAATTCTAGTTTTGTTGTTGATTCTGGAATAAAGTATGTTTTGTAGATTGCATGAAGGAAATCAATAATTTATGCTTTAAGTCTTGTGATCTGTGGTTATGTATTTGCGTATTTGTTTGAGATTTAAAATGTACTAGATAGGATATTTGGTATAAAAATTTGGATTTCCTCAAATTTGCACTCTTCGTTATTTGTCATAAAATAACTTACATGGCCTATGGCAGCATGGCCAGGAGGGATTTGCGTCTCTGACTACATATTCATTTAGGATCTTACGTTTTTAATGTGGAAGTCTTTCTTCATCCTGTTTTGTCATTGCTCCATCGTTTCAAGACACTGCAGTGTACAGCAATGGAGGTTGTATGAGAGACTGTCAGAAGCCATATTACCGACATCCATTTTAATCAAAAGTATCCCTTAATAAAACCCACTAAGCTGAGACATAATAAGTAAATATGAAGTTCTTCTATGCTCATAAGATCTCAGAGGTATTTATATCAGTGTACATATCTATGATAAAAGAAGGAGCTACCTACTATTCCACAGAATTTTACTATTTGGTACCTACAACTAAGAAACAGCCTGTAATCGTTAAGTTTAGTTTCCGTGCATATTCTTTTTATGTTTGTAATCAAGTAAAGATGCAAAAGATACACTTTTTACATCCCTTTTCAATTATTTATGGTAATTTATATTTATTCTTCTTCCCAATTTAATTTTGGTGCTGTACCCATTCATTTGGCCTTCTCCTGCATTCTCTTAATCCGCAATTGGAAGTGACTGACTTATGTACCTTTTGCCTTATGTAATTTTTAAATGTTTTGTTCTCCAAAATTGTCTCTTTTTTATTTCAATTTAACTGCATGTGTACGAAGGCAGTTTTGGCTCTGCAGTTTCCTGCTATTTGAGGTGGAGTACTGGAATCCAGAAGTTTCAAAATGAGCCTTCTCCAAAATGTTTAAAGTGCTGTAACTAATAAAATGCTGGTGAATGATAGTTTATTTTTGAATCATTAAATTAGTTTAATTGATCAGTTAGCATAATTACCATTCATCTTTATCAAAATGAATTCATCTTTCCTTAGAGCGTATTATTTTGGGCACAATCAAGAAGAAGGGAGAATTTTGATATAAAATTCCACTTTCTTCACAAATACACCCACAGAGTACAAGCTTGAAGGTAATCTCCTTCCTATATTTTTTTCAATTTTAGATATGTGCACCATTTATTTATTTCAATAAACCTCTTTTATATTTTTAGCTTTTTGTTTAACAACAGAATAGCAATGTTTTCTTCCTTTCAATGCATCATATATTCAACTTTAAATATTTTTATATAAAAACTCCACATGTAACTTAAACGACTAGTTACTTAAAAAATGTGATTTCTGTTTGCATCAGATCACAAATTTTGAAAGGTGTATATGTAACTTAGCTCAGTTAGGTTTTTCAGTTGTATTCCCATTTCTGATTTTACGTTGTTGCATTATCATTTCTTGTTACAATAAACATCACTGAGATTTGTCAAAGAGAGAAAGTATTATTCTAAAGCCTATATGAAAAATATCGTTTGTATGACTTAGGTAATTTATAAGTCATAATGGGTTGTGGGAATTATTGAAGTTTCTCAGATTTAATTCTTGAGGTTTAATTGATTCTTTTCAGAAGTATCAATGTGAGCAGTTTTATCCTCTTGACATTATTTTAGTTCATGGGAATACGTGGATTAGGAGGTTGGAAAAATGTTACTGTTATCTCTAAGAGTGCGTTTATCTTGAATTTAACGTGAAATCAAGAATTTTGTTACTGGCATCCTCTAATATCCAGTTTACATACATGCACTTTTTAGTTCTTATTGCCGTAATTGCCTTTGAAGGTTTGGGTTTGTACACTGTTTACTATGAGACATTGCATACTCCACATAAATCTCTTGAGGAAATAAAAACCCGGAAACACCTGTGCTAATCCTGCTTAGGTTGGCACCCAATGATGTTTTATCAGTGACAGTGAATTGTGTTCTGGTTGTAATTTTAATTGAGGTAAACTTGTGGGAATTAAAAAAAAATCACTGAGTTCATGCCATTATTGATCTAGTTAAAAAGGTTTATCTTACAATCATATTTCCATTAATTCATTTCCTCATTTATTTCAATATCTGAGTGCTTTTACTATATCTACATCTACTTAGTACCCCGCAAGCCGCCGCAAGGGCGTGTGGCGGGGGGAAACCTTTTAAAAATACTACCTTTTAAAAATTCTGTATCTCAACCAAATTGATTTTCATTTAGTCCTCATGATATCCCTTGACTTCTCCAATGAAATATAGGGTTTTTATGTTGTTATATTATTTTGAGATTAGTAAAACTTGCTGCTTCTACATAGTACCCCACAAGCCTGGCGTGATATTAGAAATGAGATATCAAGACAACCTTATTGTTTTTTATATTTTAGCTTATGGACAATGCTCACATTTTCATTTGATGTTCATTGGCTGGCTAACACTATTTTTTGAAAGGATACTTAAGTTTGTCGCTGTAGGGAATTTTTTTTCCCTTTAATTAAATCATTTTTAGATGAAACCCCTTTTTAAAGTGGTTCAAATTTTTTAATCAAACAGACCAAGGCACACACATTATTAAAATGGACAATAAAATTTCTTTCGTTATGCTGAAGTAAGGATCACCTAATGATGTTATGACTGCATGACTTTTCAGATGCCTAACGTGGTGACTAAATTGACTTAGTCTGTTAGAGGGAACAGAAAGGATGATTTCGTTAGTTGTCCAGTCACATGGCACTTATCTTGTTTTTCAATGCAATGTGGGCATGGGATTTGTGTTTTGCTTAGAAGAAATCCCTGGTGATTATTAAAATTTTGCACTTTTGGTGCTACTTGTTGGTACTTATATTATGGTCTTAATGTCAGGGTTGGCACTATTTATTAATTATATGTGTGAGTCAGGAACACTTTTGACTCCCAGATTTGAATGTGAATATTATACTGCTCTGTGAGCTATTCTAATACATGGCCAGCCTATAGGAATTGTAATGACCTAGCCTGGGTGATTGTTTGCTGTAAATTATCGAGAAAATTAAATAGTGCTTCTATTTGAGCAAATATGGTGGGGAAAATGTTGAGAATAAATTTATATACATATATATATATATATATATATATATATATATATATATATATATATATATATATATATATATACATATATACATATTTTTAAACACATTTTTGGTCCATATTTTTGTGCACAATGTTCTTCTTAGCGAATATAATCTTCTTTCTTTGGTAGTTTTTTAATCATATTGTAGTCTTCTACTTGATGTTTTGGTTAAAATATTTCAAATATGTTTCCCAGGAAGATATTGTTCTCTTGTTCTAATTTGGTTTGAAGAATTGGAACTTAGGAAAAATTTGGCTACGGCTTTAATTTGTATTGCGTTCGCTTCCGAATGTTCGTCAAATGCTATTTCCACCGGCGCCAAGCGCGTGCGTTGGAAGCAATCTTCAAGTTATTCCAATGTGAGAAGCGTTTCGAGCAATCACGATCTCGGGATTCGTAACAGCATCCGATCGCGTCAACTCGCGGAACGGGACGTTCAACTACTTAAGCACGCCGCGTCGTCTTCTCGCACGTCCTTTTGCGTAACCCTTATAATGTGTTTAGATCCTTCCCTTGTGGAGTGCTGGGTGCTCTGCCAGGGTCCCCCCCTCCCTCCCGGTGTGGGCGAAGTGGGGGTTAGGACCGGGGGCCTTAGAGGGTGTGGGAGATGGAGAGCCTTTCATTTCGCCGCCAAGCGCATTGGACGTGAGCATCGGCAACGGGTGAAATTTCGCGTCGGGCGTGGCGGCGCAGACGGCATTTATTGATCCCGTCGCCATAGGTCCCGGCTGCGGTAAGGAACCAAAGCCTTCGCAGCAACGGGAGTTGACAGGGCGGGAGAGGCGGGTGGGAGGATGAGGTAACGGGAGGGACCCTGGAACCTTGTTGCAAGGGTCATCAAACTTTACGCCCTTGCACTCGCGGTGGGACGTTGATACAGCTGCGAAATGGGTCGTTGAGGTGTCGAATGCCTAAATCGAGACGCCTGAATTTCGGCCTCCTTTGCGGTTTCAACCTTTCAAAGAGAGTGATGAGCGTCATCCTTAGCTTCAAGAGGGCGCTCTTCTTTCATTTCGTGAAATCTTGTTTAAGTGTAGGCGGGTCACGTCCAGTAGGCAAACATTCCCGTATGAATACTTCCATAATAATTACATCTTGAGCAACACCATTAACTTGTATGTACGTGTTGCTATTTATTTTGAGCGGATTATCATTCACCTGTCAGCTTCAGTGGTGTCTGTTGAAATGAAAAATTAGCTTACCCATCGTTAAGCGTGGCGTTCTGTGACGCTCTTCTGGATCAACACGTACACTCCGGTACCACCATATTATTTTATATTTTTCCTACTGCTTCAGCAGCCTGTGAAGGGGTTCCTTCTCTCCTCTCCGGGGGTGGCGAAGGGGTTCCATTTAGCGTGTGTGTATATGTATGTGTGTATATATATATATATATATATATATATATATATATATATATATATATATATATATATATATATGTGTGTGTGTGTATATTTATGTATATATAATTTTAACGGAGAAGTGAGATAGCGGTAGCGAACAAAAACACATGCAAGTGAAACTCACGTATTCCGAATTTTCGGTGGCCAATCCTCCTTTTTCTAGAGAGAGAAGGAACTGATTATATATATATATATGTATGTATATATATATATATATATATATATATATATATATATATATATATATATATATATATACATAAAATTTATTTTTAATATCGTGTGCCCTTTCGCTGTGCTCACAATGCAGCCCATTTATTTTCCGACTTGCAGTAATGAGGAATGTCCTCATTAGGAGCGTAGAAAACATCTTAGAATGGTATCAGGATAAAAGGAAGCAAAATCTCATCGTCGGTACATTAATGATGTCCCTCATTATTTCATTAATATTGGAAACCTTTACATTTGCTCTTGGCTCTATTTCTTAGCCGGCATTCTCTTTTATGCAAGGCCTTCATCAAACCAATTCATTTAATCTCTTATCAAGTAAAGCAGTGACGACTGTAAATAGAGGGACCAGTTTTGGGCATCTTTGCTTATATTTTGGAGGAAGTTTAAGCGTTTTTTTTGACAGTGTATTGTTACATGTTTTACATAAAATAAAGTTCCAGGCGTTGAGGTATTGATTTTCCGAAACTAGTGATTAAGTTATTGATTTACCTGTGAAAATAGCGCGTCATCCCATTTCTCTGCTGATCCCTTGGCATGAATTTTATTAGCATAATGCCTCAAATATTTCCTGTTTTTTTTAAAGGTTTCGCGTCACTTTAGAAGTTACTGATTCATTTACTTCAACAAGGGAAGAATGTGAGCCACCACTATAGTGTGGCAGTGTCTGAATAACGCCGTGAGATATTCTAAGATCTCATTATATAAGGGGCTTAGAGCCAACATGACGTAACTCTACCTACCACGGGGATGGATTTGTTCGTATATTATGAAGAATAATTCCCCAGACATTTCAGGACTTCCAACAAGTAAACCACAATTATATATATTATTGTCTGTATTTCACCGCATTTTTCTTTGTTTCGCCTCCAAATGTCATGGCTTTTATGGTGTGTGTTAAATCTGGACCCAGGTGGAACCACTTAATTTGTACGCTGAGTCCTATGTGTAAAGCCAGTTAATTAATTTGTGCAACACCCCCCATTGAAATGGTAATCGTGTGCATCTTTTTGTATGGCATTATGCTTGAGATACATTTTGAGCCATTTGATGTCACTAACATAGCTCTAAAATATCATCAATAAAGCTCGAAATGGCTTGAAAATCATTCTTGCAGGAAATAATTGTGTTGCGCAACACCTGCCCTTGATTATACTTACTTGAAATTAGGTCCGCATATGCATTTTCACTTCTGTTTTTGTCTTTTTGATGATGATAATTATCTGAGATGGCAAAAAATAATAAGTCTTCAAAAATTCGAAATATTAAGATAAATTGCGCAGTGTCTCCGTTATTGAAATGTATCCAGCGAAAGTCCGCGTCGGTGCACATGGCTAAAAAATGCATGTGCGTTTTAACTGTCTAATTTTCGCTGATAAGTGCCAACAATTTCCGTTATTGTGACTCGACGGTGTGCGCTACTAGTAACACGATTTGTAATAAAATGTAACTTGAGTATTTACTCATGTCCAAATCACAGTAATAACCCTTTAGCATCGATCCAACTGATTCTTCTTGCACCCATCTTTTAAAAGTGGAAGAATACATTTAATGTGGAAAGGCAACAGGAATAATGTCACTAGACTTAATGTGTTACGTCGGATAACGTGTTCGCTAATAATTCCCGCCTCAGTGGCCGTCACTTGCTGAATTTTAAACAAATGCTTATTTCATACCATATTTATTTAGTCACGACCCATTACCCCTGATGATGACATTTTACGGAGAAATCCAGGCCCTGTTTAAATAAATATTGTGTGGAATAACTTAAGATTTGTTTTTAAATTCAATATGATGAGATTCCATAAGGTTATTGCCTAAAACAACGACTTTCATTGTACGTCGTCAATTGCATGTTTCATTACTTCTTTCTTGAAATTCAAATGTCGATATAATTTTTTTGTAATTATAAAAATCAGTGTAAGGTAGTTTCAACCATGCTTTTCCGAGCATCATATTACATTAATGTAGTTTTTCCTAAATTATTAAGACGTTCATTTTTGTCGTTTTGAAGTTCTAAGTAAATGCTCCCACTTTTTCAGGCGTGGCACTAATTGCGAATCTCTTGAAAAGCATTACATTTTTGGTTAATTGCCTCCCCTTCATGTCTGTAACCTCAAATAAAATTTAAAAGTGAGATTCGTTTGAAGTAAGGGACACACCAATGGGCATTGAAATGCGCGGAGGAATTATGCTCCGCGACGTATTTCATTTTTCGGATTCGCCCGAGGCATTTTTGAATTGTTTTCACATGCAGACTCCATTATAAATGCGCACGTATAAAATTATTTGGTGCAAGTAAATAATAAGGCTATGTGATTCGTTATAATGTCACTGTTAGGCACTGATGCCTTTTTTGCCGTGCTCCCATTTTCGAAAATTATTTTAATTCCCATCAGATACGATTACAGCTTGCGCAAAAGATTCCTGTCAACATACATAGTATGCTTCATGGCAAATATAGGCTATCGATGCCTTATCGTTTCGTTGGAATTACATGGCAGGTATAATCATGGCATGACAAGGTGTACCTATTGGTAGTATGTATATATCTGCAGGTACTCTTCAGGAAAAGGTCAAAAATGAGGACAGCCTTCTCACGAGAGGATCTTTCGTGTGTGCTGGCAGAGTTATTTTCAGTTCATCCCATGGTTCCTTGAGGAACCGGCTCGATGCTTCGGAGGGTCGTACTTCCTCCCTCTCCATCGATTTTTTGATTGGTCGTCCAATGCCCTCCGCGGGAAGTGTCAAACAGACGAGAACCTAGTTTTTTCAATGGATAATCGATTAAATATATTAGACAACATCGCTCGATATCTAATAGGATAATTTTCTTGAAACTATTCAGGCTGCATATATTTTTCGGAGATGCGTCCTTCCGGCAGTGATTGGGTTTGTGCAAAGAGTTCTGAATTACCTTTTTGTAATACTGTATTGCTGAGAATCCGTATGGTATCGATCGGAGTGAATCGAAATCGTGTCGATTTTAATAGCGGGTAGTCATTAATTAACTTGAATTTTTGCTTAGGTGTCTATGTCTATGAATGAATGAACCGCGCATTCATAAAGCTTCCGCACACATTTGATTCACGTAACTATATCCAAATTTATAATATCTCCGGGTGACCGGAAATGCTAGTATTTCACGATTTCTGTGATATATTTTTGCATATAATTATATCCCATTATGTGCATGTACCAATTTTAATCAGTTAGCTCACCCTTAACATTTTGGGAAAACGATTCTAAACACGATTTTCAAGCGAAGCAAATATGAATCGTCATAAAGTAAACCACGTGGACATCACCGTCGTACATTACCACTCATTCGTGCCTGTGACCGCAAGATCATATCTCTCGATTCAATTTCAATCTCTCACCCTAATGCCATGCGACCAAGGTACACGTTCTCATTCGAATCGAACACTGATTATTGTGGTGTGAGAGTGGCATTCTAGTCACGGAAGTAAAACCTATCCTTTCAGTCTGACTGGTATGCGTCATTTTCACCAAAGTATCGGGAGCATGCATTATTTAACGTGGACAAGTTGTGGACTTTCTTACGTGTGCACGCTTTGCAGGTAGGCTTTATTCAAGATGAAATGTAGGATGAACTCAACGGGGTTTGCCTATGGTTTATTCCTGTGTATGGTTCAAGTACTCGTTCTTCCCTCGCGCGATACCCAACCGAACAAAATCGAACGCGAGCACCCGAATATTTGTTTAAATAAAATGTAATGGTTTATATTCAAGCTCCGCTGTAATATTATGATGTAGATAGGCATGTGTATGTACGTGTGTATGTGTTTATGAACCAGTGCATGTTCATATTTATGCATGAATAGCTGGTGCCATTCAAAACCCTCGCCACAAACTCTGATGGCTTACGGTCACTTAGTACCTGCAAAACCATGACTCATTTCTGTTGGTTGATGTAGATAACATATTGTCCCTCATTCATATGTTTTCTCGATATGTGAAATTAATAATATTTCATAAAGATCCCATTTTGATAGAAAGTCATTTTGTCTACTTGTTATTTCATTTTTCATTATTTATCACTATGTTGGGTTATGGCATAACACTATTGTCAGCAAGTCGATGCAGTATTCTCAGATTTCAAGAAAGCCTTCGATTAAGTCCCACACAGTAAATAATTAACCAGACTTAAATATGATGTTATCAATGAGAAAATAATAAATTGGATGAGAGAATTCTAGTCAAATCAAATCATCATGTTAGTCATCGATGGGTTGTGCTCAGCAGATATAGATAGGGTCGATTCTATTCTTAATGTGCATTAATGACTTAAGCTCACACGTTAGTAGCAATCTCAGATTATTTTCTTACGACACGGTGGTATACAGGGAATTAAGGTGCCAACTAGATCGCGAGCTACTCTCTAGAGACTTAGACACAATCTCGGAATGGTGCAAGAAATGGGTTTTGATACTTAATATATACAGATGCGCAGTTTTGAAATTTTGGAAAAAAGGAAGTGGCGAACTGAATGTAAACTACGAAATAGAGCGCTCAGTATTAACTACGGCCAATCAAGTTAAATATTTGGGGGTAGTTCTAACACCACGATATTCATGGGTGGCACATATCAGGACAATATGCGTATCCGCTTCCAAGAAACTCGGCTTCATTAAACGGGCGGTGGGGAAATGTAATGAGAATGTTAAAGAGAGGTGTTATTTAGCTCTAGTTAGACCTCATTTGGAATATGCCACAAGTATTTGGAAGCCTTAGGAGAAAATTTGGCAAAAAGAATTAGTTGAAGTCCAGGGAAAATCCGCCAGATTCGTTAAAAATTGTTATGATGAGAACACAAGTGTGGCAGGTCTCTTAGGAGATTTAGGCTGGGAACCACTTGAAGTGCGGAGAGAACAAGCGAAACTTAGACTTTTAGAAAGGTTCAAAACAAACAAATTTAAAGATGTCTCTGAAGGAATTATAATGGCCCCACACAACTTATCAGGCCCCAAAGATATAAGGGAAATAGATTCTAGTACAGATAGATACAAATACTCATTCTTTCCCCGAACAATCAGAAATAAAAATATCAAGAAACCGAAGTCACTTTAGAAATATTAAAAACATTGAATTTACTTGTCGGAACAGGCTTAAACATTGCAAAGACATCAGGTATGATTGTAGGTGCGTGTGGGTGTTAGTTGGTAGTTTTTGGGTTTGCATGCGTGTGGGGTGTAAGTGTTTTTGCATGAATGTATATCATGTTTTGTTTGTGAATAGTATACATTTGTGGCTTTTGCGTGCGTTTTTGTCTTAATTACGGTTGGTGCCCTAACACCCCCCGCCACACGCCCTTGCGGCGGATTGCGGGGTATTAAGTAGATGTAGATGAATTGCAGCGGTCAACAAGTTACTGATTTCTAAAAAATTGCTGTTTGATTTTTCATGTATATTTTTCAATTGAAGCGATAAACAAATATTTTTTTTATTCTAACGTTATAAAAGTAATTATATGGATGAATTAATTTCTGTATTTACTACAGTTTTTCTATCAAGAACATATCTGTTGTGAATCATGTTGGCTGACAAAGGTTATACATCATTGCCTTAGCGAAAGGAGGACAGGAGTTTAGTATTGCAGTCCTGTTTTACAAGCAAAAGATGTATGTGGGATGGTTGGAAACCTTTGGCGTAGGCGTGAAAAACGTGGAGCAGAGCTACGAGAGGGGAGCATTCGTATGCGACGCCTTTGCCCCTGTTCATTCATGGGGCTGCGTCAGTTGCGTGTGCGGAAGAAGCGAAGAAATCTTATCCTGCAATCCATCTCGCCTTCTAAAACCCATTGCCCTTAAAAGGTGACGGCAGAATCAAAACAGCATGCCACCTGTAAGCGTTTTGAAGGGGCGTAACGAATTCATTCATCAGTTTTTCATGCATACGTGGTATACTGAGAATGGTTATTTGTATGTATAGTAACCTACAGATGTACTATTTGGTAATTTTTCGTTATTTCTTGCTTTTTTGCAATGCTAATGATTATAAACCCCTTCCTCTATTTGAGCTGTCAGTTAAAAGTTAAAATGCAGAATTATGTTTATTATGCGTAAACGAAATATTAGATTTGATAATTTTTTTCAAGTTCTGCGTTAGTTTACAGTGTGAAATACTTGTATGTGATTCAGCTCTGACCTGCGATTTTAATTTAGCAGTGAAATATAGCGTATATTTGTGCCAATACTTTCCTTGTCTCACTTTGTTCATGTCGCAAAGCATACGAAGCTCAAAAGATATTCGTTTAAAGAATCCCTTCTGGAATGGAATGGAAAGATGGGAAAAGAGATCGAAGGTTATTTAAGTACAAAATATGATTTTTATGTATCAACATAATACCCGCCAACTCATCGGCATGATGCGTGCCGGGAAGACTCCGAAAAAGGGCCATCAGGAAGAGAAAAGACTTCTTCACTACCTGGCAACTCCATCACGACAACGCGCCACGAGTTCCTGGCCAAACACCAGGTGTCAATGCTGCCCCACTCCCCCTATGGTCCTGACATGCACAATGCCGTGCAAATGAAGAATTAGACGAACTCTTATATTGAGTCTATATTTCATCATTTTCAGGGGCTGTCGTCCCAACGTAATTGATAATTTGAGAAACTGTAGGTTCTATTGTAATAGTTTTTCACGAGAGTTCATGTAGGTTTTCTACAGCTATTAACCGTACCTTCATGTGGGGATCGGGGTGGTCCGGTGGATTATGTACTGGTTTCCCTCCCCGAGGGATCAAATCCTGAAGGCGGCCGATATTTTTCAGAGGTATCTCGATCCCTACTTGAGGTGCTTTGTGGAGAGCACTTCGAATGAGTACCACGTCCATCGGATGGGACGTTAAACTGCGGACCCCGTGGCGCTTTTCGTAAAGAGTAGGCTAATACCGACGCCGGGTTTCTCTCCATCCTTCATCCTTTCCCGTTCATCCTTATGGGCGCAAATGTCCTCAGCTGTTGGTCGCCTCCCATAAAACGTGTACTACATAACTACATTTGGAACAGCCTGCAAATTACCGCGGAAACGTTATTTCGGTTAATCGCAAATTTGGTGTCCCCTGAAAATTCCAGTGATTTTCGAACGAAACCAATTCGATGCGGAAGTGAAGAAGAAATGTTATTTCGCAATTATATGGCCACATTTGTAATCCGTGCTAGCCTTTGGTGACCATCGGAGAACATGTTAATTGGATACAATTTAAAAACATTCAACCAGGTGCGTGAAAAACATTTTACGACAAAAAAGGTGGTTTGATTAGGTTATTGAGTAACACTGGAACGGTGGTCCCTTCAAACGCGAAGGACGGGTGAAGCATTAGTAATCTGCAGGACATTGAAGATTCGAATTCACTTGTGACTCTGATGGAATTAATATTTCCCCACGCTTTTTCGCCTGGGCAGACTGCTCGGATAACATAAGAGAAATACTCCCGAACAAACGAATTTAATTAACGAATTTAATTACTCTTTTCCTCCCATGCAATTTACGCAGTCACAACAGAAAGCTTCAGTATCCGCAAAAACAATGGAAGAATCTAATTATTTTATTTAGTTTACAGTTGTTGTCCTTGCACCTCCCGCCACACGCCGTTTTGGTGTCTTTCGGGTCATTATGTAGATGTAGGATTGTAATCTGACATAAATCCTTGTTGGCATAATAGCTGCAGGTATCATAAAACCCTTTGCCAAACATGTTCCCTTCGAGGATCACGAGGCATTAAGTCAATGCAAATGGTGGTATTTAGTCTGGTATCCACATCTTGTAAAAAATCTTATTATAATAAATTTTCCATAAACCGTTATTTCTGATACGCCAATGGTTACATTTTTCTTGCATCATCATCTGCGCTCTACAGAAATAATCCGCAAGCCGCCGCTAAGTCGTGTGCTAGATAATATTAGGAGACCAGTCATTAAAATATTGAGGGTGAAATCTCTAAATTGGGGATATGCATTAATATGTTTGTGTTTCACTCTCACCGTCTTAAGGCCACGAAGTGAACGAGGGAGATAGGAATACATTAATTAATCCGTGCGATAGTCCATATCTTTGATTTCGTCACTGTTCCACCTGCTGATATTGATTGTGACTTGGATTATTTCCTCTTTATATAGCGGGTAAAATCGCATGAACTTAGGAATTGTCTACCTTATTGCGTAGATCTAAATTGCCTATTTATAAAATTAAGTTTTAATCAGCGAGGCATCTAGTAATCCAAGTATATGCGAGTAATATCCTCCGCAACGCTGAAAATGTCGCTCAATAAAGACAACATGAAAGGCATATTCATTTTCTTATGAAAAAAGTTGACTTTCATGAATACTACCTTGGTCAAAAAGTTCCCGGAATAACCACCGTGTGGCGCTCCCATCGTTCCGATTTGAGTTCTGTTTTTTTTGTTAAATTGGTACATCTGTTGTTGATATTCCCTTTAAATCTTAGTGTCATAACTTGACATTTGCAAAAGTTACGTAGCCAAGAGTACATCTATCTCTGTGTGTGTTGGCGATTTTTTACAATTTCAGAAATGGATTTAAATTTGCAACAACGAACTTGTATTAAATTTTGCGTAAAAAGCGGATTTAGTGGCGCACGGACGTTGGAAATGTTGGAAAAGTGTTTCGGCAACGATTCTCTAAAAAAAACGGTCGTTTACCAGTGGCACGAGCGGTTCAGAAGTGGTCGTGAGTCAATCGAAGATGATGAACGCAGTGGCAGACCATCGACATCGAAAGTCGGTGAAAAAATTGATAAAGTAAAAGAAATGTTGGTCAATAACCGCAAATTAACCATCAGAGAAATAGCGGAGGACTTGAACATTGCCTATGGATCCGCCCAAGACATTGTGGTTAATGATTTGGGTTTCCGTCGTGTAGCAGCAAAGTTGGTGCCAAAAGACCTCAATTTCGTGCAAAAAAGAGACCGTGTTGACGTCGCAAAAGACATGATTTGCGAGGCTGAATCCGATCCCACATTCATCAAAAGGATCATTACTGGAGACGAGACGTGGGTTTATGAGTACGACACGCAATCCAGACATCAGGCAAGTGAATGGCGTTCACCAAATGAGCCGAGACCAAAAAAACCACGTCGTTTTCAGTCAAAAAAGAAGGCAATGCTGACGGTTTTCATGGATTACAACGGTGTAGTGCATCATGAATTTTTGCCAGAAGGCCAGACAGTAAACAAAGAGTATTATTTGGGCGTTATGAGACGTTTGCGTGAAGCAATTCGCCGAAAGAGACCAGAAATGTGGGCAGAAAACTCGTGGATTTTGCACCATGATAACGCACCGTCGCACAGTGCTATCATTATTCGTAATTTTTTGACGAAAAATGCAACAAATACCATCCAACAGCCACCGAATTCACCTGATTTGGCTCCCTGTGACTTCTTTCTGTTCAATCGAGTTAAAAAACGATTACGGGGAACGCGTTTTAGCAGCCGAGAGGAAGTAATGGAAAAATCGCAGGAAGCACTGATGGACATACCGAAAACCGAATATAAAAAATGTTTCGAGGATTGGATCAAGCGCTGGCATAAGTGTGTTGCAGTCGATGGGGATTACTTTGAAGGGGACAATATAGATTTAGATGAATAAACTTGTATTTTTAATTTTCTGAATAAATTCCGGGAAATTTTTGATCAAGGTAGTATATTGTATTTATGATGGTCGATGGAGAAATTTTATTATGTATGTGTGTATATATATATATATATATTATATATATACATATACAATCACACACACACACACACACACATATATATATATATATATATATATATATATATATATATATATATATATATATATATATATAACACTTTTTGAAAGTCTCACGGACGTGAACTATAATATATAAAATTTAGCACTAGTGGACGCAGACAAAAACACAGAAACGCACAAAAAAGAGACTCACTATGTTTCGAATTTTCGGTGGTCGTAGCCACCTTCTCCAAGGAAGAGAGGGATAGAACTGCAGGGAATACCAGGGCTGGAACGATGGATGGAAGGGGAAGGTGCGGAGAGGTTTCCGGGGGGAAGAGGTTGGAGGGGAAGCGTTAGAAGGGGGATTTTTAGAAGGGTGGGGAAAATGTGAGAGGAAATGTGATGGGGTGGAGGGGAGATGAAAATATGTTTAGATCAGGGTAATTAATGCCAAATATTAACACCTGGGCAATTCCAGGAATCTAAGAGCCAGATGAAGGATTGCTCTAATATTTTGGGTTTCAGTGGAGGATCAGATGGTGGGAGGGATGCTAAGATAGATACACTACGAGTATAGCATTTATCAAAGGGAGTGTTGTGTTTTCGAAGGCGTGTTTGGGGATAGGGAACATATCAATCAGGGAAGAATTGTTGCATGAGGCCCGGTGGTTTATATTCTAATATTAAGGGGTGTGGCACACTGTCCAATATGAAAGGCAGGGCAAAGTTAGCACTTCAGCAGGTGAACTACATTGCTAGATGTGCAAGTAGAGTAGGGAATTGGTGGGAGAGAGTCAAAAAGCGGGTGGGAGAGGGATGGGATTTTGGTTTTGAAAATAGGACATGTTTTGCATCTAGGTTTATTGAATGACATTGGAGTGATTTTGGGACGGGGCGGGGATTTAGGAGTGGATTGGTTAATTTGAGAAGATCTGATAAGTTGGTGGGGTGTTTGCAAGTAACAGAGGGACATTTGGGAAAAAGGTTGGCGGTGGCATTATGATTTTTGAGGATAGGGTAGAGGTCTTTTAGGATTAATCGCAGAGATTCTAAGCTCGGGAAGTATGTGGTGAAAATTGAAAGAGGGTGGGGTTCCGCGGCGGAGGAAGGTTTGGGAGTGTAGGCATGTTTTCGGATCCTTTTGTTCAGGAGGAAAACGGGACCTCGTTTAAAACCTCGTTTAAGGAGGGAACAGTTAAGATTTGAAAGGAAATTATCAAGGGAGTCGGGGTCATTGCAAATTGTGTCCTCTTATGGACAGGCAATAAGGAATGGAGCGTTTGGTGTGATATGGGTGGCAACTATCATAATGTAACTATTGTTGTTTATTAGTGGGTTTTATATGCACAGAAGTGTGAAATTTTTGGTCTATTATTGTTACGCTTAAATCCAGGAAGGTGATTTGGGAGGAGGAAACCGTAGAATTGAAGGAGACAGAGTTCCTTATTCCCTGTCCATTCCTCGATAGTATTCAGCTCTTTACCCTCATCCATGATTTTCTCTACAGCCTACTGGTACTCCTTCCTTGTCAATCCATTTAATGCTTTTACATTCCATTTCCTGATCCGCCGCCCCTGCCTTATCTTTTTGAAACGGACGCTCCACGCTCCAAATTGTGGTCCGAGTCCGCATCCGCTCCCGGGAATCTGTGCGAATTTATCACACTGTTCCTAAACCTGTGTCTAACGAGGATATAATATAGCTAATAGCTCTCCGAGTCACCTGGCATTTTCCATGTATACCCACCCCTTTTTTGGTATGTATACCAAGTGTTGACAAGTGATGACAAACCCCTATCTCCTACGGAATACAATTGCTTTCTCCCCGCCTCTTTATGGCCGCAAAGTAAATTGGTTGTTTCGACCACCGAGATATTAAGGAGAAAGATAGACACCGTGAATGGCAGATTCTTCTCTCGCACGGTACACAATCATAATAACATCCAAACCAAACAACCGAATATATTTACTAAACAGTTAATGGTTTAGTCATTTACTGCATGATTTATTTAAACAGAGACAGCGAAAGAAGAGGGCTGTCTTAAAACTTACAGCGGGGGACGTTTCGGGGTCCTTCGTAAGCAGAATCAGTATGAACATTTGAGTGTGCCGGACATAAATTAATATGTCAATAACCTTTCATGTATGTCTCGCGCCTTACCACACTCCCTTGCAGCTACTTGAGGGGTATCACATCGATGTTATTAGATCACTCGTATAAATAAATGTTTTTTGTCTAGTCTACATAGTTTTCATTCAATCTTAAAAATGAGATTGTACATATTTGAGCAAATTTCCTAGATGTGGGCAGATTTTGTGGGTCGATTTGCATCAGACTTTAATATGGGCCAAACGTTATGTTTATTTGACTGGAGTAGAACGATTTTCGGCTTGTTTTTTGTTAAACCTATCGTTGATGTTTTTTTTGTGGAGGTATGAATTTGTGGCTTTTTCATGCGGTTTTTTTTCTTTTCTTTCTAAATTATGAGTGGTGTCCTAACACCCCCTGCCACATGCCCTTGCGGTGGCTTGCGGGGTATTAAGTAGATGTAGATGTTTCGACTTTAAGGCTGTAAATATACTAGTTCATGGTCTGTGGGTGTTAGATAGATGTATTCAGTCCTGATAGAAGCTAAAGGTTGGTATTTCTTTTCGTTGTCATTGACTTTTCGATTAGACCTTTGCCCATAAGTATGTGCTTCAATTTGATTATTGCCATTAAATTGCTGTTTTTTTAAATATGTAGTGTGTGTCAGCAATGTTTGTTTTTATGTTTGTACAGTTTCACTTATCTCCAGCCGTAACGTCTGTTGTGAAGAGTTACGGTAATAATCCTAACCTTATTTTTACCCCTATCTTTGTAGACTTAAGCAGGATAGTAGAAAAATGCTGACGCTGTGTTTCTCTCCCTCAAATCCTTCCTCCACTCATTTATCCTTTCCCAGTTCTGAGCACCCACGTACTCTTTAACGGCGTAAATCACCCAAACTGTTGAGTGTCTTCTGTTCTTCGTCACCACCACTCGGGAAAGTCGTTTCATATATTGGCAAAGTTTAAAGTTGAACAGCACCTTTCCACACTATTGTTTGATATCATCTCTTATCTTCAAGAATACTTTAGTTATAGCACAAGCACCCTTGAAGCCTTACCTCTGGGAGGAGTATTTTTTCATTTAAGTGGTGTTTTATTTTAGGAGGCGGGGAATGAGGAACAAGTTATTTAAAAAGCGATCTCCCTTCGGTGCGCTGGCTGGTTACATGGAGTTCCCTCAACACTTCAATGGCATCAACGTGTCACTTTTTAGAACGCTAACTCTCAGATGGTTACGTCAAACCCGTAATTTATTACGTAAATACATGACTGAATCTATTGACCATATCCGTCAATAATTATATATTGATTCGTAAATGCATTCTATCCCTATTAACTTTTAAAATAAAAATTAATGCATATTGAGTAGCAATTAATTTAAATTGTCCTTAAATGTAGAGTTATGTGTATGGAATTATTTACCGCTTGGACATTAATCCAGTCGATAATTTCCTTTTATACTCGTACTAACTCATTTTAATTTCTTCTTTATGCTAATCCTAAGCATTGGTTGAAGTGTATAACACATGTAGCCATGGGGCAAATTCCTGCTACCTGCAACGTTGGGTCGCATTCCCTGCCAATTAGAGACTCTTTGGGGGTAGAGTGTTTCGTGGTGCATTTTCATGTGGTAGTGATGTTTCAATTTCTTGCTTGTTGTGTCCTGGCTTCCGTGTTGTAGAATGTCTTTCGTGCTGCATCATGGGGTGCAGTTTTTTAGTTGTTTTGCGGTATATGTGTTTGCATGAGTATTGGATGAAGGGATTTTTGCATGAGTGTGTGCGCTGCTGTGGGTGTAATTTTCCGTGTTGTTTTTTTGCATGTGGTATTTTTCTTTTTTACGGTTGGTGACCTAACACCCCCCGCCACACGCCCTTGCGGCGGCTTGCGGGGTATTATGTAGATGTAGATGTAGATCTCTCTTCCAGATCTCACAATTTCCTGGCGCATGCGCTAGAAATTTTACCGGCGGGGATCTCCGTGATAGAGAAAGTGTTTCCGCGAAGATGACGTGTCAGACGGTATGCGTCACATTTCCGTTGACGACTGCTCTTTTAACAAAGGCATTTGCCCCAGAATTGCGAAACTTGTCGCAGGAAATTACATTAATGCATCTCGGTGGTAGGGATCATGACACCGATAAATGTGTGTTTGAGTGGAAAGTATTTCAAATGTCTTGCAGGTGAATAGAATATAATGTAAATTCGGATGCATCTTCAGGTTGACGGTATGATTCCTCGCATTGTAAAAACTTAAGATCGGCTTTACAAGCACTAGTGTCCTGGACTACTTCCGCATTTTGTATTGTCTTATGTGATACTGGGTAACCCTGCAGTGTTGGCGACGTACGTTTTACGTTAATGTATACGCCACTGTGGGTGTAGGTTTGCATGGTTAATTTGATTTTGCATGTGGTTTAGTTTTCTTTTACGGGTGGTGACCTAACACCCCCCGCCACACGCCCTTGCGGCGGCTTGCGGGGCGAATTGTGTAGATGTAGATTAGATGTAGATGAAGATCGTGGCACTAAGGTAATGTGACCCAGACGGGCTGCATAAAAGAGTAATGACCAAAAAATCCCTCTTTCTCCACTCCAAAAGCAGTTATGTGGCTTGGGGCATTGCCTACTTAAGTGCACCGGAGGAATGGGAATCGATAGATATCATAATGAAAGAAATAGATAGCATAATGAAAGAAAACTAAAACAGAGAGAATATTTAAGTGTGTAGAATGCTATTTTATAGAAAACACTCATGTTTCGTTTGAAAATAGGTTGTTACAATTCCGACGTGCTTGTATGTCAGCCCAGCCTTCAGTACATGTTTTAACGAAGATTCATACACTTACTGATAAACATAAGCGGTGTAAATCCTTAAGAATTAAACACTACATTTACACAATACCCCGCAAGCCGCCGCAAGGGTGATTGGCCGAGGGTGTTAGGTCACCTCTCGTAATAGAGAATAAAACCGCATGCAAAGCCCACAACTTCATGCCAATATGTACACACACACGCACAAAATCGTATATATTCGTACACACGTACTTTCGTATTCACGCGCAATATCGTATATATTCATGCAAAAGCCTTTATAACTTACACACATGCAAATGCATTTATTGTCAACTAACATACACATGCGCCTCTGAATATACCTAATGGCTACGCAACTTTCAATCTTGTCCTGACTTGCAAATTAAATATCTTTAATATTTCTGTAATGAATTTTGTTTATTACTAATATGATTCACGATGTCCCGGGTAAAGAATGAGTATTTGTATCTATCTGCACTGGAATCTATTTCCCTTATCTTATTATTGTGGTCTGATATACCTAAGTAGTTTGGGACCATAATAATTCCTGTAGTGTCATTGTTAAACTAATCAATCGTCATCACTTCGTTGCCGAAATAAGTTGAAGAATTAGTTTCGCATAGGAAATAAGTGAGAGATAGTAATGAAATCTTAAATGTGGGAGGTAACAGAATGTGGATTTTCCTTCATCATCCAAATCCATGTTTGACGGTGTTCATTTCTCTACATCCTCTGCCACTCGCGACGAAAAACGGTATTTATGGAACGGTATTAGTCACCCCTGCTGCGGTGTGAAGGCTTGAGGGTGTGTGGGAGCTTGAAGGCCTTCTCCTCCATTGATTTACGCGCGCCACGTACATGTAAGTGGTTAACGTTTTTTTGGTTATCCATAGGATTTTGCTCCGTTCGAATGGCCCGCGGGTTAGTATCTCGACCGTAGCGCAATGGTCCCGAAAATAACGGAAAACGTAAAAATACACCACACACCGTCTGCGAGCACCATGACAAATTGATTCGCCAGCAAACGGACTCTCAGGCCCAAACGCAATTACGACAAAATCTTCTTCAAGAAGCGCTCGAGTAGATTCACCTTTCACTACATTCAAGGACCTTGGCGATCCGGGATTTTTTTCGTAGCTTAATTTGCGTCTTTAGGAAATGAAACCGTTTGAGTTTGGTTACTCTTGTATGATTCTAGCACTTTCTTCCCTTTCACGATGCATAATACTAAAATGCAAAAAGTACAGCAGAATCAGACGTAACCACTCCTACGTTCTTAATTCAAGAATAAAATGTCAAAGCATTATTCAATCGCACCCATTATTGATTGTGTGTGTGTTTATGTATGTGCAAGTACATGCGTCATATAAGAGTGTTTATAAAAAAAGGACCTCCTTGCGGTGGTTTGCGGGGAAATGTGTACACTTAGATAACATATGAATGGTACTTTACAGATTTAAGTGAAGATAGCGGACTTTTGTATCGCGCAAGAGTGAAAAGATGTTTCGTTTGATGCGCTTCTCACTCACTGCCTCATCATCAGATCAGATCATCCTTCTCAAAAATACGCCCTGTGATGTCTACGTAGTCCCCGGGTGAGATTCTTATCCAAAACCTTTGTTAAGTACGCCCCGCACCCCTGTTAAGGAGGCCAGCAAAATATCAGTTGCTCGTTTAAAGTGATTCAAATCATGATAAAATACTGCTGATCCACAGGTAGGAGTTCTTTCTAAGGCGGACTATTGCTGTCCTCTCACGTGCCAATTACTTGAGGGATTTAAATTGCCCAAACTCTTAACCTGGAACTAAAAGATGGGTTGAGGTTTTGCGGGCAAATATTCTTTATAGCGGCGTGTAAACAAACGTAATTCAGTTACAAAACGGTTCACCCCCTTACAAAATAACTTATCGACATTTTTATGAGCATTGATCCGTCCGTGACAAAACTCAGCAAATTCTAGACGAGCGTCGTGGATCCAAGGGGTGTTGCGATCCCCCCACACGCCCATTTTTTTTAACAAGTAACCTCCTCCGGAGCTACGCGCCTGGGTGGCGGTGACGTTACGCTCGCAGCGTTTATTGCAAGGTTCGCCCCCACCCCTCTCCGCGCCCCTCTTTGGCGTACCGCTGCAGCGTAACATGCAATCGCCGCGCCTGTGGCGAAGTAAGCCGAAAGCGGCGGCTGGAGGGGAGGCCAACGGCCGATATTAAAGACCCCTGCGGGAAGGACCCAAGTTCGATCGCTGCGCCGTGCTCCCTTAACGAAAGCAGCGGCGGACAGTTGGCTCTCCGCGCGGAGGGTGAGGTGAACGGGACCGGACGAAGGTCGGGGTCAAGATCCGCGGGAGGTATGCCCGCGAGAGAGGTAGTGGGTTGGGAGGACAGCTGGAAGAGGTGGGGGGAGGAGAGGGTGGGACGGCGACGAGAGGGTGGCTGTGGTCGTGACACACACAACGGTGGGGCCTCCTCCCCTCCCCGTGCAGCGGGATCCTGTTTCCCTCCTTATCTCGCGTTACAATATTCTTCCTTGCAGGTAGACGCGATTTCCCTTCGCGATGAAAGTGGTTCGGGTGCTAGAGGAAACCGTGGAGGGGGAGCCACACGGAGATTTGTCTGGCTCTCCCCCCTCTCATCTACTGGGATCAAGCGGGTGGAACGTTTCGGGGATGCTCAGTATAGGAGGGGAGTCGTGAGAGTGCAAGAGGGAGGGGGGAGAGGGGATAATGGATTTGTATGTAGGAGTAGGTAGTGTGATGCGGTGGATGGGGAAGCTGGCGTCGCGGTTCGAGACCCTCGGCTGCAGCGGCATCGACTTGCTCTCTCGCAAGCTCGTCTGGGCTGCGTACGACACCAGAGGAGGGATTAATGCCCCCTTCCCCTTCCTTTACCACCTTCTCTGAATGACCTTACAGTCTCCTTGGCCTGCAAGTGCTTCGGCGATGGGTTAGCACAGGTTTTGCACCTTCTCCTTCCCCATACCTCGGACAGTGAGATAAGCCGGGAATATACGTCCCTTCCTTTCAACCCATAAACAACAAGATGAAACTGTTGAGCTAATCGGTATAATGGGCATAGGCTCCTAGGGTCTTAATGAAAAAAGCGATTTTACGGAGTGCTTAAGGAAATGGGTTTAGCAATTGAGGCGACATTATTTGAAAGGCTAGTCGTTAAGAGATGGAGCTGCTTGGAGGATTTTTTGAACGAGAGCCAAAAGACAGCCACGTGTTTCGTGGGCTGGACAAGATTTGAATTTCGTAATGCAGTCATGTACGAGCGAATAGGAAACGTATCGCGAGAGCTTGGTTTCGATAGCGAAACTCGATGCTTTTTGGCGTATTTCTTCCGTTTGGATTCGTCCATTTCATACGTGGAACTTGATCATCTCGAAGACGCAGCCGAGAAAGCGATTTAGTAAAGCTAAATAATTTTCATGCGTTTTTAAGGGGCATCAGCGGGAACCGCGAACGCGATAAACCAATTCCGGCCAGATAATGGGTCGGTGAGAAATAATTTATCTCAACTGGCGTACCTGATAATGTCTATCTTTATACATTTTGGAGATTAGGTATGATCTTTGAAATTAATGAATATAATGTTTACATCAATAATTAAGAATTGATATTGCAATTACATGTATAAATCGGAACGATAGATGGTGCATAGAAATTACAATTTTTTGGCTGAAAATTAATAAAAATATTAATCTTGAAAACACTGATGATTTTGTTGGATGAGTATTTCGACTGAGAGTACTACAAGCAATGGCACTGAAATATGTGCGTGGATGTACAAATAGGAATTTGATTGCATTCTTCCAGAATTATCGTTTGATTAAGTCTCTTGGAGAATGGAGTAAGAAGCTACTAGGGTTTTCCACCTATTTTACTAATGGATGGAAACTTCAAGGACAAACAACTACTCCCAATACTAACACTCATGAAACTGCTTTTATTTCAAATTATTGCTTTGGCATAATAGCCTGGGAGTTAGTTTCCTCCTCCCCTCTGCAGTGTGTGACGGGGGGGGGGGGATTCCATACCGAGTGCAAATTATCAAAATTAAATATCATTAAGGTGATAGGTACTAAAAGGGAAGTTATAAAACCCAATGGCTAGGAACAGTTTTTTTACAGTCAAATCCACATGTACAATAGTATCTATATTTTAAGCACTGTTAAATAATTGCTGAATTAATTGCTATTCATGGATAACTGTAAAAAATATTGTTAGAGTTACTTTTTTAAATGACTCTGATTTCTCTCTGTGCACTTGTTGTATGGCGTGATGGAAAGAGTGATGGTAAATTGTGGAATACTTTCACATGAAAGCTATCCCTTCCCAAATTGGCATGACAGTGATTGTGAAAACTCAAAATTAGCATTAAGTTGAATTGGAGAGCATCATAATCCTTTGCATATTATTGGCTGAGGGAGCGAGTGCTAGCAGACAAAACGTAAGATGAAATAAATAGTCTTACAGAAATGTATTCACTGCTTGTGATTTTTGTGCTAACTGTAAATCCTCACTCTAGTGATGTTCTATTGGCATAAATTACTTGCCTGATTTATGCACTTAGTACTATTTGTAACTGTGAAGATAGAGAATAGTTTCAAAGTAAATATGCCACTGTAGAAATATACTACTATCTGAGCAGGAATTCCAGATTTGATTTAAGACACCCAAAATGAGGAACATGATTTCCTAACTTTTCAGAGCCATGCTACATGTTGTATTCATGGAATCATAATCCAGAGGGAAGCTTTTTGCAATACTATAATTAACATGATTCTCTATTTCTTAACTGTAGATCTTCTTCTATGCTTATGGGGATGGTTGCCCCATTCTAAGACATGCCTGTTTTCTTGTGGAACCCAAGGGAGCATCTGGTGAACCCTCATACAGAGCAAACAAAATCATTTAGTAAACCCTTCTCTGGTAGGGTTTCCTAAACGTTAATACTATCAGCCATGTATTAAGCCTTTGGGAAACATCTTTATGGATTTTTTAATATTTATGTGTTTTATTATCAATTTAAATTATATATTTTCATGAAATTTTGAGTTGGTACAGTAAAAGAGCAATGGTTTCTTAGCTCAGATAGCTACAAAGGAAATTATTTTTCTCATTTTGATAATTTGATTGTGGTGGCCAAAAAAGTGACTTTGCATCATTACCCAGCATAGTATGATATGAAATCTGAAATGGGGTGCTTATTAAACCAGACCAACCCTCTAGCTCACGTACTGAAAGGAAAGTTGTTTTAGTTACTGATAAGGCTAAAGCTCAAACTTGTGATCTGTCAAATGTTGGATGAGTATTTAATTGGCCAAATTTTTTATGATAAGAATGTTTCTGACTCAAATTTCTTAGGCATACATTTAAATGTATGCTCTGGATCATGTTTACACTTGTACAGTGCCTTAGCAAGACAATCTATTGTAAAGGGCTTGGGACCTCAAAAATGTTTTGGGAGTGATAATGGGGAGGATTGTACATTATCACCTCTGCTTAATAATGCTTGTCCACCACAAATTGTAAGAGATGCTTTAGAAAAAATGATGTTAGAAATAAAAGTGGAAGCTAATTTCATCAAATTTTGCAGTCAAACCGTTAAGGAAATCCAATCATTGTTGAATATACTTCAGAATCAATACAAGAATGAAGATATATCACATGAAAACTTCCAATATAGTAAAGTGGTAATAAAAATGATGTCCCTGATTTGAAACAGGTAACTCATGTTTAGTGAAATTAAATTGGCACCAATGGAAATAAACTCTAAAAATTTTGACACCGGACTGCACCGGTGGCAACAAGAGTTGAGTTTCAAATCAGGAACATTCCGTGCAATAACCTAGTACATCCATTTTACTCATATCTTTATTTCAATTGTGTCACTATGTATAATTTTGCATAGGTACTTGAGGTAGTTTCAGCTTTCAGTGCATAATATTCTTCATATTTCCTTAATGTTTTTATGCTTCATAGTATTGAGTGCTGGGCGTAATACACATTTCAGTGTGTGATGTATTGATTACTATTGATCTATTATTTTTGTCATGACTTTCTTATTCTTGAAATGTATTTAATCTGCAATTGATACTTATTTATTCCTCCAGGAAATAGCAGATAAAGAGATTGCAGCTCAACCGAGGGATGCATCACAGTCCAGACTTGTTAGAAGATGTGCCATTACATCACGCCCACGTGGTACAGTGTATAAGTGGCGACTCAGTCGGATAGTTTTTCGCCATTTAGCAGATTATAACAAACTTTCAGGAGTTCAGAGGGCTATTTGGTGATATATGAATCTGCTGGGATAATTAAAGCCTATGTAATTACATAGTATTATGATGCAAGTGAAATTCTTTTTAAAGTGACCAGCAAAAGCAACACAAGTTGAAAATTCATTTTCACTAAAATGTGATTACTGTGTAATTGTGAGAAATTTCATTCATTTTTGTGGGTGATGCGAACAGATAATTTTCACCCAGGTAGGGAATATCTTGTATAGATAGTGGAAATAAATTTTTGGTCTTCCTTGCCATTATGTCTTTTCATTGCATATCCCCAAATATGTTACAGCTACAGCTACATTTTTATTTTGAGAATATGCTGACTCTGTATTACAGGTATTACCTGTATCCACACTGTGATATCTGCAAGAATATGAGCAGACAATGTGACGTGTTCCATACTTTTTAAAAATATGTCTTATAGGAGCCAATGAATAATATTATTACGTGAGAAATTAACTTGCAAAATGTCAAATGCTTTTCATATTTTTTCATACTTTTATTTTTAAGAAATAAAGAAAGGCTAAGCTTTTTCAAGAAAGAAAAAGGCTGAGCTAAATATTAAAATGGGAGGGCGAAAACTAGAGCAGGTAGAACAGTTAACATATCTCGGTAGTGTTTTGGACCAACACGGTCAAAGTAGTAGGGACGTAAGGAGAATAATTGCGCTAGGCAAAGAAGCTTTCACAAGGAGGAGGGAGTTGATGACAGGGACGTTGAGTAATGATGTTAAGAAAAGACTCGTAAAAACTTTGATATGGAGCGTAGCTATGTATGGTGCGGAAACATGGTCATTGAAGCAGGAGGATAGACGTAGACTGGAGGCTTTTGAAATGTGGGTGTGGAGAAGAATGGAGAATTGAAATGGACAGAAAAGAAAACAAATGAGGAAGTACTTGGTATGGTGGGTGCATAGAGGGGTTTGTTGGGGGAAATCCTATGGAGGCAGGAAAAGTTGATGAAGGGGGTATTGACCGGCAGCGTGATGTTGAAGACTGTAATTGAGGGGAGAATGCTCGGCAAACGAGGGAAGGGAAGGAACAGGATAGGGATGTTGAATGGGATGAAGGGAGGAAGAAGGTACTCGGAGCTGAAGAGGGACCTGATGCAGAGTAGGATGCTGGATGTTGTGTTTTGCAAGGGGTCACAAATTATTTAATTAGTAATTATGCCCATCCAAAAACCTACCTTAACCGGTAGATTACCTAATAATAATAATTATTTTTTTTAAGAGCAGTTCTTCAGGTTATGGGATGTTTATAATGGACTCTGGCAGTGTGCCATATTGCTCTTTTAAGTCTACCTAAAGTGGCACTAAATATCTATACTAACTGTTACGCTAACTTATTCATTGGCCCTGCATATTTTCTTCCTCCTTTAAGTATCTCCTTTTGTCCTGCTTTCTTTGAATTTCTCACAATATCCACCTCTCTTTCCCGACCATGCCTAGAACTTCTTTATCTCCTTTTCCATCCAATTTACTTTCTCCATTCCTCCCTGCACCCATATCTTGAAAACTTAGAATATATGTTTATCCTTCTTCTGCCCAATAATGGTCTTCTTACTGATCTACATGAAACTGCTTCTCGTAAAGTTTTCACTTGTATTTTCTTTACATCTATACCTAAGGTGCCTGCCATAAAACCACACCTTCTTGTAAATGTTTCTTTACTGAATTCAATTCTTCTTTTGATTTCCCTGCCACTTAGGCCACCCTCATCTGAAACACTGCCCAAGTGTGTGAACTGCTTTAGCTGTTCTAGTGTCTCCCCCAAATTACATTAAAACAATTACAAAACTATGAATCATATTACAGCGTACACGTATTTTCTTTACTTATAGTAGCTGTCAACAACTCCCCCATCTTTTAAACTCCTCTTTACCTAAGAACAATTCTTATTTTAACATACCTATTACTCATCATCTTCCTCCAAAACATTCCCTAACAAGGGGAACTGTTCCAGTTTATGTCCCATCCATTAAATGTTTATGCTTTCATTCCTATTTTGAGAATCTTGCTACATTCATTTTCTTATGGTTAATTCTCACTCTGTACTTATCATGCTGAATCTGTAATACAATCAGTAATTACAGTAAATTGTAGGCTTACTAACTTCATCATCCATAAATTCAATTAATTTGAGGAGTTACCCACCAACTTTCACACCAGCCCTTTCCATCTCTTGGTTACCACTTTCTCCATACATGTGTGTGCGCCCAGATTACTCAGTCTAATGCCTTATCAAAAACCATGAAGCATGCAAGCACATCCTGGTTGTACTCTATACTCCTTTTTCCTAGTGACATTAATTCTCTTGCATCATGTGTGCTCATCCCCTTTCTAAATTTGTAACTGATTGTCTCTTAGTAGTCATTTGCTCTCTTATACACCCTTTTATTAATGGTTCTAAGTACTTACTACCTTTGCCACATAGGTGATCATACGTATACCCTTAGTCCTCAGAGGACTACATGTCCTGTGAAGACTATAGGATTGATGGTGAGATGTAATATTTTCCATAGCAGAATCTTAAAACTCTTATTCTTGTGTGAGAAATTTACAGAGGAGATATTTACATGTGATATAGGTTAGTTAAATTGATTCTCACTATTAAAAAACATAATTAAAATATGCTATTTCACAAGTGATCTACATCTACATCAATACCCTGTGAGCCACCAAAGAGGTGTGTGGCAGGGGGGTGATGCGACAGTCCAGCTGGTGTAGTGCCAAGCTACTGACTGGAGGACATGGATTTGATCTCCCGGTGAAACCTCTGGGTAACCTTAGCTTCAGCCAAGCTGTGTGATTTTTTTAGTTATCAGAACTTCCTGGGAAGCCATAAGTGGCACAGGTAAAGGAAATGGCTCTCCTACCCTTATTTGTGCATTTCACATAGCATTGGGCTTAGTACTAGGCGAGACTTACCCTCACCTTTAAACTAACCTTCAGGTTGATAACTTTGGATACTATTTCACAATTCAGCAGATTATATCAAGCTTTCAATCATCCAGAGGCCTATGTGGTGATGTATGAATCTGCTCTGACAATTTGAAATCTGAGTAATTACAAGGAATGTATTATTCATTTGCTATTTCAAGTGATTTGAAGGACTAACTGATTTAATTCACAAAATTTTTATCACTCGCTTCCCACACTTTTGATTTATTAAAGTAGGAGGTTTATAAGGAATTCTTTCTGAATTGATGTGAAGAAAATATAAATAAATTCCAAATGGAGTAGAGAAAAATATTTTAAGCTTGGCTGAAGAATAAACATTTGAACCATATTAAGAAAATACTATGGAAAACCTTAATTTCTTTACTAGCAAATGGCAATAATTGTACATAATGCTTCCACACTGATGTTGCTTATGTTAAACTACTAAGTTTGCAAATGGAGTATACTTGGGAAATTTCCATAACAGAAGTCATAAAATGTTGGATTTAAGATCAAGTCTGATTCCCATGGTGAAAAGCATATTTTTATTTATTGTTACACTAAATTTTTAGTTATTTTGTTGTCACACATAGATATCACATTTTCAGTTTAAGTCAGCCTCAACATGTTAAGGGATTCTCAGGAAATAGCTGAGATTGGGAAATGAGATGGAAACATTGTGAAAAGTTGAACCATCTCTTTGACCCTTTATAGGTACATTGGGATGGAAATTTTTTAAGAAGAATTAAAATACAAGAGTTGAGGTTAATCACACATGCCCCTTCCTTCGGGAGCTATTTTTTCTAAATAGTATGAAGTGTTCTTTATCAAGATGAAGGTGAATCACATGCGTTGTGCTTAGGTATTTATTGATACATATTCAAATAACAATACTAGATGGGCAAGTGACCACACAGAAATGACTTCTTCATTCCCCTTTTATTAAAGTTGTTTTTGTAATATTGGAAGCCCTAGGATCTTTAGTGCAGTGGTATTGGAAAATATAGACATTGAAGTATCAAGTCTTAACATAATTGTTCTTAACTTCAAGTCTGGGCCATTATACATTTTAGAACATTTTCATTTCCTTAATATTATAAAGACTACTGCAGAGAAGTGTTTAATGAATAGAATAAGTTTTCATTTATGGAAATAACATGTTAATAAAAGTTAACAATGATTAATAGGAAGTATTCATGATGTCTTAGCCATCAGTCTACTGTGCAGATGAGTGTACTGACAATCATGAATTATAGTGGAGATATATGCACAGCTATCTAGAAAAAATTAAGTAAAAGGAAGGGGGATCTATTTATATGCCTATAAAATGCAAATTAATTCATGAATATGTACAGGTACAATAAGCACTGCAAATTGGGCAAAATATTTGTGTTCCATCATCCTCATTAATATGGACAAAAATATAAGATTAAAAATGAAATCTTTGTTTTATAAATGGTTCACGTTCCAATCTAAAGGAAATCTTCTGAATTTAGAAAATAATCCAGGTTCAACTCTACCCTCAACATGACTGCTGCATTCCACTCAATCCTTGAAGTCAATATCATTGAAACATAGAATCACAATCTCTCTGCATGTCTTAAATTTTCCACTTATGAACTTTTATACATTTATTTACACCAATTTCATCCATCAGCATTTTAACTTGGCATTCCTTCTCAAGAGGAAATAAATTTGAAAAACACAATTGCCATGTGAAAAAACAAATACTATAAAATGAACTGGGAAGTATATGATAGTAATGCTTAGAGGTGAAAATTCCACTAAAATCAATATTGGATTGACACATCACAGTGCTGTAAGTTATTGATACAGCAAAAACTCATCTCAATAAGATTAACATGAAGGATCTTTCACCTGCATTGATTCAATCTAAAATGGTACACATACTTGCATAGCCTTTGAAAAGGAACAGTATTTACAAACCACAAGGACATTTAATGGTTCAAAGAATTTTGCTCTTTTTAAGCACCACCTGATATTAGGCTGAAGAAACATTAGGTCTGGGCATACAAAGCATGGGTGGGTTGGAGCAATACAACGGTTGAACACAATATGCCAAAACATAACGGGCTTTCACACACATAAACCAACAAGTGTAGAGCAGAAACTTTATTGGGTGAAGTTGTGGGGGAGTTCAGGAGTTTGGAGTGGCATAACAAAGTATTCCAAGGAGGTGGTTAGAGGAAAGAGCTCAACTATGTACATGTTTGCTGTCAGGGTTAGGTATTAGAGATGTTGTTCGCAGGACAGAAAATCAGAGGGAGAGAGGGCCATTGTCTTGGCAGGGACAGCTGAGCCTGGCTGAGGAGGCAGGGGACATGCTGCAGAGGTTAACGTTTGCATCTATAGATGATCTTACAATTGCAAGTTGTTCAAAAGCATTAATCCCTTTAGAGGTACATATTTGTAAAATTTCAGATACAATGTGGTTTTGTGAATACAGTCCTGTGAACATAATGCTAAGAGGTGAGATCTGTCCCTAAGACTTCTGCATGTTTCTTAAACCTTCTGCTATTCTGTTCCACATACACCTTATTGAATGGTTACAAGTATATCCGGCAACCTTGACTTAGGTTACAAGAGTTTGCCTTGTGTGCCCATTAGCTTTATTAAATTATTAATACAATTGTACGTGGTTAATTCACGTGTGAAAAAGAGGAAAAAAGGTTCCCTCCATTTCCTCGACCTATCCATTTCTAAAGACAAAGACGGGTCACAGTATTCCATTTTTAGGAAAGAAATGTATACAGACCAATTAATTAATTCCTCTTCAAGGCATTGCTTCACCCAAAAGCTTTCAGCATTTCATGCAATGATCCACCGTTTAACCGCTATCCCTATGTCAAAATTCAATGTAAATAAGGAACTTAATGTAATTAAAATGTTAGCAGTAAACAATGGTTATTCAGAAGATCTAATAAATAAACTTCACTGGAATAAACTTACAAAAATAGCCTTAGGCCACATTTACAACCCCGAACATTTAAAAGATCCCATTGCCAAATGGCGGAGAATACTATATCTTGGGACTATTCGTCAAAAAGTAATTAAAAGTTTTCCTAAAGAAAATATTAAATGTGCCTTTTACAGCGGATCATGCCTTAAGAACCTGATCTCTCACACTAAAGTCAAAGTACCCAAAAACAAGAGGAGTGTATGAGTTAAAGTGCTCAGATTGTAGCACAAAGCATATTGGGCAAACAGGACGGAAATTTAAAGAAAGGATTAAAGAACCCCAACATGTGTAAAAAATAATAACATAACATCCCTCTTTGCAAAGCACCTCATCGAAAGTAACCACAACAGTGACTTTGTGACAAAAATTATTCATTTTGAAGAAAAAGGTCAAAGGCTCGATGCTTTGGAGCAGTTAGAAATTTTGAAATGTGTCCGTTGGAAAGATGATCTTGCCAACGAAATTTTGTATCCCTCCCACTCCCCACTTCTAGACCTACCACTCTTCTAAGTCAAAAATGTAATTCTCTTTTCTTCCCAGCTACATTGTAACCTTTTTACCCCTCCAACCTCCCTATCTGACCAACCCCCCCTCCTATGATCAGAAGGTATGTATAGCCAGCGTGCTTCTATGAGGACCACCTGATGATGACGTTCCACGTTGAAACCTGGTTCGTGTTTTTGAAATAAAGTGTGTGGAATTACAAAGTCAATTATTTCATTACATTTCAATATGTTGTGCAAATTCCATAAAGTTACGCCAGATACAACAAATCTTAGGACAATTGCATGATCTTAAATATGGAAATAAAAGTTAAAAAAATAATGTGGAAGGAACTACCCTTAGTCTCCAGGGTATTTTTTTCTCCTATAGAATATGATTATAAGGGCGATATCTACATCTACATAATACCCCGCAAGCCGCCTCAAGGGCGTGTGGTGGGGGGTGTTAGGTCACCAACTGTAAAAAAAGGAACAATACCACATGCAAAACAACACATGGAAAATTACATCCACAGCAGCACACACACTCATGCAAACACATACCATAAATTATAATTGATTATATAATTGATTGATATAATTAATTATACCAATTCTGGATTTGAATTTCGAATAATGCCCGAAGATTTCAATTACTGAGCAAGTAGGGCATACTAGAAGACTAAATGCCTGACCATGATTGTATTTTAATATGGTAATGTGGTAAATTAAGCCTCTCGAACACTGACTTGGATGATGCACCTTCAATTTTGAAAGTTTGATCCTTTAGTATTGACTCTGATGGCCATTAGAAATGAACTCAAAAGTCATAATTTCCACTACACTTGCCCAAGGTGACACAATTTCCAGCACCTGTATGATACGATCTTTCTCTTTCATGGCATTCTGCAGCCACCCATTGCCACAGGGTATTCAAAGAACAGGAAACTCCTAGCTCTCCAGTAAAGGACCACAAAATGGCTTTGGCAAGCAATTTATTGATGTTCGATGATTCCTTTTGGAACCCTTGAACCATGTAGTCAGGGGCTAGATTTTTAGATCAGGTTCAGAAATTTTCCAAGGAGCAGTATAATTCTTTTAGATAAATGAAATTTGTCCTCCCAAGGACTACCTTAGGGGAAGAAGTAATGCGTGGAGTTTGCATCAACAATCTTTGTGGAGTTTGATTAACAATCTTTGTTAGGTAACATTTTACTCGCACACTCCTTAACAATGCCCACAAACATTACCTACCTCTCAAAATAACTACTAGATTAAGTCCCATGCACAACAAATCAAGTGAGTATTGTTGCAATAGTATTATTGTTCCTTTCCAACAGATATTCAAAGCTTCAACAAAATGGATCCAAAATTAGTCTAGATTTATTTACATTTAACTTTGGAAAGAATTAGAAAATTTATTTTCACTTACTTGAGGACTTGGACAATACTGCTTTACCTTTTGTCATACACATATATGCATTACTATGTAGCACTTAGCATCTTAATGCAAGTTTACTGCAAGACAGACGCAAATTTGAATTCTTAGTTTAGACTGCCAAATTGGTGTAAAAAACTGGCAGCCAACAAGCAGTGATATTAGCTTAAAACTGGAATGTCTGAATAGAGGAAGTATTTATAATTGGTTAATTGTTAACGGGTGTTTTGTATATTTAATACCATCTGAAATGACTTTTTCTGTAAGTTTTACTTGAACTTAAAAGGATGACCATCACTGAGTTTATTTAAATTGTGATGCAAATTATTTATTTTGAGACCTTGGTACATAGTTTTACACTTATTATGCTACCAGTAGACTTGTTACCTCTGTGGTAAATCAGTCTTTCATGAACGGGTGAGAATATGCATGAGTTTCTCTCTGGTCAACTTTCAACTACAGCTAATTTAAATGAAAACCCAACGGAGAAAAAAGAATGCATGCTGAAAGGGGCAATCCATAACTGTACAGATATTTCACAGTCTCTCACGTGGGTGCAGTATGCAAAAGAATCTCCAAGGAAAAAAAGAAGTTCAATGTCGACTAGAAGTGGTTACCCAGGAAATTTATTGATGAAACAAAAGGGATTCAAAGTATGTGGAGAGAATGCAAATGTTTCCGACCTTAGTACAATTACTTTGCACATGAAAGATGTAGTGCAGGTGAAGAAGCAGGCTTAGTTTCAGGAGTAACAGATACCAAGACAGAAAAGAATGCCAGAAGAAATGAAGGTACACAAAGCATAAAAGAAATCTCTCCGAATTACTCAAAACAGCAGTGTTTGTTTTCACCTGCACCTCAACTAAATGCAGGAGGAATGACAATGGAAGTGAGAAGGAATAACTTGATGGGAGATGAAGAAGTAGGTACTTAGTTTCCAATGATAAGGCTTTACCTTCATCACCAGCAGATCCCCTAAATCAAGATCAAGTTTAGATAATTTTGTAACTTTGCATCTTCCAATATCTCTTCTGTTTAGGAATGAGAAGAATATCATCATATATCAATGTTTTAAGCACACGTCTTGGTACCCGCGAATATTCTTTCCTAAATACTGTTAATTCCACTGGGTGTGGAAGCTGATACTCCCAGAGAATCTATTGCACAGCATCTGTGGACTCAAAAAGTTCTCAAGTCTAGCTTCAACCTGGTTACATTCAAGGATTAAACTTCATGCATCAGTGAAATAATGTAATTATTAATTTCCACAGCCATTTATTCGTATGAAATTCACATGTTCATGCACCATTGTCAGGTACAATAAAAGTTAAATGTTTGCATTTAGGCACATATCTATACATAAAAGTAAATTAAAATGATTTTCATTTAAAACATTATGTAGAGATTAAAACCCAAAGGGCAGAATGATTGAATGAGTTTTTATAGGAGTAGTGAAGTGACAAAGTGAGTCAAATGCACCATCTGCACTCTTAGCAAGGCATCCTAGGCATGCTAGTCTTCACTTTCAACTGTTTTTCCCATAAATCCTTTATAATGGCTCTGAAAGCCACACGCTCAATATCTTGGAACAACTGGAAAACATACATCAGAATAAGAAAGGCACTTATAAATGACTTGGCAATTGTCAATTATTCTCACTTTTCATACCTTCCCTGACTCTCACATGACTGACACCACTCTTACCCACACCACCTCTCCCCTCAAACTTACCCTAATTTTATTACACTTAATCAAGTTTTGTAATTACTGAAACTTGAATGGAATTACTAGTTTTGGAATATTACAATTTTATTGTTAAAATATGATTAACATACATGAATTAAACCCCGCTACTATTTACAGGCAGCACTGCAGAAATTGGTTCTATAAGTACTTACCATTACTGTGTTCCTGTATAAATGTTTATTTAATGCAACAGAAACATCAAAAAAATATGACTACCATGTGCCATTTGAGTTGCCATACTATGGTATCTACTATTACTAAAAGTAGGCAAAATGATGGTAACATAAGGATTTGAGTCACCAATAACTGTCATATCCAGAGAAATATATCAATACTTGCCCAAAATTTAGTCCTCGCTGTGGAGAGGTGCAATTTAATGAAAGAGTTATATTAATAAAGAAAATGTTTAAATAACCAATAGAGGTTACCCTTGAGTAACACCAACTGAGTAGCAGTGACACTGATACAAAATCAGCTAAATCTTTTCAAGACAGAGAGACAAGAAACAAATGAAAAAATGTAAGAGCCATTTCAGCCGGTGCATAAATCATGACTAAAGTTAGATCACATGCATTGCAAGCTGCGATATAAAAAAATGCTGAAGGTAAAACTGATATTAAGATGCAAAGGCAAAACCAACGAAATATCACCGTGGACAACAATGAAACACTGAAGATAGAAATATTAATCAGCACACATGGTAAATGCAATAATTCATGGAAGAATTTAATTAGAGAAGAGCAACTAGTAGAAAGATAACACCAGGTGACCATGGATGAAAATGAATCTGAGAGAGTACGCGTACAAAAATGTAATTAATCAGGAGGACGTATGATATGAAACTAAGACATATGAGATTCTAAGATCCATAACATCTGAGGATTACGGTGATAGAAGGGACCTATGACCTTCTACATGGTGGGGCAGATTGGACTGCCTAGTTTCAAAAATCACTGAAGAACGCACAGGTGAATTAGTGGAAAGGGAGTAGTGGCGTTAGCTGGGGGAAACAATGCCAATTTCAGTAATCACCATTTAGTGGTCTGGTGAGCATCAAGGCTGTCTTAGTAACGTTCTTTAGGAACAATAATAGGGTGGTGGGGACGCAAAGGGCGCTGTGGTCTAGCAATGAAGTGCATTTTCACCTCTTTGGCTAAGTAAATAAGCAAAATTTTTATTGCTGGACGAGGAGATGTTCCATGGCCCCCTCGTACGCCGTATTCGAACCTATGTGATTTTCTTTTTTGGGGATATCTCAAAACTGAGGTTTACAAAGTTCGACCAAGGACCTTGGAAACTCTAAGGATGCAATTACAGATGTCATCACTGGAATAATGCAAGATATGGCGAGAAGAGTTTTCAAAACCTTTATGAATGACTCAACATGTGCATCACTCACCCAGGTCATCGCCTGGATGAAATGATTTTCAAAAAGCTCAGCTGTGTGGCAGGTTCTCTCAGGGTTGACCACCCTTCACATCTTGAGCAATACCCTTCATTTCTTCAAATTTTCACCAAATCTTAACCATGTAAAACATCATATGCCTCTTTCTCCCTTGTATCATTCCCTCAAACACAGTCAGTAATGCTGAACTTAATTATAACAGATTGCACATAGAGAAAACATATTTATTGTGTCAGTTACTATGGCAAGTATTTGCTGGAATTAGGAAAAAGGCAATCGTTTTCATTTTGAAAGAGCTGTGGGTAATTAGTAGTTGAAAATGGTCAGATGTGGGACCAAAATTCGGGGAAGAATTGAGGAGTTCACATTCACTAATTATAAATTTAGCTTACTAATCACTTCAGTTCTTCAAACTACTTACTTCAAGGACTGCAACACACAGGAAGCATTGAATTAAGGTGTATTAATATCAAGGTTGCCACTTCGATATTAGAAAAATATAAAATATCCATAAAACACTTTTGACACTTCCCTAGCAAATCAATTTTAATGTAAGGCATTAAAAAAGGGGGGGGGGGATGTTTACTAATACTCATACCATACTAAAAATATACCAAACCTACCACCTCTAATTTTCACTCTATTGATTCTAGTAACACAACCACTTTGGAAAGGTCCTATAAGACACTGAAGTCCAAAAGAGTTAACAGCTTTCAACTCTTCTCCAACCCTTACAAAGTCATTAAGAAGCGTTTTCTGGGCTCTTTAAGATTTGAAAATTCATACCCCTTCACATACTTGAGAGCTTAATCAATTTTTTCCATTTGATTGTGAAAGGCCATGCTTGATAAGGGAAATAAAGGATAACATTTGACCCAACAATAATTTCCCAGAAAAATTTGGCTGAATTGACTTCTTCACAATCCTCATTTCAGAATTTGTCCACTTCTGGGGCAGAACATGGTAAATGCATGCGCTTGAAGGCCTAAAATTTTTAAGGCTGGAATATGCATGGAATGGAAATATCAGTCTTTTCAACAAAGCACCTTATAATCCAAATGTATACACATATTTGCTTGAAGGTGCACTTGCAAAGAGCTGATGCATTGCATACTTCACCTGTTTTACATCATAAGTTGAAAGTGGATCGTTATAGTAATATGTAATATCAGTATGCCCTCCTGTACTTTTGAACCTTGTTTATAAAAAATATAAAAGATTATGGGCAATGTCTGTACTATGTTAATAAGTGTTTACTTGACACTAAGCATATTGAAAAGGTACCGCGATATCAAGATCAGTCAAAACATGACCGACCATGTGCATGAAAGAAATCCAACAACAGAATCTTAATTGTCCATACTCAAAAACGAATTATCTTTTTCCATGTAAAAATGTAGTAACTCCATTATGAATTTCCCTGAAGTTTATTAAATGGACTATGTGAAAAAGAGGGCTACACTGTTAATTTTCAGCACGAATTAATTTCACCCAAGCATCATAATGTTCAAGAGTCCAATACTTAGTAAATCCATCTCCACGGAATAGTTCTTCTTGGACTAGTTTTACTACATTGTACCATCTTCAGGAATAGATAACCACTAAGTAGGTGGACACTAGGAACTTGTCCCTATGATAGTTCAGTAACATTAATCTGAAATGAAAATGCTATACAGGAGTTATTTGCTGCTTAAAATTTCAGCGCTTTGTCTTCAGAATATTACTATTCCATTAACTAAAATTTTTCGGCATAATGTTACTTATGTTTCCACATGAGCGATTTTTCCTTCAAATAACCATCAGTACTTGTAGGACTGTCCTTTTCACCAACACCAAATGATTAAGATCAATAATTGCAAATTATGAAACTTTGCTAATACACCTTAAAAATTACTTTCGTGATAAAAAAGTTGGGGTCAATTAGCTGAAGACTATGCAGCACATCTATGAGTAAAACATTATACATTGCTATAAACCAGAGACTCACTACTGCAATATTACAACCGAGATCCAACCTAATTATGCCAAAAATTTCAATGCTAAAGTTGTCAACTTTAACTCAACATAAGATTTCCATTTGAAAATCGCAAAATACGTGAACAAAAATATCCTTCTGCTTTCCCTAAGATCACAAAGAACAATTTGCACACAGATAAAGTCAATATTTCTTTCCAATGGTTAAAATAAATGAATGATTTTGGATAATATGGGTGGAATTGACTTCAATCAGCAACATGGAATTACATTAAAACCATTATTTCATAATTAAGGCTAATCCTTCAACAATGAGGCATCTCCACATTAATTGCAGAGCAACAACATAGCTTCTCTATCTACAATGTAACAAACAACATGACCAGGAATTCCACTACACTACTTCTGAGAGCTCAGGTGAATTATGCAATTAGGTGCACCCCCTGCACCAGCCAGGAGAGACCATTTTGGCAAATGTGGAAAATCATAATTTTTACTGCCAGGCAATTTTTTAACAATTAAAAATATGAAGTTGTCTTTAGCTCATGCACACTCTAGCAACATCTTTGAAGATAGTAATTTCTCATTGTATGTACCTGTATGATGAAAGAAGACACTTTCCTTTTCCAAAACTTTCAAAAATTTTTATTATTATGTTACATTACAGTGCAACATGCTCAAGTTTCCACCTGCATCGAAAACTAGGTCGTAGTAAAAAAATGATATAGGGAATAGCAGTGTCTTCTTTCCTCATGAGGGATTCCTACCACAGTACGCCTGATACTGTCAGTTAACAAATATGATATCCAGCTTTTTCATAATTGCATGGGATTCAGCAGTTGTTTTTATTTAGGCATTTTTGATGCAATACAACCTGGTACACAACACCCAATTCTTACATTCAACCCCAATGGAGTAAGACTATAGATTTTCTATATTCCCCCACCTATTAGCTGTCACCATCTAGTATTTTCAGTTAAATCACTTCCTCACCAGTCCTAACATAATCCAGAAATGGAAGCCATTACTACACAAAAACCAGAAGACTCATAGTCTCCTAAAATGATATAAATTCAACTAAATGATACGTGATAACTAGTGATGTTTTCAAGACTAAGTGGATTACCACTGAAAATGTATGGGCTGAAACGAATCATCAACCCTCTTAGTGCGGCGGGCCGATATATCGGCTCTTGCGTAGGCTTTTGTTTAAATCCCTGTAACTTTTGGTTTTTTCTTTAATAATTTATGGTTTTTATGCTATCAATAGGGGGAATTCCATACAATTATATAACACATTTTTTATTACCAATTTTAAATGCTTTTCAAAAAGTATAATTCTTACTATAATTTTAGGTTCAGTTTTGTACATGTCGGGAAGCTCAGCCTAATTGTCTGCTCGTTTTTTTCTGAGTGGTCTTTACACTATGAAAAGCCACTGAAAGGCTATTAATCTGTGTTCATCTGAAATCTCTGGAATGTGTTATGGTGTTGATATATAACTGCTTATTCAGACTCAGTTGATACGATGGAAATGAGAGCACTGCTTTGCAATCATTTTGGTTTCTCTTGCTTTCCATCCTATCTAATCATTTGTGCCCTGTGGATTGGTATATATTGTCAGTAGTTCTCTGTGAGTTATAACTTCGTTTTTTTCTGCCTTTAGAATGTAAGCACATTGCCACAGTCTCAAGGAAAGGGGAAAAGTCCCAATTTGACTCAGTGAGATCAGCCTTTTCACCAAAATCGAACTATGCAGAGGCTGACAAAAAAATTTGCAATTCACTGGTTTTTCTTTATTTATTTAGAATTTTTTCTACATGTTTTTTTTATTCTTTCTTATACTTAAATATGCTAGTTTTATCGAAAAATGTTTTTAAAAAGTATTAGTATTGTCTAAAAATCGAAATATTATTGCTAAAAAAATATTCTTCAAATTTATAATACTGTAATAATTAAATTTATTTTTCAGATGATGTAAATGTAAACCATCATTATTAACTACAATATTTTATTTTTAAAATAAAAAAAACTGCATATGGATATCTAAACAAATAACTTAATGTTATTTTTCCTAAGATGATACATTTTCTTAAATTACTCTTCGCACTTCTCACTAGTACCCCTGGAATCCCCACCGCACTAAGAGGGTTAAGAGCGAGATAAACTTATTATTTAGCAGCTTTTGATAATAATACTCATTTCACAATGGAATTGAAATATCCTAAAATTACACCACCTGCATCAATCGTTACTGAAGTATGCCAGTAGCAGCTATCTGTTAGTGGTATCCATCTTTCTAATGAACCTTCTGCCTATGTATGACCAGATGAACCAATTATGAGCCAAGTCTTAATACCAATGGCGTCAAATCCAAACAGGAGTTAATCTAAGAAAGTAATTGATCAAAAGAAGAACTCCGTTCATTCAAATCAATTACACTCTGAAAACATATTTTCGTTCCATTAACAAGTAAGGGAACACTTCTATAACTAACTAAATACCCTGCATTACAAATAGGTTAAATTAAATGTCTAACTGCCTTAAAATCTATTTACTTCATCTACAAGCCAACATGCACAGCTCATTCTGTCCAACACAATCTTTTACCACGCAATGCACATCAGAAGGACAATATTGACAGCAGATGGAAAATGTGGTATGTAGTTCAATAAATACTAAGTAATATCAAAGACAAAATATATTGAGGAGTTTCAGCGTAATCATTTGGTAGCTTCAACCCTCCAGCATAGAAACCTTACCACAAATCAAGGCCAGCAATTTCAATGCATGCACCAAGCAGCACATAAATTAACATGTTGATATGCCTAATTGCAGCTAAGAATAATTTCACCCTCCTTAGGCAAAGGGATTACTAGATCAGAGATAACCAAACGGTTTTCTCTAAGAATAAGTGTTAACTTCCTATTAATTCAGTAGAACCCAATGAAATCTAGGGGCATTTCAAAAGTACTTCAAAGAAGTGCCTTTAACCGACATAAATTAGTTTCTTTGAATCGTCTAATATTTATGACCTAAATAATAACAACAGAAAATTATCCCGGCAAAATATAATGAATGATCTTCAAAATGATCCAATCCGGACAACTTTAACTTCAAAGCGTAAGGATTAGAACATTATTTTGAGAATTATCGTGTTTCTTTGCTAGAAATACTGTTTCCACTTAACATTGTAGAAAAACCCGGGGTAACAATCAAACACCAATGGATACGAGGATATTGGTAATATGGCCAAATGACAGGCATACCTTTTTATAAAATCATTTATTGTTCCTTTACAAAAGAAATAGTCAGGTACGATGGGAATTAGTCAAACAGACCTGCAATGAAATTGAAAACATTGTCAATTTATTTCCAAAGAAAAACTATTATAACCATCGAATATATTAATAAGCCCTCATTTATAGTAAACATCATGGGTCAGTAGCTAATACATGTAATCATAAGGTGTGCAATCAACGTAAAAACCTATGCAGATTTCGCTCAAACTTACCGAAGCCCATGTCATCATCTGATTCTTCCTCAGGCTCCTCCTTCTTGGCTTCTTCCTTCTTCTTCTCAGCAGGCGCAGCAGCTTCAGCCGCACCACCTGCAGCAGGCGCTAAATGAAGAAAATTTAAATTAGTCCCGCAAAATTTCAGAACAAACCATTGGCACACAATTCCTTGTCCTCAAATGCTTACCCGCGCCTCCTGATGGAGCAGAACCAACTCCCGCGCCAACGTTTGTGATGAGATCTTTCACATTTATTCCTTCCACAGCCTTAGCAAATAGTCCTGGCCAGTATGGTTCAACGTCAACTCCTGCTGCTTTCAATATTGTTTGAATTTTTTCTCCCTGCAAATCAATACTTAGTTAATTCTGAAATCCCTGAAAGACCACATGTCTCCATGCTTCAAGATATTTACCGTAACTGCGACATCATCATCTACCAATATTAAGGCTGAATAAACGCAAGCCAGTTCTGCTTTGGACGTCATTTTAAAATCAAATGATTTATAACTTCGGATGCAAAGATGTTACGGTGCAAGTCGCCGATTTGGCCTTAGCTCGTACGAGAACAAGCACCACGTCCCTGCTGTACGCTAAAAGATTCTCGTAACACTTCCGGTTGAAAGGTTTGGCTCTCGATACTAGCGATATTTGGTCGATAGTAAAGTTTCGATTCATCGAACCGATGGTCGACCGAAGTAAAAGGTTTTTGCTTGGCTCGATAGAATTTCAAGAAATTCAACGATCTCCAAGTTCAGTTATCACAAATAGCATCACTATTTAAACGCTCATGACATCACTGGTGCTAAATCATTAGTTATACCGAATGTAAGTAGTCAATGACATGGAGCAGATATTAATGTGATGTTATTGAACCCTCAATTATTGGCAGCCAGAGTACGAATTGCGTTCTGCTCTCGGTTGTACAGTTCAGTTTTAGTTATAATCTCTATAAAGTTATTACACAATTAATTATCTTGTATTTATTTGTTTGCGACTGTTAGATGGCTGATGTATCATCCCCGAGCCGATTTTCCGCAGATGGGGACCACTTCTATGATGCTGATAGAGCGGACGATGTCAGTTACAGTATGCGAGTACCCAAAAGAATTACTGTGTCAGGTATAAATAAAATGTATAGTTACAGTAGTTTATTAAATCTGAAGGATTTTTGCCTGAATAAACACATTATTCTTTTCAGGAGCTGCTGGGGAAGCCGAAAACTATAGATCAGAAGTTAATTGGGATCAGAACCTAAGGAATGAAAGTCTAAATATGCATGTTCCAGACAGAATAATCCTCGTTGGTGAGTGTACTTGCATGAAACTTGACATAGGAGCATTGCGTTACCTAGGATACGATATAATTATTAAATAGTGGTTGTTTACTTAGACATGAAACATCAATTTTATTTACCATGAATCAAAATTGCATTCCATGTACTTCCCAATTCTTGAACTGTAACGGACAAAATGGAATAGGGGAGGACAAACACATAGGTGTCAAAGAACCATTGAGAGAAATGAAATTGGAGAATGCTGTCATGCCTCCCGACCCCGGAATGGTTAAAATAAAGGTACCGCTTAAAAATTTTTTCGGAATCCATCCTGAATTTCTTAGGGTGTCACTTTAGCAGTGATGTTGAAAAGGTATTATTACCCCCCATCGTACTTCGAATCATGTCAGGTAAATTAGAGACATTTCGTGTAGGACAGATTTATTTTTTCCACGAACTTGAGAAGGGGTCAGGATAACATTGTCCGACCGCGGTAGGGTCATAAAAACACAGTAATCAATCCGAAGGTCGGTTTGGTAGGCGATGGTAGAGATCACCCAGTACTAAGCCCTATACGGCGTGTGAAAATTCACACATCAGGGTAGGGGGGCCAGTTCCTTTCCCTGTGCCGGTTATGGTTTCCCAGGAAGACCTGGTACCATTGGGGTAAAAATTAGTCTGGTGTGTATTCAACCCCTACCACACACCCTTGCGGTGGCTTGCAGGGTTAAAAAATAAATAGCAATAAAAGATTTTGCCTCAAAATAGCCTTTGCATAATAAGTATTTGCAGGCGCATCTGATAAACATTTCAGTATTTATAAGAATAGGGGTAATTTTCGCGTATCTTAAAAGTTCAATGCGTGTTGTAAAAAATATGCCATTTTTTCAAAAGCCTATAAATTTTCCAACGTGAAATTGTAGTAGACAACGTTTTATGCACTTTGACTTGTGATGGCTGACTCAGTGAATGTCCAACGAATAATAATTTAGAACACTGAGGAAAACGATAGGCGACAGTTGGAAAACATTATTATGTTGTCATGAAAAATTATGCTTCAATGCCGTATTTTCCATTTGAAAATATTTTTATTCTTGTAAATGTATGTGTAGTTGGCTCCACTGTGAACCATATCCCTGGCATAGGAAAATAATTGGGGATCGAGATGGTCGGTGGCTACCGTACTGGCTTCCCACCCATAAGGCCCGGCTTCAAATCCCAGCGGTTTTGAATATTGTTGAGAGGTATCTCGATCCCTACTTGAGGTGCTTTGTGGAGGGCACTTTGAGTGAGAATGCCGTCCGTCGGATGGGACGTTAAGTTGCGGACCCCTTGGGGCCTATCGTTAAGATTAGGCTAATGCCGATGCCGGGTTTCTCTCCGCCCCTCATCCTTTCCTGTCCATCCCCTATGGCGCGAATGACCTCAGCAGTCGGATGCCTCCCCTAAATACTACTACTCGGACTTCTTGTACTAGTATACAGAGGAAAATAGTTTCCTCCGTATACTTGTACTAGAATGTTGACATTGCATTGAAACTAAAAAAACGTCCCAAATATTTACCTGTACGTTCTTTTGTAATTAAGTATTAAGTTTTTTAAAGGATAATGCTCATTGATTTCCATCACATTTTTCAGACTCCTCCACGATCCATAACGTTGGATGATGATTACTTCCCTCCGGCTGATGAAGTCCCTCACCCTTCACTTGTTAATATTCCGTATGGAAGAGGACAGGATGGTTATTACAATGGGTTTACATTGCATGAGGACCAGGAAATTGTTGTTACTCCAGGACGTCCTATAAGCAAGACTCCTCGTAACTTCAGAATTGGTGTCAGGTGAGCAATAAGTTATTCTAGATTTAATGTATTATTTTTTTATTTTATGCTTGTCTAATTACATGTTAAAAGGTCTTTTATGATTAAAGAAGCTATGACTAAAGGAAATAAATGGTATAAATTGGTGTTGCTGTTGTGTGGTTGGATTCATCTTTCCTTTTCACTTGATAAAAATGTACTCACCGTGTTTCTTTAGATTAGGGACAACACCCATTTAGATTGAAAACTCTTAAGCCTGTGAAATCGCCAAGTAGATACAGGATTAGTTCTTGTTCTCATTGCAGGTGAATTTCGACTAATTGTATTCATTCCTAGGAAACAATAACTAATGTCAGTAAAGTTAGATAAAATTGTCAATGTGATATGTTCCATACAAGTCTCAAATGTCCTATAGGAACCAATAAACCCCTATCAATTTATATATTCAGGGCAATAGGGGTAGCTCCTTACCATTTTCCATTGTTGTGAAGTCTTTGTAGGAGTAAGTTTCAAAGTATTAAAATATTTTGTCTGTCTATTATTTCAGGTGTTCTCAGATGATTTTATGATGAACTGTATAATTTACAAAGCATTTCCTTAGGAGACTTGATTTTGTATAATTAGTGTACACATAGTGTTAACTATTCTTTTTTTTATTAGAGAGCTCACCCCTGGGCCTGCTGAGGGCCTGTCAGTTAATGAAGAAGTTTTTCACCTTCGACGGCAAGTGGCAAAACTTCATCGGCGTGTGATGAACATGGAACTTGACAATCAACAGAGGCAACAACGTGAAACTATAGTGCGCACCATTGGGATAGCTTACTTTGTTATTAAGGCTCTCTTGTGGATTTACCGGTCAACATGAAGTGTTGGCTACTGAGCTTTGTTATATTATTCTAGCAGTAACGCCCATAAAGCTCTTCACAAGTTGTAAAATTGACTGCCATTAGTTCCACCTAAAATATCCACACGAGTGGAGAGTTAATGGGCCAATATTGGGGTTTCTGTGTTTCAACCAACTGTAGAAAGACTGTTACTGTTGTAATTTTTTTCTTGCATTGTAAATACATATATCCATATTTTGTGACTTTAGAGATGTTATTTTCTCTTTTCATTCCTTCTCCCAAATATCCTTTGTTTATGTCCCATTGTCTATACCAAATGAATTTCTTTTCTGTGATTTGTAGAAATGAAGGAAAACCCAAATATTTGGTGAGTGATGATAATACTGTCGATATTAATTAATTTTGTAATTTCTAATTTAATATTTTGTGGCTTCTGGCTTATTTATACTTTTTTGAAATGTGCATGTAAAATTAATTTATCATGGCTCATTTATTCTTATAGACTTCCTGTATATAATTTATCTATTCTCTTACATGCATTGTAAATAAGTTTTATTAATTAATATGATTGTGTTTGATGCCATCTAAAATTCTAAAAAGGTTAATAGTGTTACTTGTCAACCGATATTTTACTCTAGTGTCTGTGCATTAAAATTGATGGCTTTGCCATTCAAGCAGATAGCTTCAAAAGATTTTGTCAAGTCAATCTAAGTGAACTTTGCTAGGTGTGTTTAGTCAACATTTACTCAATTGTTCAAGGATTTGTGCAGAAAAAAATGGAAATTGAAGTCTTGTTATTCGCATAGGAATGACTAACAATAAGTATTAAAGTGACTGAATCAACCAGTGAAAATTAATAGTGTATAAATTGTCTTTGCTGATTTGTTAAATTGTTATGGTACTTAACTTTAATGTGAAAATTAATTCTGAGGCAATTGCTGGACTTAAACCCAGTGTGTACTATTTCCAACATTTTTTTTTGGATTGTGTGTTGTTCAATTTGCATTTTATTTTATGCCATCTTTTCAGATTGATTTTTTTATTGTGTGAAGTTTTATCTTTCTTCTATTTTTCTGTTCCATGATAAGAATTTTTCTAGCCATGTAGTGCACTTTTTACACTCAGCACTCCTTAATTTAGTCTTAGTATTTGTGAAAGTCTACTGTAAGAAATATGGAGAAAACAAACTGTAATGTACAATTGGTTCTGAGTTGGCTATTGTTGAGCTAAAAATAATTATGCTCATGCATTTTAGTGAAGCGTTTGTACATTTGAGAACATTTTTAAGCTGCGAAGGAATAATTATTAAAGAAATGCTTTTATAAATTGTTTTTTTAGTATTGTTTGTTTTTCGTAGTATTTTCAGTGAAGAAATGTGCTTATCAAATGGCATCTTCAGCAGCGAAATTTATGACCTAGTTTTTGTTTCCAGAACATCTTGTCAATGGTTATCTGCTTACACAGGCCACCTCATGAAATAGTAGTCATCATCATTGATTGGCTTTGAATGTGGAAAATGATAACATGGAGTAAAAGAGAAGTTGAAAGCAGCAGAGGATATTTGAATTGGACTTCTCTTATATGTTAACTAGAACATACTCTATCAGTATTTCGGGAGCTGCTTTTTAATTTTCCCTTTTCACATATTAGTCTTTTCAAAAGATTCTTTATATGATGAGTTGGACATAGGGATGTAGTCAATAATGGATGTAGTAACCAACACCTTGTATTACGGGAAACAAGTGACTCCCCAATGGTGAAAAATCCATTTCTTCGCCAATGAAAACTAATAAGGGACAAAAGAAATATTTTAAAAACTGCAACAGAAGAAACGTCTGCATTGGATATATGGATACCAGGCATTCAAGGCTCTACAATTTTAATAAATGGTTGGAAAGAATGAACAACAATTCTATTCATGGAATCTACTTTAGATGATGGGAAATAAGAGGTATTTCAGGAGATATGCACAAAATTTTCTTAGAGTTAATACCTGCTTATGATGTGATGCATGGTACCTATCGCCATTGTTATGCGTGTTACATAGAATCTGTACCTATTTCAGTACTAAGTATTAACCAGCTTTTTTGCCCTATACATAAAACCAAAGGACTTGTATTTCACCAAATTTTTAAGTTCTTATGCTATGCTATAAAATGTGCTATAAAACCATGAACACAACAATCAACCTGAGGGTTGGTTAGGTAGGGCTCACCCAGTAGTACTAAGCCCAATGGCCTGTGAAATTCACACATCAGAGTAGGGGAGCCAATTTCTTTCCCAGTGTTGGTTATAGTTTCCCAGGAAGACCTGGTTCCTGAAAAATCACACAGCTAGGGTGGAGCTACAGGTACCCAGAGGCTTGTCCAGGAATCAAATCCAGGCCCTCCAATCAGTAGTCCAATGCTCTACCCTTAGACTACTGCAACCACAATATGTACTATACTAAAATAATGATTGTACTTACTACACATGTTTTGCCATACTTAGAGTATATAGTCGGATGCAAATTGTGGGTTTAAGTTTAGATGATTTCAGCCATTATATAATATGATGTTATCATATCAAGTATTCTGATGAAATTTAGGAGAAATATTTTTTTTTAATTTCTAATTTTATTAAAACTTAATATATACAATTATTATGAACATTAATCAAGACTGGACATTTGTTCATCCAGCCCATGTTCCGGTTCCATTGTTTCCTCATCCCTGCATTTTGCACTTTGAAGCTCCCGTCTCACTTCTGGAGTTATTTTTGGATGGCACTGATGTCGGAGAAGCCCCAAAAGTGCTTCTCTCTGCTCCGAACTAACATCCCCTTTGTAACGCTGAACAAAAGTCAGGAGTGCCTGGTGCCACAAAACAGGTAATTCACGGCGGTCTCTCTGGAATCTTTAATTAAGGACAGAATTTAAAGGGACAGAATGTAACTCCCATTATTTCAAATGAAGAAAACATGCCAATTAATGAATTAAAACTAAGCCAAGTAAATAAATTACAGCTTTTCCTTCAGACTGCAACAAACAAGCAAGAAAAATTGACCTATCCTAAATTATAAGAATAATTTACAATGTCAGTCATACATATAAATTTACTTTGGGTGTTATGGTTGTCCAAATTGTTAATTAAATGTGTCAAAGGTCTTATTCTGATTCCCAAAATTATGGCAAAGCCTTGTTAGCACACATATTTTCCACTTTTTTTTCATTTCAGGAAAGTTTTTAGAAAAAAATTAAGAGTAATAAGTTACACAAAATATTCAGAATAGAATCCAAAATTTATTTTTTATCGCCCACAAGTCTTCCATAATTATATTACAGCATGCCATATACAATATGTGGAAACCGCCCAGACATGCACTTTTAATATTACTTGGGCTAGTTTACGGGTGTCCTCCACATTGACAGCCACTTGGCCTGGCATGAGGATGCCAGCATCAGAATAGGTGAACCATTGTCATAAATACAGAGGAAACATAAATCAGGCTATTTCATCTGTAAGCCCCAAAAACCTTATCTAAGTATCTATACCATGTTACTTACCTGAGAAAATGAAATACAACTGCATCAACAACTCTATATGGAAGTGCATATTTTTTGTCGAAAAAAATTCGGAGGAATATTGAATTGGCTCCATTATAATCCATTTCTGCAATTTTGAGGATGGCTGCTGCTGAGTGAAGCATTGGTATTGAATTCCGTGCAATTACAGCCCCCACAATAATGGCTTCTCTTAATGTACAGTTTCCACTCTGATGGAAAAAAAATATGGATTACCAAACTACAATTTCAAGAAAAGTAAACACACCACTACACCTAATGTATCACATGAGATTTTATCTGTGAACCTGGAGTCAGATAGAATCTACTAAGTATTTTCCAATAATATGTTAAATAGTAGTAATTTTGTTTTTGGATGCTTCAATTACTGAGGCCACTTACACAATAGACAGATTTATACATAGAAAACACCCGGAAATTCAGAGAAATATCAGTAAGACTGTATTATTCTTAGGCAGAGTTTTAGCAACATGGCAACGAAATTACAGTTTCCATGGGGCATAGGAAGATTAAGAACACAATATAGTGCTAATGAAGTGTAACGCCAGATTCAACAGGTTAGAATATGAAGATGGATAAGGAAATGGACGCATAAACCCAAACAAAAATAAATGACTGCCAGGAGACATAAAAGATTTATGAGGGCGCACAAGTAAACAGTAGAAGAAAAATGTAAACTTAAAAAAATGACAGAGAAAGCTGCTGAGGAAACCAAGTGCACATTCAATAGGAGAAGGACAAGGAAGCCATGGATTAGAGAAGTGATGACTAAGAAGATTAGGTTCTTCTCTTTCACAACTTGAACTATCCACAGCTTCTCTTAATTACTACTACTTTGAGCATTGATGATCCTGGCATCTTTTTATCAAGGTCAGCAAAATATCTTCTGGCTTCTCACAAATGATGTTCTTTTCATTAAATGAAGAACATAATGTATTTTTCCCCAGTTCTTTATTTTCGTACAACTTGTTTCAATGCTTACATATCATCAGGTACACATTATTCAAGTTGTAGTCCATTATATACCATTCATGTGAGAGAAGGGGTGGGTGGGTAGTACGAAAATAAAGTTCAGTGGAACATTGTGTTCTTCATTTAATGAATATAAACTTCCACAAAGTTGAGCCAGAAACAATTGAATACAATTATTTTCTCATTGATACCATCACCTAGCATTTGCTTTTCGTTTATCCATGTGAAAAGCAATCTTTCAATGCCATTGAGAATACATAAACATTGCCATGATATTCTTGTCACCACCCTTGAAGCATTTATCTCATTTATTTTGTCCATTGCATGATTGCGCAAATCGTTGATGCTTAACTCAAGAGGACAAAGAAGAGCGAAATTAATTGGACATTTACCAAGGCATAACCAATTCCTTAAGAACATATTTAAAGGAAACGTTGTAGGGAAGAAACCAAGAGGACGACGTCCCAGACATGGAGCATGAGATGGACTTCAGATACATACCTGATCTAATCGCAAATAATATGCCTGAACTCAAGTTTGGAAAAATGCGTAATTACTAGCCACACTAGAATGATAGAACAAGTGCTAAATACAAACTGAAGAAGCAGGCGTGCAATCATTACGGGAATTCCCCTCTTCTTGCCACTCGCTATGTGAATAGTCACTCGCTTAGCCAGTCGTTTGAAATACTTTTACATGTTATTCGAATTACGACCTGTGCGAGGTGCCCACTAAGTAAGGTTCTACTGTATGAGGAACAGATAGACAATCTATATGCTAAAGAAAGGAAAGGTCAGGAAGTTTAGACAAGGAAAGATTATGTGATGTAGATGGAGTATAGCAAGTATACCTTAGGTGTAGGTATACTTGCTCATGAGATAAAAAGGGCATTAAAGGAATTGAAATCAAATAAGGACACATAAGTAGGGATGCATAAAAGCCCTGGGGAATAGCCTTTAGGTTTAGGAAAACATGGAAGGAACAGCTTTTATTATCTAATACGCAATATTTATGAGGGATGTATTTCTGTGCATTTCTTAATTCAATTATTACCCCATATTTCCTTCCAACCAAGATCTTGCCTTCCACATAAGTATGCAACAACCTATGGAATTGTTACCATTTAAGCATTTGCGTTAACCATGGATGGATAAAAGATAATTATAGAAAAAAGCCACTTGTAGCATCCTCATACTTATCAAAATATACTTCAAGGGTTCTTAGATTTACTTACCTCACACAAAGGCAACAGAAAACCTTTCATGAAGGCACCAGGCTTGTAAAGAGCTTTTCGCATGGCTTGAAATAAGTGAAAATTCACTTTCTTGTATTCCGCAATGTCATCTCGAATTCGTGGTAGAAGCACAAGATTATAGAATCTTTGTGCCATTTTCTCTTTTAAGTTAGAGGCAAAGATTCGAGTAGCCATGTACATGGCTGATGCACTCCATGAGGTAGGATCTTAAAAATATAGAAAAGAGATATTAGTTGTAGAAAACAATACACATATATAAAAAGTGAATAGATTATCTTAAAACTACTTTCAGGTAACAATTAAACACACTTCAGAATGCTTATGGAAAATAATATTGCATCTGAGAAATATCTATGTACTTGTACCCTGGAATTAAATATCTGTTATAAAGGTACTTTTGCCGAATGATTTAATTCCTATCAGGCTACATTTTTCCTTGAAGAAGCATTTTATTTAACTAGATTTACACTTTTGCAAATACTGAATAGATGCATATTCTTGAGATTTGTGATTCACTGGGTTGGCAATCACATAAATAATTTATGAATTTCCCAATGCGCAATTTATGCTTTGTAGCAATAAAAATTTTTGCACTTTTGCACCAGAAACACTAAAAGATATTTCCAGTTTCTACCACTTCCTCATGTCTATGACAACCCTGACTTTTTCATGTCCCTATATCATTATGGCTTCCACTAAGCAAATCATCATTGGACTTTTACTTTATTCAATGTGATATGGGAGTTTTGAGGAAGAAATGAAAAGGGCATGAAATCTCATATTTTGTGGACAAATTCTAGGTGTGCAGCTTTATTAGGCACTTATGCTAAATTAATAATCTCTTGAGCTTTTCCACTTTATAGAACTAAGATTAAATAAGAAATGTAAGAGGTTATTTATTCTTTTAAATCCTAGAGTTAAAAATAGTAAATAAAATCAAATTGTTCTCCCTTAAGTAAGTACGTCAAAGCAAGTTTTCCCAGACAATGTATAAACTTAAGCAAAATTTAAGTTACCCCTGAAGCAATGATTTGAAATTCCATCATGGATTAACACATGACAAAAGAGTTCAAGAATCAAATAATGCACAGCGATTTTCCATTAGGGTCTAGTTCTTCAATTGTTACAATGTCCATAGAATTTCAAACTGAACATATATGCACTATTTGTTTGATGGAAATTTGTTTTGAAAAACAATTCAATTAGCATTTACATGGATTCTGACACCATTCAAAAACATGATTAATTTAGCATTCAATAAGTTTTTCTACCTGTAATATATAGAATCTGCTCCCAATTCTGAAGGCGTGGTATGATCTTAAATGCTTTGGGCAACTTGCCGGTTCTGTATTTTGAAAGTACCTCCCCAACACCTTCATACATTTCTTTCACCCGAGGGTCAACATCTTCAAGCTGTGGATCTAAAAAAGAAAGTTTAAAAACTAAATATACAAATATCAAAATGATGCCCTCAACCCAAAAATTAGTTCACAAGGATTACTTTCAAGTGGAATCTGAAATTCTTGCATGCAGAATTGGGGCCCAGTTCCTTTCTCACCTGTAGAGTTACAGAAATGCCTGTTACCCTAGAAATTACGCATCCCAGGTGTGTCATTAGATCTTATCTAAGTTTGGTCCCAGAACCCTCCAGAGCAGTACCCTTCACACTACCACACCCTCTTGGTAAATCACTTTTTAAGGTCTAACAAGTTTTCTTCCAACTGCTAATATTTCACCATTTATACCATTCACAATAAAATGCATATTCACACTTCTATGTTGCTAAAGGCTCTTCGAGTTAAAGATTTTTTAAGCCATTCTAATACCAGGCACATCCATGACATAATATATTGGTGCTACTTTCTATCAAATTACACTCCATTTGGTAAAATGGTAAGCAAGTGATGTTTGACAAATCACAGATGTAATAATGAACCCGCCTTCATGCATTTGTGCATATAATCCAATTCAATAATGGTATCAATGCTAAAATAAACTGACAAGTTAAACAAAAACTGAAATCAAATCGATAATAAAGAAATCCAACTTTTGATATCTTCTTTATTCAGTTGATTTAATGTGAAATTGTCTGTTTAGTACTTTTAATGGCTTGGAGGCTATCATAATCATGTACAAAAACTTGAAATATGACAAAATATTACACAAGGTGTTTGGTACTGGGGTCACAACTTTGGTCTCAGTCATTCGGGGCAAATTTGGATTACAGCATTCCCCTTATCTCCTACCCCGAACTCACATAAGCATCTCCCCGAGAAATTTTTCCTTTATAATTATTATTATTATTGTTAAAAGGTAATCTACTGGTTAAAGTGGTTTTCCGATGAACAAAACTAACAAATTAATATTTTGTGACTCCTAACAAAACCCAATATCCCACTCCACAACAAGTCCCTCTTCATCTCTGTTCTTCCTTTCTCATTTCATCCCGTCCATCATCCCTATCCTATTCCTAACCATTCCTCGTTTACCTAATATTCACCCTCTATCACTGTCTTCAACATCCCATAGCCAATTAATACACCCTTCATCCATTTTTCCTGCCTCATTATGATTTCTCCCAGCAGACTCCTCTCCTTGTCCACCATACCTCGACTTCCTTCTTTGTTTTCCTTTCGGTCAATTTCAACTTCTCCACACCCACATTTCAAAAGCCTCCAATCTACGTCTATCCTCCTGCTTCAATGACCACGTTTCCTCGCCGTACATAACTGGGCTCCATATCGAAGTGTAGAAGTCTTTTCTTAACATCCTTAAAACGTCCCTGTCATCGCCTCCCCCCTCCTTGTGAAAGCCTCTTTGCCTAGTGCAATTATTCTCCTTATGACCCTACTACTTTGACCATTTTGGCCCAAAACACTTCCAAGATACATAAACTGTTTCATCTGCTCTACTTTTTGCCCTTCTATTTTTATGTTCAGCTTAGCCTTTTTCTTTCTGGAAAATCGCATCACCTTTGTTTTATTTACATTTATTATCATCCCATACGATAATCAATCCCACTGAGTTTCAAATTCACTCAGCAATCCTTGCAGCCCCTTGGCTGACTGACAAACTAAAGCTTGGTCATCAGTAAACCTAACTGATTTTAAGAATTCCCCGCCCACACTCATTCCTACCTCCAGTTCTTCCCATGCCTCTTTAATCATTTCCTCTACATACAGGTTGAATAGTAACAGTGATAATGGGCAACCCTACCTTACATCTTTTCCTAACATTGCCCATCCAGTATCCCCATTCCTCACTTGAACCTGAGCAGTCTGAGACATGTACAGGTTGCGGATTAGCCTTCTGTCCCTCCAATCTATTCCTATTTTCTGCAATGTATTCATTAGTTTTATCCAGTTCACTTTATGAAATGCCTTTTCGAAATCTACAACACAGGTAAATGCATCCTGATAGCATGCTATATTCCTCTAGTTTAGAGATCTCATTACGGCAATGGCACCGCGCATGCCTCTTGACTTCTTACACTGTAACTGATCATCCCTTAAGTAACCATTTGTCCATTCTTTTGTTGATGATCCTGAGAACCACTTTGTCGGCAAGGGAAATGGAACTTATTGTTCTGTGATCCCATATGATGTAGCCTATATCTTTTTCAAAATAGGAACTTACACTGATCTCACAAAGTTTTCCGGCCAGATTCTACAATTCTCATTGATACTACATATCAGTCCATATATTCTCTTCCTACCACATTTTCCTACGCATTTCAGTCGTTCCGCAGGAATGTTGTCCACCCCCACGGACTTATTTGATTTCACTTCTTTTAAATGTAGGAATTTTATTAGCTTTAAGTTATTTGGTTCCTTGCCCACATTTTCAGATGCAGGCCTGCTTAACTCAATATGTGTGGGAAAACTCAATAAATGTAATAAAATGCTTTAATTAACACAGTGGCAAAGCATTACATTTTATGATTGAAGAAATGTGAGGCTCGAGTGCTCATAGATTCCAAATTAATTCCACTAATCACCAATTACTGACTTACGAAAGGCAAGAATATTTTCACAGTTTATACTTAAGCTTCCTCAAAATTTTATTAGGGTGCTCAGTACCTGAATTAGTAGATCACAAAATGGTATAAAACTAATTAATATTACTTGCCAGACTGCGGAATCAAATGCAAAGGATGCAAAATTAATTTGCAATGAACTTAGTGGACTGACACTCATGGACTGCATTGCATAATTGCTTCGTAACAAAGTGCAACTTGACTTTGCTTGGGATTAAATTTTCATAAAAAATAAGCACATTGAGAAATTAATATCTGGCTGTTTTTCTGGAAACTGTACTCCAAAATTAATAAAGTATGAGAAAACAAGAAAAATAATAACATACTTCCAGCATCGGAAAGTTGCGTTGCAAGTTCTGTCTGCTTTTCTGTTATTTTTTCCGCTATTATATCAGCCAAGGTTCTTCTGACCTCCGGGTCTTTACTCATAAATCGCTCAATTGCCTTTTCATCTTCGGGGTTGATCTGCGACAGCTATAAAGGCAATAGTTAATAAGACTTCACACAACGACTGCACATAATTAGTTCTTAACGGTGAATTCCTACCGCGTTTTCATAATCATATGCTTTTAAGTTTGCATCATCATCTTCTTCCTCGTCATCATCAGACTCGACATTTGTACCACTCAGGCTGGATGAAGGCTTAGACAAGGGCGATGCATTACTTATCCCAACGTTTTCCTCTAACTCGAGTTGCTGTTTACGAGCTTGTTGCAATATCTTCTTTGACAACTGCGAGTCTACGAACTGGAATACCCATTGAAAGTGATTGCCATTAATATTTCAAGATAAACAACGTGTCAACAAAATATTAAAAATATTTGACTTACACTTTCCTCGTCATCCTGTCGTACTCTTGACTTCACCCGACCGGTTGGCTTGGCATATCTATCACCTTCCAATTGAATGTCCAGGGGCACTTTGGCTTTAGAGAACCTCTTATGCTTTTTGGCTTTTCCCATTTCAAAGATAACTTACAACTAATTAGATATACTACGGTGGCTGGGTAAACACGTGCGTGTTTGTGTCACCATTGGTGAAGTTGTATCGGAAGTACAACCCGAAGTTAATTCAGTACTGCCAACTGCAACTTACGATGATATTCGTAGTAAATGAAGGAATACTCAAGAATCGACATTATTAATACCTAATTTATTAAATAATTTGATATGAAAGTAATTAATAGTAATTGTGAAATTTACACCTTTCATTTATTAAATATTTAAACAGATGCTACTTAACTTTTACTTCAAATATTTTAGACGATAATATTTTCTATTGGTATTGGTCAGAATATCGTCCAATCGAAAGATACCAATCGACCTCCTCCTGTGGCGGGCGCGCAAAGTGAAATGGTCATGGAAGATGCACCATAATATAATTTGATCTAATTTACTGGTAAGCCTACAACCTAACTTTTATTAAGCAAATACAATATTTGAAATATTTAAATATATGTAATTTTTTAATTTGCTACCTTTCGCTTACGGCATATTCCCTCAGGAATGATATAATATCTTTACATTTCCCGACGCCATTTTAACTCGATATACATATATTTCATCATTTGTGATATTATAAGTCCTTCAAATTTATACCAATAAATGGCAAAAAGGTAAATTCGAATATTTAAGAGAGTTAATGATATTTCAGAAAATATAAGTAACTGGAGATCGCGAATACTTTTTTGTTTTTTCTTAGTTTAAGAATGCTTTGTGAATCCTTTGCAAGAAATGTTACTTGGTTACCGTAAGTATTATGGTCGTCGGCTTCTTATATTTCCTGATTTTTATTGATATTCTGTTAATGTAATACAAATGCTGCCATTTATTTGCACAACTAATAAATCGCCGTCATTGAATACTTAAGAAAACCCTAGAAAGAGGTTGAAGTTTCATAGTAAATATATTTTATGATAATTGTAAGAAAAATGAAGTATTGCCAGTACGTTATTTATTTTCAAATAAATTTTTGTTTTTAATCAATATTTTTTATTTAGAAAGATAGTATACGCACACTTCCAGCAATCAACCAAGAATCTCATTTAACAAATGAGCTATAAGAATCTGAGGACGAGTTAGTTACTTTATAAGTCACCTTTTTTCATTGAAGATCAGTTTCTTTCTATGCATTGCAGTTTATGAGAAAATAGACTGAATTCAATTTAAGTCTTTAACAATCAGATAGCTGGTAATTCAGATTCCAGTGGTCACTAATATAAAAATACTCAATTAACTTAATTTTTAATTGATTGCACTTGGGTTTGATTGATGTGTTAATTCAAGTTTTTTTATGAATAAAATTTGGCGTTCTTTTGAAGTACCTATTTGTAAGAAATGCTTGTGAATATGAACGCATGCCATAGTGACATTGATTGATTGATACCACGTTGGATAGCTAGGAATTAAATGCAATTTCTCTTTGGCAGTATTTGTTTTTTATTTGTAAAATTGAAATCATGTGGTAGCTTTAAGTTTATGTCTTCAAAGAGAACATTATCACAATGAAATATTATGCTTCATAGACCATATATAATGTTGATATTATTTCTTAGTGTTGTATTAGGTACCATAGGGACACTCTGAAGCAAATTTAGGACCATTTGATGTTAGTGAAACTGGATCTCGTCTCGAAACAGATTATGGAGGAGTTCACCCCCAGAAAGAACCTTGGCATGCTTTATTAGATGGCCCCTTGACATTTGTCTCTAGATTTGTTCTTTTTTACTGAATGAAAGTTCACAGATTGGGTGGATGTTCATGGTTTGCATATATCCTCTGCTGCTTACAAAAGACTTGTACACATATATAATGGCATGCATCGGCTGAGAATTTTATTTTTAGCGTGTGCTTTAGCTTCTTTTCAAATATGGAACATTAATATATGTATCGTCATTTTGATTTGAGTGGATATGGAGGTATCTAGTACAGATATGATAGGCTAATGAAATCTCCACATAATGTCCTAGATGGTGTGCATTTTGCCCATGCTCAAAGAATTTGAATTTATCATACCACATCATGGGCTAATGAGGTCAGATTCAGAGACTTTATTGGTAGTTTTTAGGTAATGAGTACAAGAAATGAAACCATTTATTTTCCACAGCTGATTGTCTTTTGATGTTTTATGAAACTTTTGTATCTTTTCGTCACATAGTTAATTTTCTGAAAGTCATACACTAGTATTTAAAATAAAATCGTGTACATGTAGCAGGAGTTAATACCAGGAGACTAATTTGTCTTAATTTTTGTGTTTACTCATTCTATCATTGCCTAAAAAAATGTGTAGTTCTGTTCAACTTGAGGCTATAATTATTTTTTCTTATAATATGCATACTTTTACTAATATTATGCATGCTGCCAGTGTGTGTCTACTATAGTTCAACTTACTGTATTGTTAGGAGAAATATTCTGAGGGTGGCCTTTCACTACCTTTTATTTGTCCATTGTTGCTATTTGTTTGCCCAGCATGGCCTATTAGTGTTCTGACCTTGCAAAAACATGTCCTTATAGCATCCATAGTGAACACTCAATGAATTTCTGTAGGCGGTTGGTTATACTGATGTATGGACATACAGTGGACATTTTATGGAGCCATTGTAAAAAATGTGGTCGTATAAGATGTCCTTTGTGAACTTCATAATGATAATAGTGGTTTATTAAGCATATTGGTTAGTTCCCTGCCTACATAGAACTTGTCACATTTAAGATTGTAATGGACAGAGCTTAAACTGGTGTATTCGTATTAAAAGATACAGAATCAATTAATATAATATTACAATATCATAGGAAATCTTTAATATAAATAATTAGTATTCAAGATACTGTTCAATTAAATGAAAAGCTTGATTCATCAAATATTTTTAGACATTTTCAATATCTTGAAAATTATTTTAGCTTTTTATTGTTAAGGAAAATGCGTTATATGTTTTGTTTGAGCATTAATGAGGGCTCACTGGGTAGAGTATTAGGTACAAAGGAATATTTTGTTTGGCAAAGACAATTGACAAAAAATTGTTGAGATTTTGTGAATAATGAATAATGGTCTACATGAAGTGTGCTTTTCTAGGCTCAAAATGCTACCTAATACTTTCTTTTGGCATGTAAATAATTTCAGTTGTTGGGAACTTTGGCCACAGAATAATATGCCATATTTTAAATGACTATATATGTGGTCATAATAAAACAATAGCTTAGTTTTTTGATTTAAAGTGTACTTTAGATACCATAAAATGAAAATTGAGCTGTTTATTTTTTTATTAGAAGAGTTATATGATTATTACAACCAGGACTCTCACTAATGGCTAAACCAAGAAATTTTGTTAATGATGACTTTGGTATTGGAAGGCCATTAAAATGTATTTAAGATTGTAGTTGTTTTGGCTTGATGTGGGTGAAAGTGGAGAAGTATTGTTTTTTGTAAATTTAGAGAGAAGAATTTTATCTTGAGCATTTAAATATTTTATATGAACAGTAATTGGCCATCTCTTGGCCATTGGTATACATGGCCCTGGGTTTGACTATAATGGAGAGTTTTTGGCCATCCTGAATATGTCTGTATGCTGTGTGGGTTCTTACCCAGATAGGAACATGAGATGGAAGATTCATGCCAAGGGATTCCTAAACACACACCAGCCATGACCAATTAGTACAGTTTATTGTTGATCTTTGGAAACTATTGATAGCAAATATCACGTTATATCTAATGCATGAATTATAATTTTACTCTCTAATAAATACTTGTTTAACCTTCATTTATTCCATGTAATTACATGCATCCCACGCCATCATTACCTATAATACCACGGGTTGTCTTTCTCCAGTTGATAAATGTCATAATTCACACCATTGAATATGAAAGTTGGAATTTAATTGGTGGAGGTAGAGGTTAACCAAAACCAAGTCTTAAGATGTGAGTAATGTGAGCATTCATGGTAGGGGGTTTTCTCTGTGCCACCATTCCGTATCCCTCAAAATTCTAGTGACATAAAAAATTGCCTGGGATTTAGATGAGGTTCACCAAAGGCAGTACCTGGGATTTGAACCCAGGACCCTTCAGCAAAACCCACTTGGCTACGTACCACTTGATGGCATTTGCATCATATGATTACTAAAGAATGGGTTAGGCTTATCTCAGTTCAGATATTTTATGTTACTCGTATAATTCATTTATTTTTCTATACTTCTGTGCATGATCTGTTGTTTTAAGAACTTGTTACCTTTTTTTCATCATTTGTAGGAGTGTGAAGAGAATACTACCATAACTTGAGATTGTATGGACAAGTTATTCAAGGCAGTTTGAACACACTTTTTGAGCCACTGATTTATTTCATCGAAGTTGAAACAATCATGGTAAGTGATGAATTTACCAATGGCATTGGAATTGTTCTGCATCATCTCAATTGAATTCATTTTGTTAGAGTGGTTCTTTAAAAACAATCCATTGAATATGCTCTAAGAACCAAGAGTGTAGGTATACTTTAAAAGTCAATATGTAGGCACAAAATCCCTAATTGTGATGCTTTTATTTAATTTTGCATGTATATATTTTTTCATGTGAATTAATTCACACTACAGTTATCTTCCTTGTTTTTAAGGTATAAATTTGCAGAGTGCATGTGAGACAATAAACCATTTAACTGAATGTCCCAAAACGAAATCAAAAGAGAGTGTCTTATATAATTTACACTTTCAGGCTTCCCTTTGTGAAATTGTTTGATGTCCATATTAAAAGAGTTTGTAGTATTCCACAGCCAGAGAATGTCTTATAATCTGAATTTGTTGTCTCTCAATAGTCATAGCTTCATTTCTAAACAATCATGTGTCTGTCATCTTCTTTTGATATAGTTAGGAAAATTCTGATACTGACTTGACGGTCGTGGAATCAAATCATGCTGATGCCACTGGTCATCTGCAGCTAATATCATAGGTATTTCCTGGGTATTAGAACATTATGAGAAATTGCAGAAGCACATGGAAAGTATTTATTCTTCATGATCTGTGTGTGTGTATTGGACCACAGTTTCACTGATGATAGAATTGTCTGGTGCTGAAATTGGCCAAATTCAGAAAATATTCATTGGTTTATTATGCCAGAGTCTAGGTTGGGGTAAGAAGAAGTTCAAAGGGGAATAAGAGGGAGAGAAGTATAAAGTATGAAAGCAGATTGTATAAATTACTTTCTTCTGTTGTCTTTCTGTGATAGGAGATGGTTCTTGGAAGGGATGAAATGAAGATGAGGTTTTTAAATTCAGGAGTTTGTTGAAATAATGGTTAGCTGAAAGGGAAAAGTTATTTGGTTAGATTAAAATTCCTGATGAAGATGATTTTAAATAACTTGCGACAGTGATGTAGGCAGGACCCTGGGGGACTGCTCACCCCACTAAGGCAAATCTATATGGTAGTTGCTTCCTTTATCACTGTGGGCCAATTTCTGTCTTCTGTGCCACTTGAAAATCATTGGATGAGCCTCCTCAAATGTTTTGGAAAAATAATTTACAAAAATATTTCTATTTAACAATCAGCTTCCATGAGTAAATAATCATATTACCTACTTGTGGACCCATTCAATTTCATTGCTTAGTATTTGATGTAAATTGTTTGCAGGTGTTTTTTCTGAATGTATATACATGAATGTCTGGATAGGCGAAGCTAATAAATGTTGGGTTTTTAGTTTGTGTCCAACCAAAATTAAACTTTCCTTAAATGGTGGATTGCCAAGTAATGATTTCCATGAGTGAAGAGAGGTTGCATTAGTATTATTTGAAGATGAAGTCCACATGCACATGATAGTCCACATTTAAAATTTAATGTTACAAACATAGTCCATCCCTCCACATTGACTACAGCCTTGAGGTGGTGGAAGGGTTTGCATGTTTCTATGACCCACGAAGCTGGGCTGGCAGGAACAATGATAATTTTCCCTGTTAGGGTCATGCATTCAGGATAGGTTGAAGAGTATGAAACAGACAATAGTTAATCCTTACAGCTGTTTTTCCTTAGAGAGATGCTTGCAAAAGCATCTGACCCCAGTGGTGTTGCCATTTCAGTGATGGTATCATGAAGTGTAATGATACCAAATATGTAGGTGGGCACTAGCAACTGCTGGACTCTTCTCACAGGGCCAAAGTTGTGTCCAGCAGTGGAGGAGCCAAAGCTTCTATGGTCATCATCAGACAAAATTCTTGCATAACTGAGTGGATGGCAGCAGGAAGGATGACATGGAAGAGGAATGCATTCATGGAAATGGGGATTTCAAATGATTGGAAGATGCTGAGGACAGGTAAGTTGGAGAATATTAAGAGAGAGACGGAGAGAGGAAATATGTAATTATGTTAGGCTTATGAGAGATGAGTTGGAAAGATACCAGGCATTATTGGATTGATAGTTGCTGAGTAATATAGATAAGGGGTAGAGCATCAACATTAGATACTCCAAGTACTAAATAGGTAACTGGGGAGAAGGATGGTGAATGTGGAACCGGTGATTGACAGAATATCAATATAACATATTAGAGCAGTCATGGTCAAACTACTAGTAATCTAGGTGTACATGCCAAAAAGAAGCCATATGGGGTAAGAGGTAGATAGTGTATATAGAGAATGGATTGAACAGTAGTAATAGATGAAAGGAAATATAGGAGTGAGGTAAAAGAGTGTGGTTTAGGAGAAAGGAGTGATTGCAGAGAAAATTATAGAGTTTTGCAGAAGAAATACCTTAATTAAAATAACTCGTTGTTTAAACACTACAAAATATCAGGAGATACATCGAGATAGATATCCATTATATTATATTATGGTTAGGCAAAGGCATAGGAATAGCATTATCCACTCACTTAGTTTCCCGGAGATAGATTGGATCACAATTTAGTGTTTTTGAAGTGTAAGTAATTTTAAATGAAAGAGAATGGGAAAAGGAAGGGTTTAAGGAAATGAAATATAGAAGACTTAAATGGGGGAAAATGGAAGGATTATCATGAGGTAGATGATGAAATTCTGAGGGAGCTTAAAGGGATAGGTGCAGTGGGAGAAAAATGGGAATATTTCAAATAAGGAATGAGAAAAGGGGTAAATAAGACAATAGAATATAAATGGTAAATATAAAAGGATTGGGATAGGAGGCAATAGTTTGCAGACAGTATAATTAGGAAGATGAATGAAAGAAGGAAAGGGAAAAATATGAACACAGAATTAAGGAGAAGAAAGCACAAATATCTAAACAATGAACTGAGTTGAGAAACTAAAATGGCAAATAAACATGTTGAAAAGAACAATGGGAGGATATGGAGAGTTTACAGAGACTTGGAAAGGAAAGTGAATTTCTAATATTAAAAATGTGATAGGTAAATTATTATTCAAAAGAGAGTGGGTTGTGGTGAAATGGGAAGGTTATATAGAGGATCTCTTTTGCAAAGTGCTGTAGGCCAGTAAGCTTTGATATAGAATGTGAATACGATTTCAAAAGAATGATTGTAATAGGAATACTTAACTATTAGATAAAAAAACATTCAAAATCATGAAATTTAAGAAGGCTCTAGAATAGGTAACAACTCTGCATAACTTTTCAAGAATTAAGGAAAATGAAGAAGGAAGAGTTTTTAATGACTAATTTGTGGCATTTATGAGGGAAGAAGTTGATCAGATAGCTTTATTAAACAGTATTGATACCCATCCAAAAACGAGAAAGCAGCAGTATGTGAGAACTATTGGTTTGTTATCACTCATGATCAAGGTATTACTTAAGAGCATCGATAAAAGAATGGAGAGGATATTAAATGATTATTAGGGGATAATCAGTTTGGTTCCAGGAAGGGGAGAAGTGCTCGTGATGCACTAGCAGTAATAAAGTCACTAATAGAAAGGAGCATATAGCACAACCTGAGCGCATTTGTATTCTTTGTGGCTTTTAAGAGGTTGTTTGACAGAGTAAACTAGGAACCATTGATAACTTTAGAACAGGGGAGGAGACTGGAGGGATGGACGAATTATCTGAAGCCTGTACCATCTCAGGTAGCTTAAGTGCAGATAGTAAATGGAGAATAGGGGTGGGCAATGATAGGTAGAGGAATATGACTGTGATGTCTTCATTATAACCTGCTCTTTTTAATATATTTGTAAAGGTAATGGTAAGGGAGTCTTGGGAAGGACTGGATACCAGTATGAAAATAGGTGGGGAACTCATGAAATCAATTTGAAATTGCAGATGATTTAGCATTAGTTAGCCATTCAGAAAAATAGCCGCGATCATTACTTGGTGCTTTTCAGAATGTGTTGTAGTATGGGATTATAATGTTAAATATGAATCTGTAGAGGTAAGTTTCTCGAGGGTGGCATTTAGAATGGCTTGAGTGCATAGTACAGGTTGAGTACCCCCATAGTATTTTTTCAAGGGTATTGAAGAGTATTAATACTAAATAAAATGTGGTTTAGTTGAATAGCATAGAAACTGTGATTTTATTGAAACATACATATTTTGTTTGACTGTTCATTTTAATAGTGCTACCAAGTACTCTGTTAATATATCATAAAATAATAATAATACATTTCATTTGTCGAGTGATCAAGTTGTTACAACTGTTACACTTGATATAAGACACGTCAGGGTAAAGTTACAAAATACATACAATGGATTCAAGACACATATAAGGCATTATTAAGAAGTTCAGCAATTGAATAAAACATTTTTAATTTCAAGAATCTAAAGAGATTGACTTTAAATGCAGCCCCCACTTTTTGGGTTTTAATCTCAGCTGGGAGTTTATTATACACATACATTTGAAGGCCCATAAAGTTCTCCTAAGTGTAGTGCACAGAGAAAATGTACTGAAACAGTGGATTTAATGGACCTTAGTAAGAAGCAGGCTGAGCTTAAGTTACCAGTTAAAGTATTTATGTGTTCATTCCTATAAATTGGAAAATCGACATTGAAACCCAAAAATTTGGTATTTTGTACATGTGGGATCACCTTCCCATCAGCTTCAAGAGGAAGTACTTTGTCTAATACAACATATATTGTAAATCTCGATTTTCAATATCAAGGGACTTATGAAGTGATTGGCCAGGGTAGGGACCTCATTTTGCTGCGATAAATAGGAGGCTATTGTCAAAATCCTCAAGATGAAGTCACTTAGATTAAAGGTTTTCTAATCAAAATCGCCCAAATCCCTGTATGTGCAACGTGTGTATGAAAAAAGGAAAGGCAGAAGAGCATGATAAAATTATCTGCACCTTTTAATCTGCATGCTTATGCCCTGAAAAATTAATGAATTTTTCATGAATTCATTATTCCAGAGTTGATTGTTCTATGCAGCAGCTGTGCTTTCATTCGTTTATCCTGTGAGTTAGGCGCCCATGTGTGCAATTTGCCATTCCGTTGAACCGCAAGTATTTTTAGAACGGAAAAGAAATCTAAGATTTGTCATTTTTGATATTTGTATGTGGCCTGTTGGTCTAGGGGTATGATTCTCGCTTTGGGTGCGAGAGGTCCCGGGTTCAAATCCCGGACAGGCCCAAATTTTTTCATGATCGAAATGGTCTAACGGAATTGGATGAATTTCATTGCATATTGTCCTTTTCATCAGGAAATGGAAGACATCAATTAGTGAATTTGTTGAAAGACTTTTAGTTTTGAATTCAAAGGGCTATTCATAATTTGCTATTACATATAATTTTAAGAATATTTTCAAGCCAAGGCCAGGGAGCCGATAGTTTTCGGCTGCTTTCTTTACAATTGAGGAAACCTTCGAGCCGCCGCCGTAGCAATAGGTTTGATCAATAATAATTTTGTAATACACAAGCAATATTTACTAATATGTACTTTTGAATTTGACATATGAACCAGAGGCCTGTTGGTCTAGGGGTATGATTCTCGCTTCGGGTGCGAGAGGTCCCGGGTTCAAATCCCGGACAGGCCCTCCTTTTAAGCAGTGTTGGGTATGTTGGATATTTATGTATTCTATTTTGTTATTATATTCAGTGAAAGAATGTTTTTGCACGTCGTTCTATTATCTGATACTTTTCTCAGGTTGCGTTCTTATCTTGTTGCCACGAACCAGCCCGATTTCGAAATTGGGTCTGGTTTATTGATTTTTTGTCCGTGGCGCTTCATCGGGTAAAGCGGTAAAGGTATGTGTCACAAATCAGCACGTAGTGAGAAACTTCCTACTAAGTAGTTGTCATTCTGGTGTTTCCAGCATTAAGCACTAAAATATTATCGTAAAAGTCTGAACATTGGAGCAATTAATAAAATATTTACATGGACTGATTATAATAGGGCCTCCATTATGCCGGAGTAACTTTGAAGCGTCGTACTCAAGATAAAGTATTCCAATGGTATATGAACTTTCCCCATTTAAAGTTTTTAATACTTTTATTTAGTAATTACTTTTTTCGTTTTAAAGAAAAGATTTCAGCAGGAGTGTTGCACACAATATTGGTGGGGTCAGACTAGAGAATCTGTTGAATGCCGTCATTTATTGAATTATTTTGTTTTATACCCAATTTTGAAGCTATGAGATCTCTAAGTAAATGTCATGGCAAATTGATAGCAAGTTGGAATTATTAAAAACTCACATAATGTTGCTTTGGTGCTCTTTATGAGACTGCATATTCATGGATTTCAGTCGAAAATGTTTTATTCTCGACATCGAGGAAATTTAGTACGTGGAATTTCGATTATTTTAAAAATAAGATGAATTTAAGCATAAGAAACCGTGATGGCTTCATCTTTCTGTGATCGATTGAGAGTATTGAAATAAATGACTCGGTTTTACATTGAGTGAACGAAATAAAGGTTGGGTGGTTCACATTTGAATTACTATCTCAGTCTGACTGATGCGTGTATTTGGCAGTGAAGCCACGTACATTATGTTAGAGATATGGATGCTAAGACTAATAGCTTTAGGGATTCCTTTCTCCTAGTGAAAAACGTAATGGTGACAACGCAAGGTCCTCACTCTCTAGACCAATCCCACTGATCTCTTTCCACTTGGGCGTGCGTTACATGTCGTGCACCATTGGCGATAGCGGGCACAGAGAGAATATTCTCAATTAATTGAGGGATCCTTTAATATTTTTAAAATAACCCCTAAAGCATTTAGCATTTTATGAACATCATTCATGTCATTTTTTTGAAAAACTTTATCTCCAGCTGGTGACTTGTCGTGCTTTTGTTAAAAAAACACTTGTATGTATACAAATACTCTGCGTATCCGTGTTTCCGCCAAAATTAAAATTTTACCCCCGCAATCCCCCACTTGTCTCTTCTTATCGTAAACCGAGTAAATTGGAATTTTAAACTTCGCCAAGATGTTTCAGTTCTAAAATATGGGGTCAAAATTGGAAGGGAATTTATTATCGTCACAAAAATTTCATGGTTAAAGCGGAATAGATAAATCGAGTTGGAAATTAAAGGTGGAAATTGATTATTTTTCTCATAAAAATTGAAATAAAATTTTATGATCCATTTATACGTTCTAAAATAATTGTATCCCTGCCCTCTTCACACTCGCTTGTAGGATTCATTTCTATACTCTTTGAACAAAAATTATTTTTAGTTGATTTTACCTTTTAAATTTATGTTTAGTGATTGTATTGTGAGTTAGCCTTTTTTGTAAAATTTAGCTCGGATGAAAAACTAATTCAGTTCAGCACTGAGGGTTTTTCACGATTTGATCAATGGCTTTACGTATTGTACCATTGTTAGAGGTTGAATCTTAGAAGAAATATTGTTTATATTCGGATGTACAATACTATATTTGGGTTATATACTATAACTCAGTGTTTGGGTAGTTTTAGAATATACCTTATATAAGACTTTTCTTTAAATGTGATTGACAGGGTTTATGTGAATTTGAACTTCGCCTTCCTTGAGTTAGTTCACTACTTTCGCCACCATCACAAGAAGCGCTCAAAGCTTAAGATACTGCATAGTAGCGTTACCTTATCGAACAAATATGTAACTGTGTGAGGAACGTCATAACTGCCGCGAAAATTCCTCTGGAGTAAAATACTTGATTAATCATTCAGTAAACAAGTATAATTTGAGATTTATTTTCGAAATATCAGCCATGAATATATTTTACCAAAAGACAGGAAATTTTCAAAGATATTAATAAATCCTTGAAATTGGACTATGATGTGGATTTACTGCAAAACACCTAAATGCTGTTGTAGTTCCCTTCTCTTAGCAATTTTCATGTTGATTTCTTATAGTATGAGAGTCTTAAGACGCGATTTGTCGCTAGAATTATTGTCGACTATTATTAAATTCAATTTCAGCTATGAAAGTTTCCTTGCACGAAGGTCCTATGCAAGATTTTGATGAGTAGAAACCAGTCCAATAGGTACCCTGACCAAATCTAAGAAGAGAGAAGAAATGGGCTGGGATAATACTGAGGGTCAGCGAATTGCAAAATGCTGTGAAAAGGGAGACGTCGTTAACGGGCTGAGAGGGGTGGTGGATATTTTGAGTGGCATGATTGAGGGTTGAAACTGTCATGAGGAACTACGAGAACCCGCGCCAGGTATCAAGATTGCATGCTATTCCATATCATGCATGCTTTGATATTTAGCGAAGGAATGCTAACCTAGGATGTGAAGCATATTATTTAGCATTGGTTACATTTACAAGGTGTAATCAATCTCTTAAATTTGATATGGATCGTTATGCAAGCAATGCATCCTTTTTATTGCAGGAACATGATATTAAGCCGATCTGGTTTTTACTTTATCCAACTAAGATTGCAATATTGATGGCAAAATTTGTAATCAATCGTCTCGGTCAGTGAATGCAGTGGAAAGTGTTCTCGTGAGGATTATTATCGGACGTTATATTTAAACACAAAGTATCACAAGTCAGCAAATTTGAGCCTAAAAATGAATTTCCTTTAATTTTTGAGATGCCAATTTAATAAATTCGTTAATTTAATTATATTATCATAATTTTAAATTTACATCACCCGAAATATATTCCGAGGGATAATTAATGACACAAAGGATCCTGAGGTTAAAAACCTTTCTTCTCAATCGTATGCGTTTAATTTACTTAGTTTACTGCGATTCATGTCTATGTGTATATTTATATAAACATAGTAATCAACCCGAAGGTCGTTTCGGTAGGTGATGGTAGAGTCCACCCAGTACCTATACGACGTGTGAAATTCACACATCATGGTAGGGGGGGCCGTCCCTTCTCCTGTGTCGGCTGTTTCCCAGGAAGATCTGGTTCCTGCAAAATCACACAATATGAGTGGAGCTTAAGGGTGCCCAGAGAGGCTTGCCCGGGAACCGAACCCGGGCCCTTCGGTCAGTAGTCCAACTCTCTAACCCTGGACTACCGCGACCCCCTTATACTCGTACATGTGTTGTGTGTGTTGCATATAGTAGTTATAATTTATTATGGGTATGAAAATAACTTTAACTTTGCCCTGGGAAAAGTTGAAGCAGCGGTCATAACCGCGAGGCACAATTTCAATAAACCCAGAACCATTATCAGCATTATTCAGGATATTAATGGTGAAATTATCATTGAAAATGAAAAGCGAGGACAGTTAAACATGAAGTGGAGGGGAAGAATTACGGAGAAAGGCCTTGGATAAACCTTGAAAGGCAGATCATGGAAAAGGACGGCGCAAGGAACTATGAGGGATTGAAGAGATCGGTAGGGTACAGGATAGTTTGGATAGCTGCTACAAACCAATCCTTAGGTTGAAAAGCCGTAATGATGATACTAATATTATGATCTCCATTGTTTTTTTTCTGTATTATAAATTATAACTACGTTTGGATGAAGGGCGGATATAAGAAGCACTCGCTTTTTAATCACAACACATCTCGAAGAGTAGAATCCTCAAAGGACCTTGAGTGTGAGGTCTTCCTACGAGTTTTAATTGTTTCAGTTTAAACGACCTGCTGATAACATTGAAAGTCAGAACCCGGGTCGTGTCTAAATAAAATTCTGTGTAATAATAAAGTTATAGTTTTTCATGAAATGAATAGATGCCATAAAGTCACGCCTAAAACGACCAATTGTTTAAGTTTATTATGGAATTTATTCGACTTTGTTGTGGGCTTTAGTTTGATTTCTCAAACTTGGAGCTTGCGCGGATACGCCATTGTGGTATGAAAACTCGATAAATGATGGCATCTATTGGTACAATGAAGTGAATCATGAAGCCTGGATTATATTTACGACGTTAGAGATCTGTACAGAAGATGAAAACGTTGCTCGGTACGAACAGCATTCTTTAAATGAGTTTCTTCTCCTTAATCCTTGTACTACCCTGAAATATGTGGAGCAACCAGTGCTTTACGAAGAAATTATGTTCCCCATCCATTTCTCCTAAGCGGTTCTAGATTGATGGGAATCGAATGGAACCGAGTGATTCCCTTCCCTACGTCGTTCAGGGAGAGCAGCAGAGCTGTTTATAAAGTGGGATTAAGCTTAATTTAATTAGAAGGCTCGAATGGATGGAGTCAGGAGTAGGCACGTGACGGAGGGGAGGAATACTTTTAATAAGGGGCTAGGGATTTAAGGGCGGGAAGGGGAGTTCATTTTCTTAGTTTCGAAGTTTCATGGTCCTTTCTTTAATGAGTCTTAAAATTCATTCGATAGAATAAATGACTGCGGAATTCTAAGGGGAAAACAACCCGAGTGATCGAGGCTTTAATTCTGCACGCGCTTAAAAATCATTCGCCCGTAAAGACTATTTTGAGAATGCTTTTCTCAGCGTGGAATGGGGATGACGTGGAGATGCTTTCTCTCTAAAAACATTGCGGAATTCTTCCGTCATGCTGCGATGTTCGAGACCTTACTCGTCATCCTAATGCACCTCTATTGTCGTTCCGTCTTTTCTGTATGGACCGCCAGGGGGACCAATGATCGCACTGCCTCTTTCAGGTTCTCACTCGTAGGATTGTGTAATCTTGAATGAAAGCATGCTTCATCACTTTGAATCATCATCTTCATACAGAGTTGTTATCATCATGGTGCCCTAACCTCTACGCAAAGAGCATACAAGTCCACAATTCACATTACTTATTAGTTAAAAGAAAGTGGTCATCAGAAAAATGAAATCTTTACTCTGTTCTATTTAGACTGTGCTTCGTGCTTTTCACTTTCGTCGTGATTAAAAAAATACCTACCGTTTTCAAATTGTTAAATAATATTTACTATTCCGTAATCATACGTATGGTTATTTAACAAGCTATCACTTGCGCCTTCTATAGCATCTTCGAATCTACTATCTATAGCAACGCCTGAATCTACTCGACTGATGCATATATTTTTTTAATTTCGTCATTTCTGATACACTCTAGGAATACATTAAAATAACCGTTGTTAGCCTATCATTATATCGTTTCACTGGATATCTTATATGAATTGGTTTCCAAAGAACCTAGGTTAAGATTCTGCTCACAATGCGAATGTTAGCGATTTTCATAGTAGTGTATTGATCAAGATTGGTCTTTGATAGACACAGGAGCTAAAAACTGATACCATTATAGAGTCTTCTAATCACGACTCTGACTACGGTACCGCCTTAGATTACAATAAATCAATTTATTACTCTACCTGGTATCAATCTCCTTTCATTCCATTCAACTCGTGAAAACTTTTGCCTCCTTATACTTTGTTCACCTGAAAATTCCCTTCTCTCAGACTTTCCAATGCTTCTCAATTTTTTTCTGCATCCACTTGCCCTTCCCCCTTCTTATAATATCTCACAGCAACATTTTCCCCTACTATGCCGAGTACTCCGTCATAGTTGTGTATGGTTCATTTTATTTCTTTCCATTTTTCTCTCACATCTTAAAAGCTTCCAACGTACTATTATCCTCTAGGCTCAGTGACTAAATGTTTGAGTCATACCAAGTTACGCTTTGAAAGTTCCATACCAAACCATATCAAAGTTTTCGCTAATATTTTCCATGTATTTTTACAGGTGGTCCTTATCACAAACTCCCACGTTTTCCACTCTCTCCTCATTGCTAAATTTTTTAGATGACGTAACTCTCGCTTTAATATCCGTCCTACTTTTTCCCATGTTCGCCTAAAGCTTTTCTAAAGAGAATGAAGTTCCAACTGCTCCAATGTATATTTAACATATTACCAGATCGCTTTTTCTTGAGAGATCTAAACCCATTATAGCGTGAAGAACAAAGTGAGTAGCTTCAGGCGTGATGTGGTGGAAGTCGAACATAATGAATAACTGATCGAAGCACTTTTCCAATTGATAGTGATCAAGTGGAAACGTGCTTCGATTAGTTATTAATTACTCCCATTATTATCTTATGATTTATTCTCATCCCATTCCTATTACAATGGATTTATAATTCACTCAACAATGATTGTAATCCCTTGACTGACCTGCCAATTAAAGTTTCATCTGCAATTCTAACTTGCACGTGCTTAATCAATTTTCGGAAAGCTTACAATCATTTTACTAGATTTTCCCATGCTTCTTGTACCATTTCCTTCTCGTACGAGTCGAAAATCCCAGTAATTATTGACCCTCTTTCTTTCCCCATGCCTAAAATATCATTTAAGCAGTTTTTTCTCATAATTTTAGGTGTGTTAAAATATCTTGTGAAACGCAACTTGGTTTTTTCATCCACGGTATTCTATCAACCGATGGAATTACTAGCTCCGGTTATAAAATGGTAGACTCTGCCGTTCCGCATAGATAATAGTGATTAGTCCCTTATTTATTTCTAATTTCAATCAATGGAATTCATTGATAGGTCAGATTGTTCGCCTATGATAGGCGGTGACATAAGCAATGAAGTGGACTCTATCTATAGATTCCTCCAATATGAGCTCTATGAGTGGATGAGCTCTATTTAGAGATTCCTCCAATATTAGTGCTCAGTGTCAGGAGTTTGGTCACGAATCTATTTTTATCTCGGGCTTCGAGGCTGCAAAAATGTGCTGTCATGAAATTCAGATGATGGAAATCTTCACACTATCAATAGAAAAAAACATGTACAAAACCCGATAAGAACATCAACGGAGCTGCGTTAAGGAATTTCGGATTCATCAAAAGAATAGTGGGAGGGGGGGAACATTTGGATGAAAAAGTTAAGGAGTGGTGTTGTTATTACGCCTTTTTTTAGACCTCAACTTGAATACACTTTGGTTGTTTGGGACTCTTTGCCGGAGGACTTGATTTCGAAATTATACAGAATACAATGAAAATGTATCGTTTCGTGAAGACTCGTTATGAACGGACAGAAAAGTCCTCCCTTTCACCATTTCCTTCACATGCATGTTGAACTGCACAACTTATAATGTACACCACTGTTTTACCTTTTCCTAACACTACCCATTCGGACTTTCCATTCACAATACGCAGCTGAGCAGTTTATGACATATAAATGTTGCATATAAATCTCCCATTCTTCAATCTACTCCTTTTTTCTGGCAGATATTCATTAATTCTTACAATTCACTCAATCAAACGCCTTATCGAAATCTTGGGAACAGACAAATACGAGGAGTTAGACAAATACGACTGACTTTAATGAGTTTTATTTACTTCTACAGTATCACGCATACCTTTCCCATTTCTGGACCAACACTAATCATCTCCCAAGATGTCATTTGCCCTGCTCTTCATCCTCTTGTTGATCATCCTGAGAACCACTTAAGCTGCTAGTAAAATCAAACTTATTGCTCTGTAGTCCTCACTTATCACAGCCTTTGCCTATTCTGGAAGAGGAACTACTGCTGATCTAACGAAATCTTCTCCCCAAATTTCTCCCTCTTAAATACTACGAATAAGCGTATAAAATCTCATACTCTCCCATTTTCCCAAAACTTTAAGTAATTCAACTGGAATGATGTTTATCACCACGGCCATTTTTGATTCTCTTTCTCTCAATCTCGTCAAGTAAGTTTGGACCTATGCTTTCCTCATCTACGTCAATCTCTCCTATGTCTAGCCTTGCTGGCCTAAGAATTACCTCCCATACAATTCTTCGATATATTCCTTCCATAATTCTTGGATCTTTTCTGGTTCAACCAATATTCGTCTATACATCTTTATGTTTGTCTATATAACTGTATAACTTTTCCATCTCTTATGAGTCTTTCCTGGGTCAATTATTTATTTTCCTGAGTTATCCTTGATAGTTGCAGGGATTATCCCTTCTTACTTCCAGAAAATGTTTTCATATTCTTATGAACCATAGTAAGGGTTTAAATAATGATACGATCTAATTTCATCAACAAAAAGGAAATGAAAATAGGCTTGTAAATTAAAAGAAACTGGTAAATTAATAAATAATATCAAAGAAGAACAATGAAATTAGATGGTAGGCTTTCGGTTATTTTTATGTAGGAGATATTGTTAGATACCCAATCGACAAAAGAGGAAGTTGGGCTCTTTTTAATCAATGGATATTCGCAGTGTTAGTACCTACGTGTACTTTGAATTAAGCAAGGCAATATATTTGACTAGAGTATTGATATTTTTTCTTGATTGAAAACGAAAACATGCCAAATATTCTCAAATTTAGATCACACAATTGAAAATTAAGGAAATGACAGGGAGGGGGGTTTCCTTGAATTTAAGACCCTCGGTCATACAGGGGGAAGGAGGGGGTATCAAACAGTTAGCTAGGAGAAGTACGAAGCGGTGAAATTCTGGGAACTCGGGGAATACCGAAGAAACTTCGGATTCCTACCCACAGCCAAGGGTTCCTTCCGATGGCAAAGGCCGCCAAAGTGTACCGGCTCTTCTTTGTTTCCCCATCTTGAGCTGGGATGGATTTCAGTAGGTTTTGCGACCTTTCCACCTTGGCTCTCGGTGCATTTTTAAAATTTTTTGTCGTGCAGTCGCCTATTATTCTACTCTTAGCTCCACCACTGTTCTACGAGGCAAATTGGGCCCACGTGCGCCTCTTGGTGTAAAGCAATGAAAAAAAGTTTCGTATTTTTACCAACAACTTTGATTTTATACCTCGAAGGTATAAAGCCTTCTTTTTGAGGCATTTATAAAATCTTGATATTTTCGTCGGTCGTACCTGATATGTTTTGTTGGCAAATAATGAGAGAGGCTTTTGCGATGAAAATTAGCTTTAAATAAAAATAAACGAGAATGCCTCAAGACATACCTGGGATGAGTTCAGGATCGTCAAAAGAGTATTTTAAAATTGGCAGAAAAAAATGAATGCTTAGCATATAAAGTGGCAATGCCATGTTTAAAAGAGCGATTAAATAGAGAATGCTATGTGAGCGACTTAGAGGCAGGAAAAAAACGGAATGTTGAACGAAATGATGGCCGGATATGAGTGGAGTTTAAGGATGATTTATTGTAACGTTAGGTGTTGAGTGAAGTGTGCGATAGGGCTTTGGTAGTATGGTAGTGCATGGGTTCATAAAAAACCTTCATTGAGCGGTGGGCTACCTTAATAATAATAATTCGAAGATTTATTTGTGCGTCGATCTCTTATGAATAAAAAAAAACAATTTAGACCTACTTAACGATTGCGAAACTTCTGTTCAATGGCAGAAGGAAATAAAAACTCGTAAATTTACTGTGGGCAACTTTCAAATTCAAGAGCTGAAGAACAGATTTCTGTACGGTCCGGTTTGCGGTCGCCTTGGAATGTTTGAACAGTTATGGGCCGAGAAATAGCTTGAGCGTCGCCTTTCTCAATGCGTTAATGTCCGCGGTGAACCGAGAGAAATATGCTTTTGAGATAAGAGAATGGAGAGAAGATTAATTACAGTGGGAAAAGAACTGGCAGGCTGATAAGCTACGAATTGAGACAGTAGAAGTGGGATAAAAAAATGAGTGTTCAGTAGTAGAGATACTGGACGAATTAGGAGTGGGTAAAAGTAGCATATCGAAAGCAAAATTCGTCGTTTGAAATTAGAGAGGGTAGAAATAACGAATAGAAAAGGAAATGGAAAACTAATGCTTTCATTAAAATACCCATCAGGAATGCTGTGCTGCTAGATCATACAGATTTGGCGTTCCTTTTATTCCGACGTAATATCGCATCCGAATAGAACGTCGTCTGCTTTTATTACAGAATATCGTAATTTACGCAGCTTTGGTCCTATTATTTCTTATGTTTTATTTTATTTATAAATACCCGGCAAGCCACCGCCAGGGTGGTAAGGGGTGAATACACACTAGAACATGACCATACCGTGGTCAAACAATGTTGTCATGGAAAAAATTACATCATAAATCTATCTGTTCTACAATTAATCTCTCTAATTTTACTAGCATGATCTCCCGTACCGTAGTCCGATAGGCGTAACAATACATTTTCACACCTCTAAAGAGATTCCCTTCCAATTCATGCAAGAGCTTCAATCTGTAATTTAACCTTCGTTCAGTGAGTGATTCCCAACCAGGCTGCTTTAATATTTTGGATATGCTACTAAGTCAATCATTATGTTTTACAAATCAAGCTCCTTGATGCTGCATACGATTCAATTCTTCAATTAATTCAACTTTGAGAGGATCCAATATACCTGCAGCATATTCTAGATGAAGCCTTACAAGCGACAGATTACATTTCTCTTTTGACTTTTTCATCACTTTTACCTGTTACTCTCCTAACAAATCCCAAGTTTTTGTTAGATTGACCACATATTCCCCACATATTTTGAGTGAGAGTAACGCCAAGGTATTAAATTGAGTCTACGCATTCCATTTCGGTGTTCCCAATGCAGTAGGCGTTCGGGTGGGAATTACTCTTTTTCCAAAAAATTATGACTATGCACTTTTTTAATTTTAATTCTAATTGCCAAGTGTCGCACTAGCGTTGTATAGCGTCAAGGTCATCTTACAAAGCTACTGTGTCCTCAGGATTACGGAAATCATGGTAAACCACTGCATCGTCGGCAAATAAACTCATCTTACCAGTGACTACGGAGTCGATGTCGTTAACGTAAAATAGGAATAAAAGAGGTCCAATGATACTTCCCTGGGGAACACCTGAAGTAACATGTACTGCATTTGAGCCAACTCCATCTATCGCTACTCTTTGAAGCCGACCATTCAAAAAGTCTTCAGTCCAACCACGGATATTATTATCCATGCCATATGCTTCTAGCTTTGCGAGTAGTTTACTGTGAGGTACTTTTTCGTACTCTTTGTACCCGACCATTCAAAAAGTCCTTTAGCCAACCCCGTATATTTTTATATTTAGAGCCTTTTAGAGCCAATATCGGTTAAATACGTTTGTTTTAAAATTTGCATGATTTACACGGGAGTAGTGAACGAAATACGAGAGGATTATAAAGTGGAATTTATATAGCTTTTGGTAATTCTGAAATCATTTAACTATCGTGATATGGTCCAGGGACTGTGCTTAATTTTTCGCGTTTCGCAGTTTGGGCATACTCGAAGTGCTCCTGCGAATTTCGAGCGATATTGAGAATCAAGGGCATTCGGCTGAAAATAACCGGGCTTAATTCGGAGTAAGTGTGGCCATTGTGTGAGTGCCGTTCTCAATTCATTGAGTTGCGTGCGTATTTCAGGATTCTAATAACTACTAACATTTAGGATGTTGAAATAATGGGAGATGTTTTCAGAATATGCTTGCAATAGAAGGAAATTAATCTCGATTAAACGATGTGAAATGTAATGTGGAGTTCGACAGGAAAATTATCGCGCTTTAATATTTGCACAGAATCGAATGAATAAACGATGTGTAGTCTGTTGCAGGATATTTCAGCTATAAAACTGAAATCTTTTCACTCAAGATACTATGTAGCAAGGAATATATTGTTTACCCTTTATATATAAAAGCAAGCAGACTTGTTACGCCGTCAACTGAAAGACGAGTGAATGGTACAGTGCTACAGGTATAACGTATGCGAAAAAATGAGGATTATCTGCTTATAATTCCCGCACAATTGGCGATGCCTAAGCCACTCAACCTTATTCATTTTATTTCAATCAAAAATGAAGTACGTGTACACTATTTTATTTATGCTCACATTAAGGATCACTGCGCGTTGGCTATCATGTTTAAAACACTATAGGGCCGCGATTCGAATTGAAAGGCGTGGCCTACTGAGTTCTAGCGTTGTTGCCTGCCAACGCAGGAACGCATGCCGCACCCACGAGATGACAGGAGATGCTCACCTCATTTCGCTGAGGACAAATCACTCCTACCACGAGCAGTCCCAACTGTAAGCCGAGCGATATCCATCTCGTATTTACGCACCTTGAGAAATTCCTTGACGGACACAAGTTCGCCAGTGGTGATGAAACAATAGAGAGAGTCCAGAAATCGTGCAATTATTGAGTAACGGTTCAAAGGTGGTATACTGTGAACCGGATAGCTTCAAATGAATACGTAGATATAAGTGTCTGGATGATGTACGATGACTATGTTGAAAAGAAAAATTTCGTTTTCCATTGCAGTAAAACTTCTGCCTTACAGCCTCAAAGCGTTTGGTGCGCGCATGATATGCTTCGGTCTTTGAGTGGAGCATGCCTGCTGCAGAACCTCGTAGGGAGAGAAAGCATTGATGCGAGAATCGGAACGTGCCCTTATAATCTTCACAAATAAGCAGTTATTTGAAATTCATCTTATAATTGATTGAAACTTTCTCCCAGAGGTTCCAAATGCTTCCCGTATTTCCTGAATGCGGATAACAGATGTGAAAACACCTCTCCTATACTTGTTTTTAATTCATCTACTTAATACTTCTCTAACGAAGATAGAAGTCGTTATGGTAAGCACTATTCGAATATAGGTTTCGAAAGAAAGTTTGGATGTAAAGTGACACCTGATTACGTGAAGAGTTCCTGGGTGTTCAACATCTTAATAAATATACAAAGTTATCTATTACTTTTCTTTTGCGATTTGTACTTTTTTACACCACAATACATTGGTTAAGGTTTAGTTTTTAGCCTCATTCTTTGCAACACTCAAATTAATATACCTTCATCGTGTGAGGATCTTCAATTCTTTGTCGGGTCGTCTCCACTCGTTCTCCGACACTAAAATCTTCATTAACACAGGTTGTCAGCCTGTTATTGATTTATAGCAGTTTTCCAACCTATCAATTTACTCACCAGTCTATTCTCGTCATTCCTTTGTAGTTATATATATATATATATATATATATATATATATATATATATATATATATACACACATATAATTATTTATTGTAATTAGGGTACGTGGTAGTTCCATGGGTAAAACATTGGACTACCGACTGGAGGGGATCGGGTTCGACCCTCACCCTCGGGCACCCTCAGATTCATGGAAACTGTGTGATATTTCCGGTACCAGATCTTCCTGGGAAACCATGGGCGGCACTGGGAAAGAATCTGTCCCCATTCAATCCTGATATGTGAATTTTACACGTACTTGGGCTTAGTTCTAATTGGGATCTATCCTCATTTATCAAAAAGCAACTTTCGGGTCGATGACTGTTATTTTTTTGGTTTTAGTAATATTGAATATTTCCATTTTAATTGAAAGACGTTTCAACTATTTCAATTCATATATATATAGAAATAATAGTATAAATTTTTATTTGTATTTTAAGATTCACCTAAATATAATAACAATGACAACAGGTACAAAAGTTCGTGACCTATAGTTTGCTTCAAATTATCAATGCTAGTTCATGTTAAAAGGCTCTTCAACCAGCTATTGTTTCCATTATACTTATTGTATATTATATAATCTTTAAGTAACTTGAATGATACTATATTTACCTAGCAATCATAACCAATGCGGATGTAATTAATAATAATAATCAACTTTTACTCTCGAAAACACTTCTCGTTCACGGTATACGACATATTTATATAACTTACACGTAGGCTTTAAGCAGCTGTATCTTTCGACAAAAACCCGCTAATTGTATAGCACGTGGTGTAACGTTAACCATATTGCAAAAAAAAGGTTGAAATGCTTACATGTCTGTACACGCTACACAAGGACTATCATCAGCTGTCTCCCCAAAACGCATTCTGTTTAGGGATTTCTTTCTTTATTTTAAAACTCGCTTAGTTGCATACTAGTAAATATTAATGCGAATGTTCTAGTTATTTTTATGCATTACTAATTTTCAAAGTATTCGTTTATTTATGATATTTCTTTTGACACGTTACTACTTATCGTAAAATAGTTGAATAACAATTGCTGTCTATCTTTTTGTTTACAATTGCGTTTAAGAAGTGTGCATCCCTTCCATTGTGTCCTGACTGCCTGATGGAAAATTAAAGAACTATTCTGGATATTTTTCGTACCGCAAACGGCGGAACTAACTATACTGACAATTTTGGCACGCCAATATTAGCTAAGACGCGATAGTCGCTTTAATCTTCGATGGAATTGCGAGAACAATTTATCGCAATCCTTACTCTGAATAGCAACCTTGGAAGATATTTCTTCATTAGGTACTCGTTTCATCTATTTTATATTTATCATCCTGCATGGATCCCCACATTTTTGTCGCTTCTATCGCATCACTTTTCCCCTGCTTCTGCTGTCGCCCAGTTCCCTCAGGCATTTAAAATTAAAATTCATATTTACATTTATATGAGCCGTTTCCTGACGGCCAACCTGTTGTTTTTCTAAGGCTAACACTTATTCGCTGGTTGTTATTCGCCCTACGTTTTCCACTAGCCTCTTACGTACATCGCTGGTTGTTTGCTGCATAGCTAGTAAAACCATTCCTCTTCTTTCCCTTAATTGCATTTAGAAATTATCTTATTTTATTTGACCACCGAACATCATATAGTCCTTAAGAAGCTCAATTTATCCTTTCCAGTTTTACATTTGTTTGAGTTTTTAATTCAAGGCTCATTTTGCCTTGAGACTCTATCTGAAACCCAATCTATCAATTCCTACTGGATCCAATGACCTCAGCTATCGTTGCCCTCCTCTCGTTTTATACTAATTCTGCCATGCTCTTGTAGAACGTGGGACCGGAGTATGAAATAAGTCATGCTCTGACCTCCTTCTCCCTCTCCTGCCCACCGTAGGCCGTAATAGCTCTGCCGACTCCGTCACCGCCGCCTCCTTTTGGCGATTAATGCCGAGGGAGTCAAGGGAGGCAAGGACTTGGGGCGGGGGTGGGTATCCGGGTGGCGTAGCGGAAGGGGAAGTCGGGGGTGGAGGGGATGTTTGATTTTAGCCCGCGAGCACAAAGGGCCGGAGGGAGGGGGAAAGTGTCGGCGGGGAAGGGGCCTGGAAGGGGCGGTCGGGTTTTGGGGGAAGGGAGACAAAAGGGGGAGCTCGGGAGTCATGCGAGGTGTGCCTGCTTCGCGGGGAGGGGGCGTGGCCGGAGGGAGAAGTGTGGGGGGGGGGCGTCGAATCCCGAGTCTCTCTCTCTCGGGAGGCTGTTCGGCACTGATTTTACCCCTGGGGGAGAGTTTACGTAGCATTTAGCGTCATGGGCACACGCTCGGATCGACGGCATACGTTTTTATTAGGGCGGCAGGGTGTGGGTTTCCCACTCCCCTCACCACCCCTCCGTCCGTCCCACCCTCAGTCTTCAGGCCCAACAATGCACAATGCATGACCCTTTTCGAACTCCGTCACGCGCAATTCCCAATGAGTAATTCAATGGGAGTTCGTAGCATCCGCATCCTCGATTTCGTTTTTACTTTTGGATTCCGCAGGGCCTTATAATGACAATTAGGCCAGTTTGGCCACCAGCATTTCAAGAATCCTTGAGAAAGTCGAGATGGAAATTGGCAGGACAATGGAAAGCCAGCATAGACTGCTTCGCTTTTGCGGTGTAGGCATATCCGTCATGGTAGTTGTTATTTTGAGGCTCGATATACCAGTATGATTTTACGAACTTTTATCTTATGGAGGTCATTGAATTTTTCCCTCGAATAGCTTTTATGATCGTTAATAAATCAGATTATCATAGTGTACTACAGGAAAAAAGTGTGCTGTTATACGTGTCACTGTAAATTGGCAATCCTGCTGCATGTGCACAATTTTTACTTAATAAATAAATAAATAAATAAATCGAGGCATTTGTAGAAAATTATAAAATAATTTATCCAAAAAATCAGAAAGATTTACCTAAGAAATTTTCTGAAGACGGTAATTAGTTTCTTCTCATTTGGTCGAGTGTCAACTTGCTGAAGGCATATATATTTGCATAAAGTTTAAGCTGTTTTCATTATAGATTCGAAATTCGCTTTACTAATTTATCCGCTTCCTTCTCGGTAGCAGGGACTGCTTTCGCGCCGTCCCTAAATAATAGGTGTCCAAGGAAATAATGCGTAAGACTGTATATCATATTAAGTATTGATATTAAATTTGGCATTTTTAAAGAAAATTTGTTGGATGATAGGAGTACACATAGAAGGAATAAGCGTTATCTTAAACCTGCATCTCTCAGACTGAAACTGTATGGGTTCTGTATGGTTATGTGATGGATTTACACTTCCTATGACTTCTCACAGTTTCATACCACAGTTGTATTCTTTAGTTGAATCTACATTTACAGCCAACCTTGAATTAGCATCAGAGTTCAAAGAATAATACAAATTCACACAGGGCTGGTCAAGGGAAGTAAATTAACTCAGTAACCTTGAAGCATTTTTAGAGCATAGATAGAGAATGACATTGGTTGACTCTTTTAACGTATTTTCTAGTTCTCTTTGTGTAGACATAGGAATAACTGCTAACCACGCGACACTCGTAGTATATGTAGGCATGTTGCATGATTGGTGTTCGGCCGCCCCCTTTCCACGCGGTTTTTGGTGGATCGCGGGCTGCCAGGTGCATGAAGAAATAGAGTGAATGCATGTAGAATGGCTGGTGACCTACCACCCCCTGCCACACGTCCTTGCAACGGCTTGCAAGGTATTGAGTAGATGTAGATAGAATTGGAAACAATATCAGACTGGTGCAAAGAATGGGGTTAGGGCTTAATATAAGCAAATGCACAGTTTTGAAATTTTGGAACAAAGGAATTGGCGAACAGGACATAAATAATGAAGTAGAGGGTTCAGTGCTAACTACGGCCGATCAAGTTTAATATTTGGGGGTAGTTCTAACACCACGCCTTTCATGGGGAGCACATACCGTATCAGGACAATATGTGGATCCCCTTTAAAGAAACTCGGCTTCATTAAGCGGGTGGTGGGGATGTGTATTAAGAATGTAAGAGAGAGGTGTTATTTTGCTCTAGTCAGATCTCATTTGGAATATGCCGCGGGGATTTTGGGTCCTTGGGAGCAAGTTTGGCAAAAATAATTAGTCCAGAGAAAATCCGCGAAATCCGTGAAAAATTGTTATAGTAAGAAGATGAGTGTGACCGGCCTTAAGGGTAAAGCCACCTGAGATACGAGGAGAACAAACGAAACTTAGACTTTTAGAAAGGTTCAGATCAAACGAGTTTAATAATAACACCAAAGGAATTATTATGGCCCCACACTAGTTAGGTAGATGAGACCACAAAGATAAAATAAGGGAGATAGATTCCAGTACAAATAGAAGCAAATACTCATTCATACTCACTGGTATGAATTTGTGGGTTCTGCATGCGTTTTTATTCTAATTTACGCGTAGTGACCTAAAAGCCCCCGCCACACCCCCTTACGGCGGCTTGGGGGGTACTATGTAGATGTAAAATCCACTCCTCTGTTATCCATGGTTAATGCAAAAAAATTCTCTTCTAAAGCTTTGGTATTATTTCTTTACCTTTACAACCTGGTCATCAAGTGTCATCAACAATCCTGCATAGTTCATAGCATTCATATTTTCTTCATTTTCTTGGAGTTCCTTGATTTACCTGGTTTTTTACTATAAAACATATCCAGTAAGAAGATCTCTTTTCTTGACTTTATTTTACACATTTATTTTCATACCCTTCTCATTCTAGGGCTTAATTTTCAACTAATTCCATTTTTTCTTCGTTATTTTTCTCTGACGTCACACCTTTCAATCTCCAAATTCCTTTCAATCTTCACTCTGCTGGTGTAATCGTTCATTACTCATACCCACAGAAAAGTACTTTCACTCCACCGGTTTCCTGTTACAAGCTTTGAGCCCACAGTTGTGTTTCTTATTTTGACAAAATACATTCTTTTCCTGGGTTATTCTGTCCACCTGCTTCTTCAAATGACTTGTTATTTACCTTTCTATGTTAAAAAATACTCATACAGTGTTTCAAATGTTGTTATCATTTTTGCATGTTGATGGTTCCTAAGCTGTCCCACGTTTCATATTGATATTCGTCTTCGGTCACATGACAGGACACGTTGATTTTTATTTCACAAACCTTCTGGCAGTATTTCTTTAACGCACTTTTAATGATCACCAACATTTAGTGAATAGAAAAAGAAGCGTGTAATTGTTGTGCAAAACATTTCAGGTTTAAAGTTACTAAGGAATCCGGTTCAGTCAATTCAGTGAATTTAATAAGCTATACAGTTTATGATATTCACGTATGCGTATTTTAACATTTTACAAAATTAATTACATTTTACCTAGTATTACACATGCATAAAAGTGACAGAAGGGTATGGCACGGTTAAATTGATCGAACTAATCAATTCAAAGGTTGGTTCTGATAGGTTAGGCTGGAGTTCAACTTATCAACAAGTCTTATGGCTTGAGAAATTCACTCCCCAATGGGGAACGGAGACGTAGTCCCTTTCACTATGCCGCCTGAAGTTTTCCAGGTAAACTTAATGCCCGAATACAGTTTGAGTTTCATTTGGCTTTTTATTTATTTTATTATGTTATTAATTGATTTGGTAGTTTTATTTTATTCCGCCCTGGCCCATGATTTGAAAGCGGTTCCCCCCGTCCGGCTTCTCTTCTATGTGAAGCGGAGATTATATATACATACACGGTGTATGGACGATTGTGTTTTGAAAAGTAAGAAATCTAGCTATTCCGACTTTAATTATCAAACTGTGCGAAATCAGCGAGGCTAGTCAATTTTAAAAAGGGATTCCGATTTCCCATCAGGAGTGATTAATCTTCCCTAAATAGGATTTGCATTCGCACTGGTTACAAATTACCCGTTTCAGTATACGAAAGGGGTAAGTCTGCGTGTAATTTCTATCGGCAGTGAAAGACAGTCGATATTACGCCATCAACTCGCCAATGATAAGCTTTTCTAAACGATGTGGGTTATTCTTTAATTTCATCATAATTGATCCAAAGTATATCTTTTTCTTTTCATTAGATACCCGACTCCAGTCATGCGCGACTGACCCCCTTTCCCAGGAAATGGACCGAGTAACATTTTGTTTATACTTTCCTTATTTGCAAGTTTTATTCTATTTATTTCTAAATTGATGACCTCTCTCCGTCGCCGAGATTTTAGGTTCTCCAAAGATTCTGTAACCCTCAGATCTTGTCGGAACCATAATGTAATTTTCTCTATGTAGTAACTAATTAATATGACTTCAATCATTTCAAGTCTATGCCTTTAAGCCTTTAAACTTATATCAACTCCACCCAAAAAGTGCATTTCCTTTCTGTGGATCTGAGATGTATTTTAAATGAATTTTTACTATTCTCTCTTATCATTTGTCCTTAAATTTTATTTGATCAATTATCCAAATTGATAAATAGTTAGTCAATTTTATTTTTAATAATTAATTTCTGTTGAGATTTGGAAGGAGCCATCATTACCATTCATCAATCCTAAGATTTGTTTGACGAAACTCTCAATTGTTCTATTGATTTACCTTTTCACATTTACATAATTTTACTCTTTGACCTTTATCACTTCTTGTTCTATGCATCTCATTGGTGGTCTTCTTATGCAGTTAAAACCGCTCACCTATCCCTCGATGTGAACCATTATTAGATCATTGTGTCAGAGTATATAAAACAAGTAGTACTAATTCGTAAAATACGAATGTGCTCGCGTGAATGCTGCAAAGCGCAGGCCAAGTGACGGACAAATAGAATTTTCGTTTGTGCTTCCAACAGGATTTCACATATCTGAATCCCATTAACCTTTTCTTCTGAGTCTCCCTCTATGTCAACACTCTCGCTCCGCCCTCATCTCCATTTTCTCACCGCTCTGCAAGTGAAAGGGGTTGGCGGCCTCAAAACTCGTGTAGTTCCCCTGGAAATTTAAGCGTCTTGTTCTTGGCCGAAAACACTCGCGAACTTCCTTTCAGTTCACCCGCCTCGTTTCCCTCGGTAAACTTAACTTTTCCCTGTCACAAGTCTGCTTTTGTCTCCGAGCAGCCCTCGTTTTCTTGTGAGTAGACTCACGGTGATTATTTTCGGATCAAAACTTTGTTCCATAAAGGATATTAGTTTGAAAGCAAAGGGATTCATAAGCGAAGCCTTGTTTACGAATTTAGGTATGGCGCGATGGAAACACCTGGGCTATTCTATGGAATTATAGGATTTTTCCTGTCAAATATTTGCTAAAACTCTGTGGGTTGTTGTTTAACTTATTACTCTTGGTAAATTTAGTTGTCATTCTCTGTGTGAAAGGATATTTGCGGTTATATTTTGGTTCTTAGTTTGAAACGTAGAAATTTCAAATGGATAGATTAAATCGTAAATTTATTGAAACGTCATCATTACTTAATTCTATTTAAAAGTTGGATTTAAAGCGTAGTGTATTCATACTATTTATAACTCGGCTAATTTCAAGGTAGGGTAACTAATTGAGTAGGTAAATGCGCTTGGCACTCAAATTAGAAATATCGAAGAGTAGTGGCTGAACGAGATTGATAATATGTTTCATAAAAGCAATAAGGAAAACTAGGACTGAGACAAAAGTGAGTTAAACTAACATTGTTTCATATTGGTCTACTCTTGATGATTGATGCTAAGTGACTAGTGCACAGTTCAACACCCTGTCACATTAGGTACCTAATCAGTATTATAAAAGGACTGTCCTCTCTCGGAATCGGCATGAAAGGCTCGGCAAAGGTCACTGCTCCATTCCTATCTCAGATTGGAATTTTTATATCTAGGAAACGTAGGAAAATAAACATATTCGATGATAAAATCTGATGAGATTAGTTTACTCAAAAAGCAAGTGTGTAAATAATTGCTCGAGAATTCAGCTCTCGATGAATTAGTTTTATCTATACCCAGACCATGGATACATATTCACCTCAAGTACATTCCTTTTCAGAGCCCATATTTATGCTTCAAAACCTGAAAGACTGTTACAGATTTTCAAGTAAACTGAATTTGTCAACAAGGCTGATCACAGGCTGAAAAAGGGTAAGCAGATAATTATTTTCATTTTTATTATGCTTATTTAAGGGTTTACAAAGTATGTGTGCAGAGACTTGAAGTGGTCCTTGGTATTTCTGTGTTTATTGTCTTTTTGTTAGTTAATTGAATGTCAAAATACATTTGTGAGACTACGCAGGGGTAAAATTGTCAGACATTTCAACGTCAATGGTCATTGGTCAGTGGCCATAGTCCTTCATTCGGCTTTCCGTGTTGGAGAGTATTTGTACACCATCAACTTCGGATTCGTGTGGGCATTTGTTGAATCATTCTCCTTCAGCACATTGTGATATTTATAGTTATAAGTGCGCGCTGAGCAGCCTGTCCCTCTAAAAAGCAGATTAATGATTTTAATCGGATTCATCACTGAAGCTCATTGGATATTCAAGGTACTATTTGTTCAACTCAAACACTATTCGTTATTCCTTTCACTTGATTCACTTAGGGAAATGCATTTGCGGCTAATCTGTTTTTCTCCACCAAAATGATCGTCGGCGATGCTCATGCATTCGTTTGATTATGTCGAAGAGCGTCTTGAACCATGTCGCCCAGAATCGTTTTCCCTCCAATTCCCCCTTCCCCTCTCCTTAAACCTATTCTTGCTTCCCTCCTTTCCCAACCTTAACCCACGCCCCCCCACCACCCTGTTCCCTTGACACGTCGGCACGCCCTGGCTGGCATGGCCAAGTCAATTTCGTAGGAAGAGGCGGTCTCCAGACGTTTAATCAAGTCCAGCGCCGAGGGGATGTTGATGCTGTAGGGCGGCGGGAAGAGGTGTAGGGCGCGGTGCGGGATCTAAAGGGACGGAGAGGGGAGGAGAGGTTTTCAGAGGCAAGGGTTGCCATGGAGTAGAGGGAGGGAAAGGGGCGGGGAGGGGGAGAGAGAGAGGGAGGGAGGCACGGAGTGGAGATGTGGGGGGGGGAGAGGCGGTGGGCAAAGTTAAGCCTCGCAAGGGGTGGCTCTGACGTGGAGTTAATGCGATGGAAGGATTGAGGGCCTGGATCAGATTGATTTATCTACATGAATCGCATGCGAAATCGGCTTATACACGGCCGCGGGGTAGAATGAGCGATCGAAACAGAGGGAAGGGGAGTGTTGAAGCAATAAGCAATCTGAGCTCTTCATTGTGCCGCGTTTCAAAAACAATAATCCAAATTCGACGGGACTTGTAAGTTATTCGAGGTCGGTTTGAGTGCACTTCCATGAGCATGAGTGTTTTTTAGAGCTTGTTAGCATGATATTTCTAGCAGAGTAGTATTTAGAGCACGTGTTTTTATCTTGCTGATCATTGAAATTTTTTGGATTTTTCCGAGCTGATAAATGATGTCGTTTTCTCCCGGGTAAGTTGGTAATATTTTTTCCAGATGGCATTAGTAATAATGGCATCAACGGCAGTAAAATTTTCGTACAATTGCGGAATAAACTGTGATCATTTCATATTCAAAGGATAACATGATTAATTGTCTTGAAAGTATGTATGTCGGTTTCTTCAAGGCTGGGAATGCGTTGGGGTCGTATTGGATGAATGGTACGACTGGATTTATGCAGATGAACCCCGAGTTACATCTTTTTCTTTAGGTCTGTTAATTAAATCAAGTGCGTGAAAATCTAAGCCACAGAGTTTGATTCATATCGATAAATGTGCTGAAAATTCTGGCTGGTTTCTATACTTTATTCATACTTGTGCCCAAATGAGTTAGCCTGATTCTCCTGATTTTATTAGCAGCAGAGTGAGGCTTTATATTGATATCGACATCATCTTATTTGGTATCTAGTCGCATGCAATCAACCACGTGCGCCGAGAGCTTTTGACCCCAATCCACTTATCCCTTAAATACTTGTATCGTAGAGCCATAATAAGGCCAATCTGTACCCATCAACCTTTTATGTAGTAGTACTCGTAGTTATAGAGATTCTATCAGAGTTACCGATGGCGAGCTGGATAAAACTGAAGCCCTGTCGGCGGTGTCAATGCTACTCATACGCGTACCCTATCAAGGAAATAAGTGGTTCGAAATGGCCCTCAGCATCGTATGCTACCTACTTAGGGCGGGTTGTTTAGTGTGTGACATTAAGCCTAGTGTCAGATAAGACTGGGCTGTACAAAAAGTCTACGCGTATGTTACTACATGACGTGTGCATGTTCCTGTATTGTATATTCAAGTTATGGAGCCAACTATAATAGTTGATAGATTACGTATGGTTTCAAATTTACGAAATAAAATTGAGCCCATTGCTAGTGCGTGATTTCCTTAGTTATAATAATTAATTTATTCAATGCGATTTAATTCTTAGATTCATTCAGTCACATTAGTGAACAGTTACTTAGGAAGGGACATTGTCACGCTTGAAATTTCGTTTGTTGCTATTTAAGAATCATTTCTTACAATTGCAAGTGCTGCGAATCCTAGGATATCTTATATGCCGCTTTAAAATACATCTTAGAGAACTGATTTCCTCCTACTTGCTCCTTCCGATGACCTGAATTACATGCGATGCATTCAAGCAGCCATTATCGTTACGTGTCGATCATGTAAGCTGCCATAATGGCTTTATTCACTCTTTGAGCTGAATTTCAACACCGAGTTGACAAAGTGAGGTCACACATTCACACTCGTCTTCGCATATGCTAATTTTTCATACTTCGATGCACAAGTTATTATTCAATTTTTTTATAGTGGCTTGAATCTGAGGTTTAGAATTCCGGTTTGAATCCCCTGCTGAATTTGAATGCTGAATTAATGAGATTTTAGGTGTGCAAAGATGTGCTTTTCCATTTTGTGGAGTAGACCCTCACAGCGGATAAAGAAGTGGTTGACTTTTTTCTTCTACCTACTCACTTAAAAAAGGGTCAGCGTTTGATATAGCATTGACTGGGTCTCAAGCCGTAGAATAAGATGTGCGCATATATTAAGTTTAATAAAAACTTTAATCAAATACGCGATGCATTCTGAAGACTCTCTTCTTATGTAAATATTTTACTCCATCTCCAAACGGTAACTCGTGCTACGGGGTCCTTTCGCGTGGCCGTTTGATTTACTGGTAATTATGGCGCGTGAATATAAAAAAAACATGTAATTGTGGACCAGACGGCATGAAATGAGGCCATTCGCAATGGCAGTTGCAATTTAGGTTTACTCGTGGTTGAAAAAATGTGTAAATGCATTAATCAATTAATCTAATTACACATAATTGCTTCATTCTCTTAACATTCTTCATTGACATATTTGCAGCGTTTTTCTTCAAGTTTTTCTCTGACATTTTTATTTTTTTCTTTATAAAATCGCACTATGACAAGGTTGAAGAGTGTACCTACATTATCCGCGATTCATTTTTCTCGCCTTATGAGATAAAGCAAGTTATTCTTTTCCTTAAGAACCTATGAATGTGCCCACATTTATAGTTTCTTCATCCACCCACATTTTACCGGACATTTGGGGATAAGCACTGCTATAATTTATTTACTTTGAGGCAAACTGGACTCCAGCCTTACATCTGATATAATGTATTCCAAATTATTAGAATATTGCGAGAGGCAAAGTGTTTTTCTCAAATTTATTGCTGCTGTGAAGTAATTTATCTGGAGTTTATCACATTAGGTTTTATAGATGGAATCATGATTGAATGAAGCAATTTAAATGAATTTCAAAATTATTTTTCAATTCGACTGAAATTGTCATTGGTCATCTCAAGAAATATTACAATTCATTTGGACGAACTCTATCAGGAATGCAAAATAAAAGAAGAAACCATGTACTATCCACGAATTCGTTAAGTGGTTAGCACAAAGCTCTTTCTTCATCTAATACGATTCTGTTCCAGCGCATAACGGCAAACAATGTGAATTTACTATGTGAATTTACATCTCCATCTGCATCTGGATTTACACTCATGGCACTTGCTCAACTCTGCCTGCTTATCTCTTTCATGAATTACACAACGTATCCTGGTGAACGTAGTTTAATTACTTTCAACCAGTAATTTATTGCTGCGGCTGTTAGTGCGTAACATGATCAAGTCGTCTTTTCAGACTGAATTTTCAATCATTCTTTCTCTCACATGTTCATAAAGACGTAGTAAAGTCATTTTCAATCCTTTCGGCCAATAATTCCTGGAAACCGAAAGGCATCAGCGAGGATTAAGGCTGGATAGGGTGGAGGGGAAAGAAGTGGTGTCGAAGAGAGGAGACGTGAGTGGAACGAGTTGGGGGAGTATCCTTATTGGGAGATGGGATAAAAATCTATCCCTCGATCCCTTTGCCCACTCTTTGAATACCGAATTTTCCCTCTGGGAGACCTTGCCCTTTTTCTTCCGAGTGGCAATATCTAGCTTCCGGCAATCTCATGGCGTCAAGGGTTGGTTGATGACAAAAACGATTCATTAATGTACTTTTATTGATATTCTCCCCTTGGGTTCATGTGCATGCATGGGTGGTTGGAGACCATTTGGGAGGGAGGTGGGGGGAAGGAGGGTTTGATGTTTGTCACAAGGGTCGTCGGGCGGTTTAAGTTTCGGGAAGGGGGACAAAGGGGTGCGTATCGATCCTGCGGGTAAGGACTGCTGAATTTTTTGTGTGTGCTTATGAGACCCTTGGGAAAGGTCTGGAGCATTCGCGGGAAATATATGTGCATGTTTGGTTAGTGAGTTAGTGGGAGCAGGAGAGAGTGTTAAGCAGATTTATTCCATAAAGACAGTTCCCACACACACGCGCTAAAACGTTGTCTTGGTCACGTGCTTGATTTACGTCCTCCTCCATCTTCTCTTTCGTATTCACCCCAACCACCACTTTCCTTTCCCCTTGTAATCCGTTTTTGCTCGTCAGTTCAATTGACATCCATCGTTCTGGAGTGTGTTCCCCTATATTAAAAGTTGTTCTTTTTTATACTCTTGCTTGCTCAGGGATCGTTTGGTGTGCACGCGTTGGTGTGCATTGGCGATCTGCATTTGTTCTTTCGGTGACCATAGGTGTGGGTTGGTTCCCTGGTGATTACTGTCGTATGTGGGTGGGTATCAATGCGGGGTATGGGTGCTTCCTCAATCGTCCGGCCTGGCGTCTGATGTAACCGCGTAATAAATCTCTAATGCCATTAGCGTGATGGAATTGTATGCGGTGAGAGTGAATGTAACGAGAGATGGAAGATTGATGATGTAATATTAAAGGGTTAAATTTGGCTTTTCAATGCTGAAGTTCTTTTGTTATGCGATTTTGAATGAATCAGTGTTCAAACGGCGGATGTCAAATGAACTTTGGAGACTACTATAAACATTTTAAAAACATTTCGCTTAGTTGCCTAATTGCATTTAGCTATTACCCCGATGTCAATGGTCTTTGATTACTTTAAAGGTTGAGACTGAATGGTTCAGTTGGGGCAAGATTAAACGTTCGTTCTTTAAACTTCTTAAAATTAAATAATTCCATACGTTTCCTTCATTGAATTAATTTGATCCTTCACTGGTAACAGTGAGAAAAATACAGCGTCCTCGTATCTATATTTCAGGGTTTTGGAAGATTCTGGGAATTAATATTTTTTTCTTTCTACTTTATTCTCTCATATTTTGTAGCTAAATTACCATTTGGCGTAGACGAGTATTTATTCACGAGAAACCTAAATATTTTATTCAGATCTTATTTAAAAATAGATGTACCTTTATGATGAACTGCTCTTTTAGAATTATTCATTCTTTAAATGTAAAAAAACGAAAACAATTCCTTCCCGGTGATTTATACCTTCCCATTATATTTGCGCTATAAAGCGACGTTGGAGGGCGCTCTCGTCTGCAGCCGTAGGTCTTGGGAGTGGAACATGATGAGAGGACCACGTGAATTATATTCGGTGTAAATTCCTTGCCTATATTGCAAGTAAACAATACTCGTACCCCCTGCTGTAATAGTTGTTGTCCACTGTCGATCTCGAATGGGCGTTAAATTTTCTCTTGACTGTTATACATTTCCGAAATTTGTCCTCATATCATTTTCTGTCGTCCGAATTAGAAAATCTCCATTAAAGTGGCTGATTTGTGCACTATAAAATTTTCGTTGGTTTTGAATTTTTTCAGGGATTAGTTTAATATTTTTTTCTGATGAAAAGGGATCATGTACGCAACAATCTCAGCTCTTCAATTCTATGCATATGTATGTCAAATTTCATCGATTAACAGTTGATACTGCATAGAAATAATATAATAGCAGCATCTTTCACTACACTTTGATCTTAGCCAAATGACCTTAGCTGTCGGTCGCCTCCCCTCAAAACTACTACTACTACTACTAGCAGCATCTTTGAACAACGTATATATTTATAAATAGAAGGCTGTTTACTTCCTTAAAAATATCACGCAGTCGTAAGTGAACCCATCGGCCAAAGCATTGCTAAAGACTAGAAGGGGCAACATTTTGTGGCATTACCTCGGTAGGGTGTTATTGCATACGGGCTAGACGTATTTATGCTCTTAGGTTATGCGGTGGCGCAGAGGGAGGGTGGGGTGGAATAGCAAACAGGATTTGAGCGCCCCTTTTCGGTTAAGGGAACAAAAGTAGACAAGGGGTTGCAGAGTGTAGGGGGTTCAAGGTCCCCAACCAGAACGAGTGAGTGACACGTGGCTTTGGGGGTCTTAATTGAATTAATTTCTGAACTGCTTCCCTCCCAGGGCATACGGCAAGCACTAAAAATTGGGTAACGGCCTGCTCCGTATCTCACTTCTAATCATGGCCAGGGGGGGATGGACGATTTGGAACAAAATAAAGCCTGATTACGGTATTGGTAATCGAGTTGGCGAAGTCCATGCGTAGACTTAACTATGCGGAAGCGATTGACGTCGTGCAATCTAAAGTTTCCACTTAGTTTCAGATAAAGCTTCATGGGAGCGAAGTTCCATGCCAAAGCTTTGTTTTGAAGTCTACAGAAGCTTGATTGATGGTATAATGATGGATCCCTCTGGTGAACGGGCATTCACATATCAGTTGGATGAAATAAAAACCAATAGAGCTACACTTTTCATTAGGCTAGACCGATATTCCTTAACGAAATGCCCGAAGATGATACTACTATTATTAACTTGGATTGATGTTGTGAAATGAACTTTTTGTCAATGACTCCGCTGATTATGAACTCTAGGCAGGGAATCTTAAGGATCCACACTTAAAATCTGCTGTATGACGGTAGAAGAGACGGGTAGTTTCTTGGATATGGTTTTCCTCTAGGGTGTACCTGTAATGTTTTGTAAAATGGATGTTTGTACTTTACATTTTAGGGACGTATTACATGGTGCGTAATAAAATATTGCATCATGCTTAGTGGGAAATTAATCTCACAGTTTTTTTACTGCAAGAATCGATTACTGCTTTAGGGTACATTTTCGTGTGTGTGATCTGTGCACATGCGTAATTTCATAAAGGTATTGAGTAAATATAAAATTTACGATATCTAACCATTAATTAAACATTCATTTATAGCAGGAATTTTCCTTTCAAATGTGTCATGGATTTATTATCTCAGCAAGACATTCATATCATCAAAAATTAGAACACACTCATATCCGTTCGCCACTTTAATATTTAGCTTGTATTATTTGAACATAAGTTAAACCAGAGTGATTAGGAATCAATTGCTCTACGTAAAAAGTGAAGTATCTAGTGGTTTACCGTTCTCTCGGACTGAATAATGGAAAGCTAGGAGTGATGGGAGACCAAAATCACCAAGCATGGTTCTCAAGTGGGTCACGAGAGTCCATTTGGAAGAAGTACTTGTGCAGGATTCTTCAAACACTTGCTCTCGAATTGCATAATATTCACTCTGTGATGTATCCATTCGACACACCTGCTGAGGTAGGAATGTTTGTTTAACCTCATTATTTCTTTAGGCGCTTCAGGCCATTTACATCTCCTATTCTTCTACGCTTTGTAAAGCTAGGAAGATTCTTGAAGACCAACACTGTCCAAAAACTAGTGATGTGATCCTAAAAAGTGTATTTTTGACTGAATCCAATTAAGGGCGGCGACCCGACTTACTAAAAAAAAGAATATTAATTGTTATCAATTGGAATCGGATGGGAAATCATCTTGTGGATGTAAGGCTTAACCTCAAACACGAATTATATCTTTAGTTTCTGACTTATTTAAGAGGGTTATACATTTTTAACATTGAGGTAAACCATTTTTTATTGCTTTTATTTAATAACCTGTGAGTTTGAATGTACACATTTCATAAAAATATCTATGTAGATGTGATACTTTAAAAGGACCAGACAGCTTAAGTTATTTTACTGTAATAAACACATTTCTTTGTTTCACGATTGTCGACCGTAAGGTATGCTTCGCATTTAGGTATATTTGATTGAATTAAAATTACTCATCGGAGAATGTGCATTCGTGTTTAAGGTATGGTTGATATTACAGAGCTAAATAGTTCAATTTAAAAAATTCAATTAATGGAAAACTAATTTTCTCAAACAATAGTTTTTAATGGATAAAATTATACTAAGTTGACTATGAACGTTCAATAAATGGCCGATGAAAGACTGTTAATTGAAGGTCGTTATAACTTTGGAGTGTGGTGCACTCATCAATTTTATTCGGCTCATCAAAAACATTTTACTCTAGGGAAATAATAATAGCTATCTTTTTCATGTGCATTTATTTCTAAATGCTACGAACTGTATTGATGAGTAGAACGTTTCAACATTTAAATATCCAAGCAAACAATTTACACCAGTCGAAAATATTGTAATGAGTTGGAAATCATTTAAAGAGGAATTTTATTTTATAATTGTCGCAATAGTATAGTTGTATTATTAATACTTTAGCCATGGAGGACTGAATTTGTTTCATTTTCTCCAGAAATTCATATAGTAATCATAGTAAAGTCAAATGGATATTGCTCATTAACTAAGATAAAATTGAGATTACTCACTAATTTAATTTTTGGTGGAAAATAACTGGATGAAAATTGATCATGGTGCCTTATTTCTTTTATAAATAGAAGTCTTACATTATCTCAACCATTTGAAACCCTTGAACGTAAGTAACTACGTAATGTTAGTTCCTGACCTAAATGCTTAATTTTCAAAGTTAAAAATAATAATAAGCATCGTTACTAGAGCTTACGACGGTTTTATCATTATTTTTATTTCTTTCATAGTTCCACTAATCATTGAGGTCTCTGCGCAACTGTTATCGTACTTTATTGCCATTAGGAACTGTGGTGGTGCCTCCACTTTGCCCGATGTTGGAGCGTACGTGCTCTGGTTTTACATTTGCTGAGCTAATCTTATCCCATTGTTTGTGTCACCACCGTGAAATATTTTTGCGCCTTAATGACTTGTTTTCAGTCGTCAGGAAAGTATTCTGTCCCACATAGCAAATTAGGCTTATCAGAAGAAAATTCAGTTAGTTAAAAATCAGTATTGTTTATTGAAAATTAATGAGTCGCAGTCAGGGCTTAAGTCTAGAATCTTTTAATCGAAATCTGTTGCATGAAAACTTGAGCGTTCATATTTATGAGTTTCAGAAAGAATATGCTCCAAGTTTAAATGTGAAGCTTCTGAGAAATAATTTTCTTACTAAATCGTGTGCAGCTCACTGTAATTATTATGATTATTGTAACAATGGACTAATTATTTGGATGTTCTTGTTTTTTGATTATATCTTCCTAATATCATTATTTCATGAACATTCAGTTGACTTGCTTTATCATATATTCTTGATTGATAACAGTCTTCTTTTGTTGGAGAGAGTATGCTCGTGGTGGACTGACAGGCATCCACGTAATGCAGGCACGGGTCAAAATTTCTTGTTTTGACCATAAAATATTCTTGAAATAGGTGAGGAAGAGTTTAGTCTGTGTCGATATTACCTGGGTTTTCCTCACAACACTTTATTTTGATATTCACCTGGAAATACTTTAAGCGTGTCTTTATTGAAGATAAAAAAAATAAATTTAATTTGAAATTTAAATTAATATTAAAAATTATATTCTGATATGATTTAAAGCCGCACTAATGGATTTATTGATTTCAAACGACCTCTCATTGTTCTATGCTTAAAAACCCGATGAACACAATGAACGAAAAGACACTATTGCACTGTGCCCTTATTGTGTTAGCCTATTAAATTGACGCGTCGCACCGAAACTATCTGAAGTAAAAGCCCTGAACGTTTGTAGTGAGTCATCTTGAGGTAATGCCCTGCAATTAATATCTTATATCTTGAGCTCTGAAATCGTCCATCCAAGCACGCATGCCTTGGAAGAAAGTGTATTTCCTCATCAATGCCATGACTAACTGTTTATTGGTTTTAATGAATATTATTTTATTGAAACATTATAAATTTTAGGATGTTTAAATTTTCCCGGTAAATTATTAAGTTTCATCACCTTCTGTTTTACTAGTGACATAACCAATATCAAACTACAGGGTCCTATAATATTGTTTAGAAAGGAAATATGGATATCTACAGGGCTGTAAATTTCCCATTATTTTGGATGGAGACCTGTTGGTGTAACATGATGATCGTGATTTTACGATAATTAGGAAGTTTCATCTATTCCACTGCATGAAGTGAATGTGAAGTAAGATGTTGTAACTTTAAAAATGGTACTTTGAACGACCAATGGAAATTAATGATCAAACCTAACTTTGATTGCAATTTCTTACTCTCGTCATAATGTAAAATGAAATATAATTTGCCTACTAAAATGACTAACGTGGACAACTAGTCCCAAGCTTTGTACAATTAAGCTAGAAAATAGTTCAAGTATAAAATGAAATGATAAAAAAGATTAAAACTAACATTCTGCGTTGTATTTTACTACATTATTTTGCTATACTTCTTTTCTCTTGTTGATACGAGTTTGAAATTTTAAATTATACCATCCATTAGGTAGCCTCATGAAAACCTGGAGGTGGAATTAGACATTAATCGTTATGTAATCTGAAGTGCTGTATCAAGGAATATTTTTGAGCTACTAATAACAAAAACAATCGTACATTGTAAGCTATAGTTTTCAATCATAGAGTTCATTTTCCTCTCACTCAAGAAGTTGTCTTCTGGTACTTTGGATGATGATTTAAATACTGCAACAGCCAAAATCACATGAAATTTGGTAAAACTACTTTGCCAGTTATATGAAGTGGATATATGGAGGGTGCAATGAAAGGAAGTAGGGAATCTCATACTCGTAGTTACAAAAGGAGTAATGCATTTCATTTCCAAAGAGAATTGGTATTTAAATTAAACCAACACCCGTATTGTCTTGTGTCCTCGTAATATTTTTTGTTTTTACATGGTGTCATTTTTGTGCATTGCAACATTTCTGTCCATGCTAGTCGATTTTTAAGGCATCGTTTAAAAAAATTGAGCGGTGAGTGTTTTCACAAATATTCCAGGTAGTAATTGTTAACTTAATGATAAAAAATTAATGTTCAAAATTTCGCCATATCACGACAACCAATTGTATTGCATATTTAAGGAGAAGAGAAACAAAATGAAAATTAAATTATTTAAGGGAGGGCCATAAACAATATAGATACTTTGGATACGGCATTGCATCCTCTGAGACGTCTGGGATGGGCAAAAATATGAAATTGTAGCAGCACCATAACAGTGAACTCATAAATTATAAAAAAGAGGGCGAATAAGTGAGACAGATGAAATTTCAGTTAACCAACTCAAATTGGGTGGTGGTGGCACCACATAAATCTTTTATATTTTGCCACCATAATTAAAAATGTTCTACCTAAAGATTGGAATGAGGTACAGGACTGTGGAATTACCGTTCCCATCAATACAGGCAGTGAAATTAGAAGTCGATGCAATAATGATTGACCTTGAAAGGCATTTGACGAAGTTGCTCATGATCAGCTAATACCAGTGGGTTAAGGGTGAAGGGTCGTAAAAGGTAAAAGTGGAGGAAATGTGTTCGAAAGACACGATAGTAGAATCTGGAGTTCCTCAAGGTAGCGTCCCAGGACTGATATCATATTAGATCTACATACATGATTTTCAGGATAATAGCAATGCTCAAATACGACTCTTTGTGGATGATTGCATTATGTACAGCCAAATTGAGAAGGAGAGCGATTGTGAAGTTCTTCAACGAGATATATATGTAAATATAACTTCTGGTAGTGTAGCAACAAACCGAATGGATATCAATGTTACTAATATAAGTTTAATTTCACTTCTTTTAGTAGAAAATCAAATAAAGCATGGATTAAAATTTCTGGGGTAAATCATCCCTGAATGTGATAGTTTTAAGCATTTATGCGTGCGTGAATTTTACCAAAGATTCAGGGGGAAGGATGCAATGGTGTTCTTGCCAAATAAATATTGAAAGAGACCACATCGGGTACTGAGAATGTTGAAGGGGGGACAGCGCAACCACTAAGGAAAAGACATAGGAGACTCTTAAGACACATTTTAGAGTAATTATCGATAGTGTGGGACCTGCATGTAGAAGACCGTATTCCAAAACTAGGGAAAGTAACAATAGGCAGCTAGACATGAAATGGGGAGACATGGCGAGCGTGTCAGTACTGGGCTGGGAATCTTTAGATAGTGGGAGAAAAATAAACAGGCCCTCTGGAATGTTCCACATACTAATGGGGAACTGACGAATGTCGTTGGAAAACCAAATTTCATTGGGCGGAATGACCCTGAACACCAGGTGAAATGCTGGCCACAAAGGACCGATGTAAAAGGTTTCCTATCATTCTATCACAACGCACGTGTTATTTTAAATCTTAATTGAAAGCTAGAACGTATCATGCCCTGAAACTTATGAAAATACACGCAAATGACATTGAATATGTAATCTTGAGGACAATGAAATGTAGCGTTCTAGTTTCCCACGCTCCGTATCTCGGAGATAGCCACCCTACCTTACTACCTAGAGTCATTGAAAAAGTATGCCCATTTATTTACTTCGTTGTATTGATAAGTACAGTTTATCATTTATGCATAAAAATTAATACAATGGACTATATTTTTTCCCCATGCCAAAATGGTTCTTTATGCGCACTCCACTTATAAACACTTCTTTGAGAGCCGTGACTTTCTTAAGACCACCAGTTTTCAACTTAGTAGATATTTCAGATGGCTCGTCCATCTGTTTTAAAGTGAAACACTAATGTTGCTGCTAGACTAACCGTTCTAATGTGATTTGATTTGAATTTAAGTTCGTGTTTTGGGTGTATTTACATTCAATGATGGTCCTCCGACAGAAGAAATTTGATAAGCACTATTCTAGAGTTTTTATTCAGAGAGTCAGCTGCTCCACAGAAACTCCCTATCTCGTTAAAATATCGAAACTTTTTTTAAAATAACCTCCCATTAGTTTCCTTATCCATATATTAATTAAACTATATGAATGTGAAAAAATAATCATAATGACATTTTAAGTCAGGAAAATGAAATTTTGCTTCAAAATAGTAGTAATAAATAAAATATGAAGGTATCCTCTAAGTCGGTGGAACGTTACTACGGCCGGAAAATAAATTATTGGTGCGATTGCCATAGGCCGAAATCTTTTGGAGGAGGGGCAACGGAATGTGAAAAGGGTAAAATGGGGTGGAATACACAGTCATAGAAAGGTCTCATGTTTATACAAAATTCACTGGAACGTTTTACTAAAAAAAAAGTTGCAAATTCGAAAGAGTCGCCATTTTAGTTTTACAAACTAAAGCACTCTCATAAATATTAGAAACAATATGTAACCAATCTCAAAGCTATAAATATGTAAGCGAACTACATTAGGAAAACATAAATTGCCCGTTTTCACGGTGGAGAGAAATGGAAGAGCCAGTTAAGCTATCGAGGCGTCCTCCTATACTCTGCTGTTGCGGCATCTCCCGCAGTTCCTTTGGAAGAAATTTCATCTTCACACGTCAAACGATCCACAATTCAACCGACTCTTGAGCACATCCACGTTCCTAAGTTACACAAGTCCTGTTTACATTAGAATTCAGTACTTCCTTTATTGTGATGTAACATTAGCCATTAATATAAGTCGCAATAACGTTTTGTAAACCGTAACTTTAAAAAGTATTCGAGGGAAGGACATGTACACTCATTCGTAAGAATATAATTAGGAAAATATTCATAAGAAAAGTAAATATTAGTATTTATTCAACGTCAAATATGATGTCATGTCACGATAAGTAATGATCATGGGCATCAGGTCTGCCCAGCCTTATCTCATTGACGCTCAAGCATAAAAATATTTATTTCCTCTTATCTCTCCATAATTTTGTAATCTCCTATCTCCCATAATTTGGTCTCAATTTCGCCCAAATAAAGACCTCTGTCTATCTCTCCATAATTTTGTCGAATAACCAATTTTGAGATGAATAAAAGGCCTCATCTTGGAGGAATCATGGTCAAAATATATTGGCTACTAAATGTACTATATCCAGTATGTGGTAAAAAACCGGGCCTGTCCGGGAGTTGAACCCGGGACCTCTCGCACCCTAAGCGAGAATCATACCCCTAGACCAACAGGCCAAGATATTAGTGAACAAATCATTATATTTAATATATTTCTTTCTTCGCAAATGACGTAATTATTTTTCGCATCTTCATTATGTCAGACTGATAAATGGGCCTTTCTATTAGTCTAATGATATGGTTTGGCACTTGCTGTCACGGTATCTGCTTCCCATTGGAGAAATTACAATACTGCTCACGATCTGGCAATAAAATCAGAATATAATCCTGGAATTTAGGAAACCGCTAGGGAAGAAACATGCCACTTGCATGATTCGACTTACGCAGCAGCGAGAATTCAACCTCTCTTTAGGCCAGGAATAACAGTTATTTTATGACAGAACTCTAGGCTTTACTCGGTGTTTCGATTTCAAATCGCTATTTTATATTTATATTCCACTATATATATCTGTGGTTTTATTGGTATAATTACATTTCATAACCTTCCAAGTTATTATTTGGTTTCTCATTGTATGTACTACCCCACTTTCTGTAGGCGATGACTACGTAGAGTCCCCTGATTAGCATGGTTATATATTCTTAAGGAATTGTATTAAGTGTGTATCAATACTTGAGATCGTTCTGCATTCTGTTTGTTCTCACTCGCATAAGAGATAAAAAAATGGCGAGCAAGCCCTTATCGTTCTCCTCGACCGTGTAACCCATACTTCGTTGATCATTGGAGATGGGACCCATGCCTTCCTCTCAAATGGACATGAAATGAGTAAACGGATATAACATCTTCTGTTTGAATAAATGGAAATATATGCGAGTTTTTGCAGTTTATTGTGATCGTCGTAGGCGTCCTCAGTAAAGACACTGCATCCCATTTAATGTGTGTCAACGTGTCGTGCGAATGCGCAAGCGGGGTCTATGATACAAGGATGTTTTCACTATTTTCCTCATTGCCCTGTAGGATCCAAGTTATAGTGTTGCTTTTTGCTAATCGCGAAACTTCTATAAATTCTTCGGCTGAATTGAGGATCATGAAGTTTGATGTGTTCCGTTACTCGAAGTGGGGTTAGTAACATAATAGCCATAATTAATTTAATAAGGCATTCTTCGGCTGATATGAGGATCATGAAGTTTGATGTGTTCCGTTACTCGAAGTGGGGTTAGTAACATAATAGCCATAATTAATTTAATAAGGCCTTTAACCCTTTTTAGAGCCAATTAAAATTTCTATTTTTGGGTTTGGCAGCCAATACGAGGATTGCTATTTATATATTGAGCTATTTGATGGCCTCCGGCCAATGCCAATGCGTATGCAGTTAACCTTTGCTATTCCCTCGTAACTTGATGGAATCAATTCATATCGGAAATGAAAAATAGTGACTTGGTGATTCCACTGATAATTTATTACGATGCGATCCGGGTTTCGACGTTCAGACGTTCACACCTGAAAATGATGTTGAACCTCAAAACCCGAGTCGTATTGTAATACATTTTCTTTGGAATCACAAAGTTACTATTATTTTATTTACAATATATGTTGAGCCTTGGCAAAACTTAGTGCTTTAGTCGCCATCTGACGGCTTTTGGGCTAACTTGTTTCAGAATATTTTGTCGTTTGATCATAAACATAAACAACTTGTGTTGTTTAAAGAGACTGGAAAATTTTGTCTCAGCGAAAAAATGGAGTTAATTCGTGAACACTTTCGTGCCATGATATTTTACGACTTTCGACGTGGATTATAAAGAGAGGAGTTCATCGATAAACGTATTTCCACTTTTGGCGATGAAGCCACATCCTTTGCCACTATGAAACGCTGGGATAAGGAATTCCATCATGGCCACCGTACGCTCAGTGACCGAAGTCGTGAAGGTCATCCAAAATCAGTTGTTGTGCCAGAAAACATTGATGCTGTATAAGAAGTATTGAAGGAAGATGAGATTGAGGCATCCTTGGCGATTAGTGTGACGAGCATCAATAAGATATTGCATTAAAATTTAGCTGTGAGAAAAATTTGTTCACGTTGGATACCGAATAATTAGACAAAAGCTCAAAAAGATGCTCGTGTCAATTGGTGCCAAGAAATGCTCAAGAAGTACTATCTTGGTGCAGCAAAAGCTTTGTATAACGTCTACACAGGTGACAAATCTTGGATCTATGCGTATGAGCCCGAAACAAAACAGCAATCCAACCTATGGGTCTTCCAAGAAGAGCCAAATTCGACACAATGATGTGATTCGTGCACGAAGCACACCGAAGCAAATGATCGCTTGTTTCTTCAGAATAACTGGACGCATGGCAACCGTACCGTTAGGGAGAGCAACGTAGAACCGTGAATTCTGAATGGTATACGAGCATTTGTTTGTTAGAAGTGTTTGGTGAAATACGGAAAAAGAAGTGGCAAGGAAGGATCGCTCTTCATCATGACAATGCAAGTTCTCACAGATTGGCTGAAACAACTACCTATTGGACTGGCCAAGACGTCGAACTGATGGGTCATCCTCTGTACAGCCCTAATTTGGCACCAAACAACTTATTTTTATCCCCGTGTATCAAGAAAAAATTGCATGGCCAACGTTTTTCGGCGCCTGAAGAAGCCGTCGATGCGTTCAGAAACCATGATTTGGAGGTACCTCAATCGCAGTGGAAAAAGTTTTACGAAAATTGGTTCGAGCGCATGCAAAAGCGTATTGATTATCATTCAGGAATACTTGGAAAAAACAATAAAGCCATTTTCAACAATAAATGACTGTCTTTTCATCATTAGGCTGAAAATATAAATAGCAACCCTCGTATATCCATTCTCGTTCCTCGGAAATTATGCATGATCAATTTTTGAAACTTCATTTCTTGAGTCACTACAAATACTAGTCCTACTGTAGCCGGGAAAGGAGTCTTCATTGATAGACGGTTCCTCTTTGTGGGTAGCATGGAATGATAGATCTATTTTGAAGTAATGGACTGCCTTCTCGAATTATTCGTGAAAAATATGCCGTGTAGTTCTCAGTCAAATTTGCACGGGGAGTGTAAACTTCTTTCTTATTGAATGGATGAGTTTTTCCAAAAGTTTTTACTTTTATCATTTACGTATTGTAAATTCCTAGTCTGGGAAAGAGGGTGGAAAAGATTCGCCATGTAGGACTAGATGAAGGTAGGTAGTCTGTGGAGTCCAAGAATAGTTAATTTTATTGGAGAGTGTTATGTTCTTACTAGAGTTGTCGTGTTCGACGGTACTTAGAAGTGTAGTAGTGCCTCTGTCAAGCAAAACCCTCCCTTGGCCGGTAAACTTCAGCTGATAACAGTAATAATGTGCCGTTCTATGCTGTACTGCTATTTCGCGCTGGTTTAAGATAAAATAGGTATAAGTAAAGTATCGGTTTAACAATTCCTTAAGCTATTAATTTTTTATCCGTGTCACTTCATCGTAAACTCAATATGATAATAGTCGCTTTGGTAACTATTGCACACCATGATACCATTTAAAAATCTTTATTTCTCGCACCTAGTGTTATTCATCTATGAGATGATTTCATAACCGAAGCAATTTCTGTCCTTTCTACTTTGCATAGGGAGCTTAATTTCTGGTATCTGGTATTCAAATGCAACCGTTTCTTATCGCCCGTAATTGGCAAGGCACTCATGGACGTGAGCCTCCCTGACCTTTGGAGAAACCTATTTCCGTCTCGGCGAGTGGATTCAGCGATGGCGTCAAGCATGGTCGAGATAAAGGGTGACAGGGGGGACCCTTAAGACGAAGGGCCCGTTGGATTGGACACACCATAATTATCCCACCTCTTCTCCGCTGGGTGTCCTTTTTACCGTATGTTAGTTGTTCGTATCGTAACCTGCTCGTCTCCTAGGAAACTTTTGCGGAGGAGATGCTCTATTTATCAACCTTCCCTCTTCCCCACCCCAAAAAGGATTACTGCATTTTTTTCTCGCGTCAACGCCATCGTCGTCCCGCTCAGGGTGTTGATTACCTTACGTCACTTATCCTACGCGAAGTTGCCTTCCTGTTCCTTTCCCCGTTTTTTCGACCCCTCGAATTTGTCGCCCTTCCCAGCGTGCTCAAAGGGCAACCGCCCCTGCCTCAAAAGGCTGCCCCATTTCTGCTTCCCTCGTGTGACTATTGCCTCGACCGAAGCACGTTTTCCTTCAAAATGGTTCCTTTTCGTCGTTCCGGCGTACTCCGACCTTATCTCTTTCTCCGCGCTTTTATTTCGCCCTTGTGTCGACGCGAAACACGAGCGGTTGCACGGGAGCGGAATGGGATTAGGAGGCTCTCCTGGGCCTTATGTGACTCCCACCCATTATCTCTCTGAACGTGAGATGGATAACTGCGGGCCCGGAGGAAATTGACAATTTTTTATCTTCTCCTTTTATCCCCTTCCCTCAGTGGTCGCTGTTTTCGTTGCGGGAAAGGCGGCGACGGGGACGACTGCACGTGAGGGTTTTTAGCGCACGGAATCGCTCGATTTTTCTTTACCTTTGCACTCCGAAGCTGTCAGTAGAGATAACGGCAGCAATGAATTTCGGGGTTCAAAAAACGCTTTGGTTAAGGGTACCCTCGTATCAAGTGTAATGTGGGTAAACATTCCGAAATGGATAGTTGCACTTAGGTAAATTTATCCGTTTTTCATAACTGTTATTCTACTTCAATAGTCCTCCCATGATCAAGTGTGTATTCTTTACTCAAGGACTGAATAGCTAGTATTTTTTGGGTGGTATTTGTGAAATTTCATTTTTAGTTTTTGAATTCTGTCCTAAGAAAAAATAATGCCTCATTATGCAAGCATCCATGGTATTTTTCTATTCATTGGTTCGCCTCGTTATCTACTTGTATGACCAATATAAAAACACGTAGGCAATACCTACGTTTGCTCATTGAAAATTATCCGGTAGTTACTGATTAAGGGCAAAATGCGTAGCATGCATCCCTCGAACTAACACAGAAATAAAACAGTTTCTGGCGTCACTCGGTGGAAATTCCTCATATTGAACTTAAAATTAAACCACTTGGCTTTTCCTCATTGAAAAAAATATGTGGAAAAGCCAAGTGGTTTAATTTTACGTTCAATAACAGAGGAATAAAATAATTCTTCCTTTCATTTCCTTTAAAATTACATTCCCATGATTCTGGTATTTTTATTAACTGAATTTAGTGAAATTTGAGAATGATATGACTTTGATGAAATGTTTATTAAGGTTTGGCCATTTGAAATGAGTCTCGGACTTTTTATACTTAAAATATGTGATTAGAATACATGCATTAGACATATTTTTTGAGGAAAGTAAAGTAACTGATATTTCGATCTTGAACTTAATTAAATATTCATATTATTAAATTAGGCAATTGATAATATAATATTAAATATGGTAATTTATTCTTTTTTCTTGCTGAATAGATCTCCTTCTCTGTAGTAATTATAGCATGCTTCCTTTGGCTGAATTTCTCGCCAGCCGTCGCGGATTTAATATGATGAAGTCGAGTTGCTTACTTTTTTTCACTTTCTTGCATATTTTGTACAAGATTGTAATAGCTTTTGAGATCTTAATATGATTTCATGTATCTGCTCTTCTTAATCAAACAGACAGCGGATGACAAAGAACCGCGACGAAACTCCTAAGAAAAGGGAAGATAGTTGGCATGTATTTAGTGTTGGTCACGGTTAGGAATTTGCAAGACAAAAAATACTATCTTGTAAATCTGTGAGGGGCCGTAAATTGCGAGTAGAGTCCGCGGACAGAGAGAGAGAGAGAGAAAGAAATTAATGTGTGTAGTAAAATTAATCGTGTCAAGAGAGTTAACTGAGGGGTAGAGAGAGATCCGCGTATGCAAATGGACACGCATAATAAACTGCATTCTTTCGGGACTCGCCGAACCGCTTGCGTTCAAGCGTCTTGCCTGCGGTCAATTTGAAAGAATTTATTTCAGCTGCTTACAATTAGTGCTGGTAATTCGGTACAGAGAACATTTTCCACATTTTATAAAGGCGATGGCCGAATTTCCTACGAATTTCTAAGTAAATTTCTGTCAGTTACTTCCAAAGTTGCTGAAACACAAGTAATCATATTATCTTTTTATTTCATTTGATTTCATTTAATATATTCGACACAGACCTGTATACACGATTGAATTACACGTTAAAATTAGAGTTAACGCATTAGAGTTTCCATTTTCCATATTTCTCACCTTATCTCCTTATTCAACTTCCATCAATGTTCTTTTTACCTCATGTGTTAATCCAGATATACTTGTATATCGTATTTTTACTACCAAACATCCCAAACGTCTACCACTATATCGTCTTGAGGGATGGAAGGCGAAATAAATTCTCAAGATTTGTGATCGCCTATTAAGCATTGTTTATTTATGATTAAAACAAGTTAAATGTGCTGCTTAATATTACAGTATAATTTTCGAGTGGTAAAATTCCTTCAATGCTTTATTTACAATTGCATATATCAACCTGATTTTTTATCGATGAGTGGTGGATAAAACAAGTGGAGGGAAATATTAAATGATGAGGAAGTTTTAAGCACCGCAAATTTATTGCATGAGATGAGTTTTCCGACCTTTTTATATTTCAAAGAAGAGGTTAAATTACTGTAAAATACTTGAATACATACACTTGTCACAAAAGATTCGTATTGGGTAGCCCCTAGAGGACGCAATGCCATGTGTCATGTTTATAGCATGCTGTTTTGAAGTAGTAGTAGTATTTAGGGGAGGCGACCGACAGCTGAGGTCATTTGCGCCATAGGGGATGGATAGGAAAGGATGAAGGGTGGAGAGAAACCCGGCCACGGCATTAGCCTACTCTTTACGAAAGGCGCCAAGGGGTCCGCAGTTTAACGTCCCATCCGACGGACGGCGTACTCACAAAGTGTCCTCCACAAAGCACCTCAAGTAGGGATCGAGATACCTCTGAAAAATATTCAACACCGCCCTGGATTTGAACCCAGGCCCATGCCGGGGATTTGAACCCAGGCCCTCTGGGTGGAAAGCCAGTACGGTAGCCACCATCTCGATCCCCATGTTTTGGAGTTATCCCTCTGAAGAGAAATGTACTTTGGACTTAATCTTATGGCAATTCCTGTGTAGTCCCTCACGACCAAATTAATATATATATATGGATATTTTTTAAAATATATACCATAACCGGTACAGGGAAAGGAACTGGCCCCCCTACCCTGATGTGTGAATATTCACACGCCGGGCTTAGTACTGGGTGAACTCTGCCATCACCTACTGAACCGACCTTCGGGTTGATTACTGTGTTTATAATTTTATATATATGTATTGTTTATATGCATATATTTATATATTAATATATACACACACTTAATAGGACTATGATTGAGGGATAATCTCATGAATGACAAATTAAATTATATTCAGTGCATTTCCTGAGTGAGAGTTAGTTGCAAGCAATTTTTACAATATAATTAAAAGAGAAAATATTTGCTGTAAAAATATCCATAAAATATTAGAAGCATAATATTTATTTACCTGCAATCACTCTTCAATTATAAAAGATATAACCGTAATCTTTGGTAAAGTGCTACAATAATCAAGTAAGAATAGCTGCAGTAATAAAATGAATACATATAGACATTTAACTCTGTATAACCTTTTAATTTTTCTCATCTCGAAAGCAATCAAAACGTGACGAAGAAGATAATAAGATATGAACCGACTTGCCATGGTATAAGGCCATCCTTAAAGCGGAGCAAAAAATCTTGAATGAAGTTTCGTTAAATGATTGATGGACAAAACTTGCTAGTCCAATTTAAATTTTTTATGTCATCAACGACCAGCTTATGGAGGATAAAAGTTGAATTTTTAATTTGCTTGAAAAAATTCTGTACAGACATTTAACGTGGTCAGTAATAATCGTGTGTCTATATATGTGTCATTATCATTATATGGATCATAAATTTGCAAAGGAATGAGCGAAGTTCGAGGATTTTGAGAAGTGGATGTAGAGAAAAGTGGGAATACTTGTATTTGGGAACAGAATAAGGATAGATAGGAAGTTTCAAGTTTTGTTGGGCGAAATTCGAGGAGACCCGATAAGATTTTTGGAAGTAGATGTTGAGAGGCTGTAGGATGTTAAAAGTGAAAATAGAAATTAGAATATAGGGTAAGCAGAGGAAGGAAGGCTATCTGGACGGTATATAGTCCGGTAGAAGATAATTGAAAAATGAAGGAAATCAAGAAAGGGAAAATTAAGGAATTCCATACGATGCATAATATGTAAAATATTTTTAAGGTCGTCTTATATTGTTAGCTAACCAGCAATATGAGACGACCTCTAATTGCTTTAATGTCCTCCAAGTACTTTTTAATATTTAGGACTATTTTAGAAGGTGTTGTAAATTGACTTGTGCCTTTGGGAACTGGCTTCGATGAATATTTACATTTCAATGTGACTAATAATAGTCATAGTATTTATTCAGGCAAATTTTAGATGCCGTACTGTGTCCATTAACTGCTCTAATCAATTTCAAATCCCCCACCTTCCTCCATCACGAAGATTTAGCCCACGGACTAAACGAGAGCTAAATATTTCCTGCCACCTTCCACCGGAAAAGAAACTTTCAAAAGAAAGGGAAAGTTTCGAAGCTGTATTTTTTCTCCTTAACCGGGTGTAATATTTTGCGCGATTATGCACATTATCGCGGAAATCAATGCGTATTATAAATGGGAGTGAAAGGGCTGATCGAAAAGAAAGCGATGAGGTTGAGGTAAGGGAGGTGGGGTGGCGCTCTCAAAGGGAGGGCGTTAAGGTAAGAGGGGCTACGGGTGAGGCGAAGAAGGAGTGGCGGTCGAGGGCGAGGGGGGATTGTTGGTTTCCCGGGGCAACGACTGAGGGGGCCGCATTCGCCTCCTCATAATGTCCTCCATTTGTCAGCCTTCTTCATTTGAGAGCACTCGTAACTCTCTCTACCTCCCTCCCTCCCCTGCAGAATACCTCCCTGCCCTCCCATTCCTCCCGCTCCATGCCCTCCCCTCCTCCTCTCGGAATGAAATGTCGCCCGGGGGGTTGCGGTGCGGGGGTTGGGTGCGGGGGAGTATGGGGCGGCGGGGGTGGCGCGGAAAGGGTGCCGGGCTGGGGCGTTTGGCGTGGAGTGGGAGGAATACTGGGAGTTGCGAAAGGTGCGAGCCGCAGGGGGTACCCCGGGCGGCGGCGATGAGGGAGGCGGGGTGGGGTACAAGGGGAGTGGCGGGTGGTGGGGGGGAAGATGAGGGCGGAAGGGTTTCGGGAAGGAGGGGTAGAGGGGGTAAGGCTTGATAGGAGATGAAAGAGTACGGCAGGTTCATGTGAGGGACTTCGCCATTCATTTTTCCTTCATACACTCCGCCTTCATTTCTCCTCTCTCCCCTTCCATCCTTCCTAATTTTTTTACTCTGTCGGGAATTTTATTTTATTTTCTTCTTTAGTCGTTGTACTTATTCATTGTTGGGAGAAAAGAGGTTGGGTGGGTGGAAGTGTGAGGGAGTGAGCATAAAAGGAGGAGGGGATGAGTTTGGTCCGGAGACAAAAGGTAAGTTTTCCATCTTCTCCCATTGCCACCCCATCCTCCCGACCCTCGTGTCTCCGAGGGAGTGGGGTTGTTGGTTCTTGTTCATTAGTTCGTGAAAACCTGGAATGCCCCTCGCTCCCCATGTTGGGTAAAGAGGAAGAAGAGATAGTATGAAATATTAAAAAAATCCATGGAATGTGTTTTTTGAGCGAGGGGATAGTAAAGAGAGGAGGGGAGAATTGGGGATTACATTGAGTGAGAGAGAGGGAGTGAGAAGTGGGTTGTGCGAGAGAGGTGTTTGTTGGTGGAGAGAGGTTGAGTGCCTTGGGAGGAATAGGGAGCGACTGAAGAGTGCCACAGGAGTAGGCTATGTGTGTGCATGTGCCTATAATGAATGGCTCTTCAATGGTGCCCACCTTTCCGAAAAAGGACCCATACCCTTCTCCTTCTCCCCTCTCCCTTTGAAGTTTTTGAACACGACAATGAAGTGCCGTTGAAGAGATTGGATCACGCGATTTCTGATTAATACGTCCTCGAAATTTGATTGTCCGAGAAAAGGTATATGCATAAAAGGAGCGTTTCGTCCGCCGCCGCGGTAATAATTCATTTTCTCCTTTCAGCACAGCGCATTTTGTTTTCCTTCTTCCTTCGCTCCTATTTAAGTGTTTTACGACTCCATTTGTACTCCTCTGCAGTGCTCAGGTGAGAATACGCTTTCTTTCGAGGAGCCATTTCCTTTCTTGGGCGTGCAGTAAGATTCGTTTTCTTCTCATTCTTAAAAAAAATACTTGTTTGTTTGGAATATTTCCTGGATGAGTGCTTGAGGGGAGAGTTCTTAAGCATAAAGGTACTCACTTTTTGAACGATAGATTTTCTTATGTTAACGGTGATTTTGGAATTTAAAAGCATACGTGTTATAATTTTAGCCCTGGCTGATTTAAACTACCATTGGGGTGAGATTTTCACCTTCTTATTATATTTTGGAGATCCTTTAGGTCTTTGCATTGCATTTGAAATTTTACCGTTTTTCGCATTGCTCAGGGTAATCTGAATATATTGCAGGACTATTAGTTAATTTATTTTACAATATATTCGTATTTATTAATATTCCCTTGATGCTTGGGAATAAAATGCAACTGATATAAAAAGGATGCTTACCAGCACTTGGGCTTATCATGTTACTTAATTTGGCATTAAAAATTAACAATTCTTAGTCTTAAATTTTCGAACTTTCATTCGAAAGCAAAATTATGACGACTTAGGTAAATTATTTTCTCGCTTTCTAGTCTATCAAAACCTTGAATCGGGCAGTCTCATCCTCAGTTACGTAAAAATATTTGTTTATTCTATAACATCTCCTTCTGTGTTTTATTCCAATTATCTCATGATCACAATTGAATTTACACAATTTAATACCCAGCTTCATCGTAGTGTGCCTTCGATGGATTATGAAGGTGAATTCTTTCAAATCATCTGGATATCAACCTATCGTACCCTAACGGAAACCTATTGCTATTCTACGAAAATTACTGCAAAGTATCAGCACAGGCAACCCTTCGGTCTTAATAATTTTAGATTAAGCGTTTTTTAGAGGAAAATATTTTTTAATCAAATCATCTTATCAGATACCATCAATTTCCAAAATTTCATTGACTGATCATTTGACATAACTGATTTTATACTAATGAAATTCAAATTATTTAATTGGTAAATTATTTTCCAAAATCTAAATTAAACATTAGTAATAGCGCAGAGATAATTATTGAGGAATAACTAGGAAGACGTACTTTGCTATTTAATACACTGTTGATAAGTTTATTCCATGCCGGTGCCCCTATTGTAGAAAGTAAAACTCTACGCAGAGGAAGAAGCAGAAGAAAAAATTTTATAATTGTAACTGAAAAGTCAGCTATCGCCTTGGATATAACTCGTAAAATATTACCAAACGAAAGCTCATTTTTTTCGCTTTACATCTCCAAAAATTACATTTACACTGTGCCATGTTACATGTCTTGTTTTACATAAATGAAATATCTGAAGGTGAATCAGTCATTCCATGAAGCTTCACCTTTTGGAATGTACAATGAGAGTAATAAAATATTTAGTAATTGTTCTCACATCTACTTATTGCTAATAGATTTGAGCTTCGTTTCCATAGAAAATCACGACTACTTCTCAACGCTAATATTGCAACCCAATTGTCTATTAAAGAGTGGATTAGTTTCAAAAGAAGTTAAAGTATTTGAGAAATACATTATGTTTATATTTTAAAAATCAGTGACGGTTGTGGCATTTATTTGGTGAAAGGAGAAAATTCAGTTTGAGAGTAAATGAATACAAAATACGCGTAAAAATAAAAAAATCGTATTTAACCAAATATTTTGTAAATTGTAGCAATTAAAGCCTTTTTCAATTAAGCTGATTAAATATTTTGGAAAAAATACTCTGGGGTATCGAAATCTGGCGGAAAGAACTATAAATAAATATAAGAATACTACTTTGACTACGGCTAACTCATATAAGTTTTCAATGCAAGAATTCTTTCAATTTCACACTGGGGTGACGGATTTTGACGGATATGCGTAACGATTTATAATTTTACCGGATGATATGCACAGAATCATAAAATGGACAGGGTGGGCAACGATTCTTGAGCGCTCAACATACTGAAAATGAAATAACTAATCGTCAACCCGAATTTTGGTTGCATAGGTGAGGGAAAAACCATTTTATACATTCTTACGGAGCCTCACGCATTCAATTTAGGGTAAGCAGTGCCTTTTTCCGCGTCTGCCCAAGATTTTCAAGGAAAAACAATGACTCCTAAAAAATCACATGGCTTGGGTTCAACAAGGCGGGCCAGGGTCATCAAGGTTTGGAACCCGTTCAGTTTGGAATACTCCACCCAGTATACTCCACGCCACACCAGGAATAGGAAGATGAGCGAAAATACTTGAGTTATGCTCAAATAGTCCTGGATTACTGAAAACAAAGATAATTACATTATTTTCCCGCAGAAATAATCAAATAGTAGTTATTGTTTATTTTCAGTTGTAAACCGGGTTAGTTATATCAGAACTTCTTGAGCGCTCCCCAATACTTATTTAAATGCGCTTAAATCCAATCGCCCCAAGCGTGTAAATATAATATAAATGATAATGATATGATAAAATGATAAATGATAATATAATATAAATGTAAATATAATAACGTATTTTTCAGCTCTGTATACTTCCTCTTGCATCAACAAACAAGTTCCCCAGCCATACAAAACTACCAGTGTACTCGCACCTTCCTTACAAATATTTTCGTTGGTTTTTTCTTTACATATTCCTTATCACCCGTCATCAATGCGTTATCTTTTTGAAGGCTTCTTTAACTAAGGCGATTCCTCCTTTAATGCCCTCGCTACTTTTCCCTTCTACTTATAAAACACGATCTAAATTGGTGAACTTTTTCTACCCACCCTAGTTCAAACAACAATATTGCACTTAAATTATAGTTGCAATAAGTGCAAAGGAAGCTCTTAATTGCGATTTTAGTATATGAAATGAAACTAGTTAAGAATGATTAATAATAATCTTTAAACCAATCTCGAGGTCATATAACAACCACGACATCTCGTCTATTTACATTTTGAATGAGAAAACTAATAGCTGGCCACTCTATGACGCGTCCTGGGAAAAATCATCTGTGGCGGCGAGGCAGCTCGGATAATTCTCCTCAGGAGAGCAGTCCAAATACTACCTTGATCAAAAATTTCCCGGAATTTATTCAGAAAATTAAAAATACAAGTTTATTCATCTAAATCTATATTGTCCCCTTCAAAGTAATCCCCATCGACTGCAACACACTTATGCCAGCGCTTGATCCAATCCTCGAAACATTTTTTATATTCGGTTTTCGGTATGTCCATCAGTGCTTCCTGCGATTTTTCCATTACTTCCTCTCGGCTGCTAAAACGCGTTCCCCGTAATGGTTTTTTAACTCGATTGAACAGAAAGAAGTCACAGGGAGCCAAATCAGGTGAATTCGGTGGCTGTTGGATGGTATTTGTTGCATTTTTCGTCAAAAAATTACGAATAATGATAGCACTGTGCGACGGTGCGTTATCATGGTGCAAAATCCACGAGTTTTCTGCCCACATTTCTGGTCTCTTTCGGCGAATTGCTTCACGCAAACGTCTCATAACGCCCAAATAATACTCTTTGTTTACTGTCTGGCCTTCTGGCAAAAATTCATGATGCACTACACCGTTGTAATCCATGAAAACCGTCAGCATTGCCTTCTTTTTTGACTGAAAACGACGTGGTTTTTTTGGTCTCGGCTCATTTGGTGAACGCCATTCACTTGCCTGATGTCTGGATTGCGTGTCGTACTCATAAACCCACGTCTCGTCTCCAGTAATGATCCTTTTGATGAATGTGGGATCGGATTCAGCCTCGCAAATCATGTCTTTTGCGACGTCAACACGGTCTCTTTTTTGCATGAAATTGAGGTCTTTTGGCACCAACTTTGCTGCTACACGACGGAAACCCAAATCATTAACCACAATGTCTTGGGCGGATCCATAGGCAATGTTCAAGTCCTCCGCTATTTCTCTGATGGTTAATTTGGGGTTATTGACCAACATTTCTTTTACTTTATCAATTTTTTCACCGACTTTCGATGTCGATGGTCTGCCACTGCGTTCATCATCTTCGATTGACTCACGACCACTTCTGAACCGCTCGTGCCACTGGTAAACGACCGTTTTTTTAGAGAATCGTTGCCGAAACACTTTTCCAACATTTCCAACGTCCGTGCGCCCCTAAATCCGTTTTTTACGCAAAATTTAATACAAGTTCGTTGTTGCAAATTTAAATCCATTTCTGAAATTGTAAAAAATCGCCAACACACACAGAGATAGATGTACTCTTGGCTACGTAACTTTTGCAAATGTCAAGTTATGACACTAAGATTTAAAGGGAATATCAACAACAGATGTACCAATTTAACAAAAAAAACAGAACTCAAATCGGAACGATGGGAGCGCCACACGGTGGTTATTCCGGGAACATTTTGATCAAGGTAGTATATACGCCACTTTCTTCTTTTACCCAGTTTTCCCCGTCCCGGAACGAGTGGCTTTTTCCTGCTTCTCCCTCACTTCTCCTACCCCTCAACGTAATTTGAATGACAATGGGCTCCTGATGAAGAGGAGGCGGGGATGGGATCAAACCTTACCTATGACGTGAGAAAAAGGTGCTCGTTTGAGGAATCGGAGGGGGAGTCGGAGGGTGAGCCGGGAGAGGGAGTCGTGGGATGTATATACGAGGGTCATCCGGAAAGTAGTACCCGTTCGTGAAATAAAGACACAAAAGTATATATTAACAAACATAAAAAATTTTATTTGAAAGAGGATACTTTAAACTACTTCTCAACATAATCTCCAAGCAAATTAAGGCATTTGTCATAACGTGTGACAAGTTTCTGTATTCCTGCTGCATAGTCCTTCGCCGCCAGCTCATTGAGATACGCGAGGGACCCATCTTGCACAAATTTTTTCATAATGCAGATGGTGTTTAACAATTTCATGAACAATTGTTCGAGAAACATTGGGAAAATGCTCACAGATGTCATCAATTGTGACGCGCCGATCGTTCCTCACGAATTCGTCAACTGAGCTCACCAGTTGGTCTGTAATGACAGACGGTCTCTCCGAACGCTCATCGTCGTGTGTGTTCCCCCTCCCCATGTTGAAGTTGCGACACCACCGCCGAACAGACGACTCGTCCATTACATTGTCTCCATACACCTCCTTTAATTGGCGATGAATATCACATGGGCGAACGTTTCTTGCATTGAGGAATTTAATCACTGCCCTCACTTCACAACTGGCGGCGTTCTCAATTTTTTTAAACATTGTAAACAATCACAGAAACAACACAGGCAATGCTAGCGTCACGCAACTTGGCTCAGAGAAGGCAGACAAGCCACTGAAGCTATCTGACCTCGTCCAGCGGCTACTCGCGTCGTCAGCACTTCATGCGGCACGAACGGGTACTACTTTCCGGATGACCCTCGTATATATATTTTTTTTTTCTGTGCGTGGGAAGGTTTACCGTGGAGAGAAACAGGGAGGGGGAGGCGTGGTCTTAGGCCTTCCCACTGCCACGGAGGGAGAAGTTTCTTTTGCCTGGTCTCTCTACGTATCTTCCGCCCGTCCCCGGGATGGAGGCGCAAAAGGACCATTTCTTAAATTGGGACGGATGAGTTAAGGCCCCTCGGTTTTCAGAATAACAGAGGGAAAGATATCCATGACGTCCTGGGACAACCAGCCTTTCGTGAAGAAATCGGGTCCGGTAGCTTTTCTCGAAATGCCTTTAAACTCTTGAGGTAGGCGTGAGAAACTACTTTCCTGTACTCCTCCATCGCATCGTCGTCGGATTCTCGAGCGGCTTCTTTGTTTCTTAGAGTTCCTTAGCGGTGCGATTCCATAAAATAGGTTTAAATTTCCAAGTTCCCTTACCATTTCATTCTCAAGAAAAACTCCGATGTGCTCTCATGAAAAAATGAATTAGTTACGACATAGGCTGTGGCAACATCTTTCTCTACTTAGATATCTCTTTTACCTTCAAATCAATAAATAAATATTTATGCTCCGGGTATTCGCACTTTCTTCTCCTAAAATGAATCGGTATTCATGTAATCAATATTTTGTCGTCAATTTTAGTTATATTTATTTTATGTGCTGAAAACTATCAATTTACATAGGATAGTTACTGTTTCAGTATTGTAATTATTACCAACAATCTGGTACAATCCGGTAATTTGCCGCATGCTTCAAATTACGGATTCCATCTCAACTTTTTGCCCCATCTCTACTCTGTCGCGGGACCGTGACTTAATTAATGAGTCCTTTCGTGGTCCTTTTCGTCTCTTATGTTTTAGGCGGCGAGACAAAGAGAATCGCAAGGAGACAGAATGCGTGATAGATGTACCGGAGTAAAGATAAGACCTTCGGTCGAAGGTAAGAGGGTGAAATTTGTTGCATTCATTCGTGAGCGGTAAAAATGAGAGAGGATAGGTCACAGACAAATGAGAAATTCAAAGTTCGTTCAGTTCACAGAAAAAATGGCTCAAGGGACACTCGAATCCTACCTCCATGGAGGGGGAGGGGGTGTATTTTTGAGGATTCCCATCCTTGAGTGAGGGACGGGAAAAATTCTAAATTTAAAGAAATGGCATCTTCCGACAGTTGACAGCTATACAGCGGATGTTATTCACTGCCTTTATATGCCTATATACTTTTTTCATCTTCTTCAAAAGTAGCATTCTCACTCTCTCCACAGATACCTCGGTCGCGCCCTTTCGCTTTGTCATTTCTCTGCTCCGAGGAAACGGCAGCTTTGTAGGTTCCGTGAGGGTGGGCTTTCCTTGACAATGGATTTCTTACATGCGTCGCTTTATGGTGAGCAACAATGCCTTTTCATATTTCTACAAACTTTGCATTGTTGGCATTTAAGTTCGAAAAATATTGCTCAGAACCAATGTGCCCCTTTCTTGACTCGGAGCAATGAGTCTTATACCTTGGAAACAGCTAAGCCGCAAATATTTATCATAATCATTCTCATATCTGATGTCTCCCTCGGTCTTGCTTAAACAATAAGTAATTTCAACTCCCTACATTGCATCCATAAGTATTATGGCATAAAATTTCTCGTATTTATTTTCTACTGTACCATTTTTTTATTCTAGCCATTAGCATTAAAATATCAACTAAATGTTCTCATGCGTAAATCTAATGCCCGGTTTGGTTACAATATGTCATAAAAATTATTTTAATTGAATTTAATCAGCTTACCACCTGCAAATTCTTTTCCTTGAACTTGAAGTTAAAATCTTTCACTACCTTAAACATTCTGATTATTCCTAACAAATGAATTATGAGTAAATTTATATAAAAATGCTGTTTTATATTATTAAAATAAATGAAAATAATGCCTAAAAGTATTTGGACCTTTAAGTGTTAATAAAGTAACTAAAGATCACATTGAATACTTTGTAATATGTTAATTTTTGCTTTTATAATGTTTCGTTAAACAGAAGGCTCCATTGCGACTGAAACTTAAGTTTCCAATTAAAAATCGCTATTGAACTCTAAAATTACCCTTAAAGTGTCATTAACTGGTAGGGGAGGTTACTAAAGTCATCATGCTGGGATAATTTCTGTCTAATGTTTTCATAAAATCAGACTTGTTAAATCACGGTTACATTTGATAAGCCACTATGATTACACATAAGTATGGGTTTTACTTTCAAACAGATAAATATTTGTGGAAGTTTCTTTTTTCTCAAACCTACTCTTTCCTTAATTCGTGAATGCGCAAATGAACAGTTTTCCATCTCCTGGGGGGAACGGTTTTCCCATGTCCTGAGGAGTGCCTCCTAAATAGGTAAATGGAATTCATCCCAAAGACTTAAGTGTCGTTTGAAAAATTGTTTCACACTCCTTAAACAAGGGTGCTACGAAATTCCTACAAGTAATATCCGTCGAAAAAGGTCGGCCTTTTAAGAATTTCCTTTGCGACGGCATTCCTCCGAGGACCCATACGGCATGCATGCATGGCTCGCTTTGAAGCTCCAATATCTCAAGCATCAAATTGTTGTCCGACTGTCTTGAATTGCTTGTGAAGATTGGCGATCGTCTCGGGTCAAAATCGTTCGTAAAGTATCTAATGTATGAAGTGTCCCAACTGGCCTTAATGAGCTTGTCTTCCAGAATGTCCCGGGCCACCTCTCGTCCTTTTTCTTAAAAATGGACCTCCTCTCTCTCTCTATCCGTAGCAGTCATAAAAAAACCTTTCCCCCATCGCACATCCATGACACACTAAACAAAAAAGAAGACAAAAGGAAGAAGAAAAGAAACGGGAGATAAAAAAATTGAAGGCGCGAATCGCGTCCTTTCATAAGACAGACCGTTGTTATTGTTGCCCTCCCAATCCCTCTCTTCTCGTATATGGCGTATTTTTTTCTCGAGAGATGTTTAAGGTGGGGTGGGGGATGAGGGTGGGGGGATGGGGTGAATCATTAATCAAGGCTGACGCCAGATGAGGAGGGCAAAAGACTGTGACATCGGTTCCATTGTGCCGAAGGAAGATAAAGTGACCCGAGAAAGACACAAGCCGGAGGTGGGGCGGTTTTGGGACGAGTCGGGAGGGAGGATGGAAGGATCCTTGAAGGGTGTGAGAGGGAGGGAAGGAAGGCAGAGGAGAATGGGAAGAAAGGTGGCCGAGGTACTACATTCCTGAGTGACCCAAGTTTCCTCTCTCTCTCTCCACCTCTCCCACCACGGCACCCATACCTTCCTCATCTTGTGCATGGGTTTCAGCCTCGCGTACTCCCTCCTCTGTCCCCTCCATCCTTCCTCCTGTGTCCTCCGATTTCTCATCATTATCATACGTGTTCACATGAGAGGAAAGGGTGTAGCAATATTGTGCGACAGGTCTTTTACTTGGCTCGTGTCATCCTTTATCGCCTTTGATGGATTTGTGCCATCGCGGCCCCTTCCATTTTTTTCTCTTGCTTACTTTCCCCTCTTTTTGATCCGACCGCGAGAGAAAGAAATCTTAAGGGTTCAAAATTCATGAAATCTCTCTGGAAATTTCAGGGCACGGTTGAACTTGAAGTCGTTTTGACACATAGGGGACGGCATATTTTTCTAGTTCTGAAAAATTCTCTGATGTTGGATCTCCATTGCGGCAAAATCCGATTTTCCACAAGTGAGCAGAGGTGAAAAATACCAACCGTGCCAATATACAAAGTGAAAAATTATAAAAAATATTGCAGTATAGCGTTATGCTTACCATATCAACGGCATAAGACATGACATACATATGACATTTTTAGGAGGACCTCTGATATCTACACCTATTTTTGATAACTTTTAATATGTTGCTGCAGTTTCTAAAGCCAGTTTTTGTCGATCATGAGTTGAAATACGTAGAACTCATTTTGAAATTGACTTCGACCCCTTAAACCTATTCTAAGCTATAGTGGTCTTATAAAATTGTACTGAATACTCGAAACAGCTTTTTTACAGTCGGTTCCCTTCTTCAGCATATCATATTTGATACTTATTTTTCATCATTCCCCCCTCCCTCTTACCAAACATCATCCCTCTGTTCCTCGCAGACCGTAGCATCTGTAGTCTCAACATTTATTTGAATATAAATACGTTCCAATTTTTCCGTCTTCTTTGGATTTACTCCGAATTCTACCTAATATTTCTCCTATTAGCTAGAGTTTTGGTGCAATATAGCCATTTGATATAGAGAAACAGAAAAATGTAAGATTAAAGAGGACATATGTTTTACTGTTCACTCATTTATTTTTCAATGCTTTGATTAGCAATGGATTGTTGAAGACAGTGATAGAGGGGAGAGCGTTTGGAAAGCTAGGAAGGGGTAACCCTTTCCTAACGCTTTACCTTGGATGGAATGAAGGGAGGTAGGAAATACAATATGCTGAATTGAAAAGGGACTTAATGTAGTGTCTTATGTTGGGTTGTGTTTTGTTTGGGAGAGGCAATAGAGTTTTCGTTGTATCGTTCTGTATCCTGTGTCCGTATAACGCCTACCATAACTTTATTTGTATTGTTAGTCTACATGTTGCTTAGAACACCAAAAATAATAATAATATGTGTTATCACCAATTGCACAAGTAAACTTATATTTTCCTTTTACACCTGATAGTCAACCTAGTTGTAAACGTGCGCATTTGTAAAAATAAATAAATGGACAGAACCCCCTTTGATATCATTACATTTATAATATTTCTAAGTTTCTCTTCCTTTCCTCAGTTTATTTTAGTTCCCTTTCTCATACTCTAATCTTCAAAATAATTGTACGTAGCTTGTAATCCACTTTTATCCTCTTTTCTCAAATTTTGGACCTTTCTCTACTACATTTCCTATTTCACCAATCTTAAGTTGAATTTTCTACTTTGAGTTCCGTTGTTAGTAACCTCATTTCCGTGATAACCTATTCAGTTTGCTAAAGAAAATATTTTCCTAACGTCCGTAAGAGTATGCTGATCATTGAGGAAAATAATGTTTACATACGGAAATAATTTCATCTGTTGTAATCTAAGCCACTTTGCGTGCTTATTCACTTTCTCCACACCCACATTTCGAAAGCCGCCAATCTATGCATATCATCATGCTTTAGTAATCATGTTTCCACGCCGTCGAAATCCTCGTTCCAATTAAAAGTTTTCACCAACCTTTTCTTAACATCCTTACTCAATGTCCCCGTCATCAATTTCATCCTTCTTGTGATACTTCTTTGTCTAACGCTCTTCTTTTCCTTATGATCCTACTACATGGACGATTTTGGTCCTAAACACTTTCGAGATAGGTAAACTGTTCCAACTTCTCTAGTTTTTGCCGTCCTATTGCAACGTTTATCTTAGCTTTTCTCTTTATCGAAAACCGCATAACCCTTGTTTTATTTACATTTAGCTACTGCAAAATCCTTCACCCTTTTCCACTCCATATCTCGCATCAGGACTTTCCAATAATCTCACAACCTGCCTTCTAAGCGTTCAGGTTACCGAGCCTTCATTTACCCCATTGTCTCTGTTCGTTCTTCTACTTGACACTAATTTATCTTTTCTCATAATATCCTTACATTTTTTATAGTTATTAAAAAAATTAACCTAGCCCATTTTCTCATTTTACCCATAGATTTCTTTTCGCACACTTTTTGTTTTCAAATCTCATTATCTTCGTCTTATGACGGTTTTCTTTTGTTCTATACGTTTTTGCATTGCCGTTTTCTGCACTTAAAATACCTCGGCTTACTAAGTCACTCATTGAATCAATAGAAAACTCGATCAATCATCATGATATTTTCCCTTTTTAATTATTATATCCGCTCTCCATAGGCTATAACCTTGATGAGCGGATGGGCTTTCGCGTTCTGATGATCCTTAGAGCTCTTCTAGAGGCTGAAATAATTATTCCTCCTCGTAAGCTCACCCACACCAGATCGATCAAAGGGTCAAACCCAGACAAAAGGTAGTCCTCACGGCGCCTGTTCCTTCGTGAGGCAAAAGGCGTCTGTCATCAGGGTATTTGCGAGATGGTGTCATGTTAAAGACACCATTGAGGAAGGTAGTGAGAAACCATCTCATTTATTTTTCCCATGCGTTATGATGGACACAGGTAAAGAAATTAATCCTCGCAACTACGAGACTCAGCCCATACTCATGTGGCCTGCCCGTCAGCGGGGGAGGGAAGGCTTCCACGGTCGTCATCACGAGAAATTCTTGCAAAGCGAAATAGTCCGCAGCAGCAGAAAAGTCTCAGCGAAAGAGGATCAAACCATTTGAAATAGAGTATAGAGTGAGTTAGACGAAATAATTGCGGGAGTCCTTGGGAGGAAACACTTGATAGTTAAGAGGGATTGGCCTGGAGTACTAGGGAGCAGTGGAAAAATTCATGAGTGAGACAAGGAAACAGATGAGAGCAAATAAAAAAAGAAATATCGAAAGCCGCACAACGAACAGTGAATAGGAAAATGACAAAGAAACCAAGTATTACAGATGATTATATTAAGAAGAGAGAAGGTTATGGAGGAATGAATACATAGAGTATGGAGGAAGGAATTACCAAGAGTTGAATAATAAACTGAGACTGGAAACATAGAGAGCCTGAGAAGCATGGTGGAGGATGTAGTGCCAGGCAATGGAGAGTTTACAGTAGGCAATTGAGATGGGTGCACTGTACAGGAAGGTGAAAGCACTATTAGGTAATAAGAAGGGAAAATCCCTACGACTATCAAAGATAAGGCAAAACTTATTAATTAACCTAGAAAAGAGTGAGGAGAGATGGGAAGAATACATAGAGGACCTACATGTATATGGTATGGATGTTAATCAGCAAGTTTGGTCGTAGAAAGAGATGAGGATGTCTGATGCTGTTCAGCTCATCTTATTTCACTTGTAGGTTCAGGAATTCTTGATTGTAAGTTATTAAGAGCATTCAGAGAATTTAAATCAAATAAAGTCGTGGAGATAGATAACATTCCAGCAAAGCTACTTGATTGTAATGGAAAAAGTGAAAGGAAGATATTTCAAAGGTTAATTCGTAGCATTTATGAGGGAATAATTTAATCGAAAGATTTCGTCAGATGTATAGCTCCCACACCAAGAGAAGTGATAGGTGACGGTATTTGAATATTATAAAACAATGTTTTATTTAACCCACAGTTAATAGAGGAATTAAGATATCAAACAAAATGACAGAGAGGAGAGCAAGTGATTACTTAAGGGATGATCAGTTTGGGTTCTGGATTAGGATAGATACGCTTGATGTCATGGCAATGACGAGGTCACTAATGGAAAGGAACATGAGTTACTGTCAGGAGATTTTATTGTTTCAAGAATTTCTGGGAAGGGTTTAACAGAGTTAATTGGGTAGAATTGACGGATGTATGGCAGAGAATAGGAGAAGATTGGAAGGATATGCCACTTTCCCGCAACCTGTATACTATGTTTCAGCCTTCTCAGGTGCGTGTGGCGGATATGGAGTCAATATTGATAGTGCTAGACAAGAGATTGAAACAGAAACAGTATTATTTATTGTAATTTCCAATATATATGCAGAGTTAATGGTAGAAGAGGTATGGTAGGGCCTAATAACTCATTTGCATTTGTAGGTGACAAAGCTAGCCAGTCAACCATGGGATTACAATCATTGATGAGCAAATTAGAAAATCATTGAGATCCTAATGGAAAGAAAATCAATGTAAATAAAACAAAGGTTATGAGATTTTCGAAAAGGAAAAGGTAATGTTAAAAGTTAAAATAGGATGGCAAAAAATGAGCAGGTGGAACAGCTTATCTATCTTGGAAGTGATTCAGACCAAGATGGTGGAAATAGTGGAGACATCAGATGAAGTATTGCGTTAGGCAAAGACGCTTTCATTAGGAGGAGGTAGTTGCTGACAGGAAAGTTGGGGAAGAATGTTTAGAAAATATTGGTGAAAACCTTAATATGGAGCGTGGTTTGGTACGTTGCGGAAAGATGGTTATTGAAGCAAGATCATAGGCGTAAATGGGAGGGTTTTGAGATGTGAGAATGGAGAAGGATGAAGAAAGTAAAATGGGAATGAAAACAATCCAAGAGAGATTAGATTATGGTGGGGGAGGAGAAATCCAAAGGAAAGCAATGGAAGTGGATGCTGAGTATTTTGATCGGCGATAGTGCTGATGACTGTTATAGAGAGGAGAACGGCAAGTAAGCGAGGAAGAGGGTGGGAAAGGGTAGGTATGTTGAATTAAATGGAGGACAGTAGAGTGTATGTGGCATTGAAGAAGAGTTTAATGTAGATTGGGTTGTCAGGTAGAAATAGCTTAGAAAGGTAGGGATGTTAAGTCTGTTTGCATTCAACTTGCACTGAAACGGTGGACTACCATATAATAATAATAAATGCTGTATGCAGGGAACAAATTTTCAATGAATGAAAATAGCTCTCCTAATTTCAGATGCGACAATAAATTAATACAGTATGACACCAAACTAAAAGCGCATTGAGGCACGCCAATTGACAAGTGTTCCAATATTATATTTATCATTTTAAGTATAGGCTGCATTGCACGATTAAAAAAAGGTATCGTGACGGCATTTAGCAGCATTTTATCACGTAACGTAATTTCTCCGTAGACAGATTTTGTCAGATGAGTATTGTCATTTTGAAGAGTCATATTTTCACTGGCGAATCGACATATTCATTGTCATACAGTACTAATCTGACATGAAGAACTTATTTATTTCCGTAAGGTAATGGGATTTTAAAATACTTTCATCCCAAACAGTTCTTCACAGAAACCCTGTATTCCCCTCTTAATATGTTTTAATATTTGAAAATGAACAGGATTTTTCTCTTGAAATTCCTCAAATTCTCAATTTGCTGTTTCGCAATTCTAAAGATAAGGAATAAGAGGAGACGAAATAAAACTATTCCTACAGTAACCAACATCGTGAGACGTCGGATTTATTTTGAGGAACTGAATTTCAGGAAAAATTTAATAGAGTATGTAAAAGTGAAATCTTGATGTCTCTCACCGCGGTATATTGTTTCCTGACACCGCTAATCGTTAAGGGCAACTCAGGAAGGTCAATGCATAGTTAGTTCGTTACTTCGTTATTGAATTTCCCCCCGAAAATATTTTGATTCCAAGAAATATTGCGGAAGGTGTGCTCACAAATGAAAGGTTCTAGTTTTACTTTGAGTTCGTTCGGTACTTGCGACGGATGACAGCGAAGGCGTGGCTCTCTCTCTCGGCTCGCTACGAAAAGCAGAGAGAGGTGCGTCTGGTGTGTGTGTGTAGAATGAGCCATCACGTCATCGCGTGACGGTGTCACCACAACTTTTGCTTTTGAAATGGAAATCCACACTGTCCTCCCCTCTCCCTCCTCCTCGGTCACAAACAATTTCTTCCCCCCCTCCACGCCTCCTTGTGTTGGATTACCACCACCCCCTATCAATTCCGCTCCCCTCCGTCCTTTAGCGTCGCCGACGTCCCCCGATTCTTCTGTCCGAGCCAACGACGGGACGGTGTGGTTGGTCGTTCGGTATTGTGGACGAGGGGGGGGAGGCTAATGAAATAAGGGACCCGGATGAGATACGGTGGTCTAGTTGCCCGTGCGATCAAAGGGTTAGCAGAGTGCCCTCGATGATTTTTCTTTCCCATTACACCGCGATTGCGCGGCGAGAAACGTGGGAAAATATAGGTAGTAACCTAAAGCTATGGAGGTTCTTCAATTTATTCCGTCTCCTAATTGTCGAGCAGTATCCTGTCAGTGGCAGTAGTAGGAAATTTTTTCATGTACTCCGCAAGCTGATATTCAAGTGCATCTGTGCCCCACATTAGAAAATCAATTGTTGTAAACAAAAAAAAGCCTTGGCCGAAGCGTGGCCTTTGATCCCGCGACCTTGGCATTCGTCGACTATCCTATTAATCATAGGACGACCCATCTCTGGTTTAAGTTCATTTTCCTCTATCATAGTTAACTTCAGATGCATGCACAGGGGGGCCATCTTCTTGTTCGTATTTTGTTTTGCAATAGACACCAAAATAGCATGGTAACAAGCAATATAAATTTCCCCTAAAAGAGAGGCTTAAGAACATAAAACACGGGAGAGTACTATAGCTGTTAGGAATGCCATATAGGTTAGTTGTGATTGCGTCTTAGGTAAAATATGGGCATCATTTTATTGAGCAGTATCGAAAGCAACAGAGGTTCAGTAGAGTCTGTTAAAAGGGTCGCGGGCTAAAATCTAAGCGATGCCTTTGGGAAATCATATCCAAGTAGGTGTTAAAATACTTAGTACTTAGGGATAGTATAGTTTAAATATACTCGTATGAGAAATACGAGAGTATTTCAAGTAAAATCCTTGGTAAAGAATTATTTTGCGATGACAATTTACTTTCGATTGCAAAGGTGAATATTTATCTAAAATTAGTACCACTCAATTATATTTTAAGTTTCTATTGATGAAAATTTAGATACTTAGTTATTATCCTAGTGCTGTTCAGTTAATACTTCTCATAGTGAATTGTACTATGTTTTGCAGCCACGAGCTCAATCACTGGGAAAATAATGTAAAGATGCAATACATGGGTGATGCCATTATTTGAAAATAAAAATTATATTCAGCTAAAGAAAAATATGCAAATCGCCAGCAAGAAAAAATAAACTTAGGAAATCATATAAATAAATAAGTCACAGTATTTGCTGTCATAAAGGAAAATCAGCGGCAGCGATTAATGCGTCTATTGTGTTCTGAGTTAGCCAAAGCTGCTCAAAGGTCCAAAATCAATGTCACCTTAAATATCTGGTCCTGAATTCATGGGAGTTAGGTAGTTACTATTTTACAAAACCATCCCATGACCATTCTGATACAGTTTTAGCTGGCTTGAAATCTTTGAATGGAAGGCAATAGAACGCCAGAAAATGTTACATATGATACGAGTACGTAGTTAAGAGTGAAAACAATGTAAATATTTAATTACACCAACCAAAAGAGTTAATTACTTTCTGTATGCTGAAATAGGATATATAAGATTTAAAATTAATCAATTATGCCTCTTTGATTGTTAATACGTTATAATAGGTTCTGAAACGAAGTAATAACACATTCGATGTGGTAAATGTGGACATTTTCCTCCCAGAAATCAATTCTCTGATTTCCTCTGGCCTACAGCATCCATCGCTGTTCCCCGTATTTCACTGTTTCCTTTCCACTCTTATCTTTCTTAAACATACATGATTTTGTTACGATTTTCCAGCCCTCCCATACGGACGCCAGCCGCTCTTATGTGGTAGTCAATTTGGTGTGTTCTTATCTTAGCAATGTTTTGATAGATAAATTTTAAGTAATGCTTGATAATCCGGAAATATAACCAATTTGATGAATCTGCTTTCACTTTTGCATAATTCATACATGTATGCACTAAAAATATTTTTGTAGTTCATTAATAAATATATTTTTTACATATTACTCATAATATGTTTCTTTCATAGCACATATCGCCTTAAGCTATTACATTTGGTGTGCTTGTTTTAAATTAGACATATTACGAAAAAGTTAACTTGAAAATTCACTTGATGAAAAAAAGCAAAGCAGATTGATGCTAATGACATAAATGCTCACATTTATAAGTATTCAATCAGTTGGTGCCGAGAAAGTTTCACATGACATTCTAAAACCTTTTTTACATGAAATAGAACCGTTCGAGCTTGAGAAATGACGTAACACTGAACATTAATAGGTATATCATAATAAATGACTTTATTAATATCCATATTTCCATCATATTTCAATTATTACTATAATATCAGGTACAGTAACCAGACGATTCAATTGATAAAAAGTAAACGTTTCTTCTAATGCTCTATATATGTTTTGTTGCACAATGGTTAGGTATTTAGCTGAATTAGAACTGTCACTGTTTCAATCAATGCACTAATAGCAATGACGTCAGATAGTGGAACACAGCTCATTGCACAAATAGGACCGATTGTTATAACACTTGATTATTATTGAGTAAGAGGCAAACTTTCCCGATTTTGATAACCACGGATGCACTGCCCTGGTCTTTCCGATACAGGACTTTTCCACTGTGGACAAATATGACATTTTATTTTACCTTGCCTCTTCAAAATATCTTGGCCTGTGAGGAGAGCTAGCTTTTTAATGGGTTAAGGTCACATAAATGTAGATGGGAGGCTGTCCACACAAGTCGAGATGAAAGGCTGCGTTTCTTCCTACGTTTGGCCAGTGATTCTTCTTTCTATACCTGTCGTACAATCGGAGCCACTATCAGAGGGTTACAATGAGGGCAGTCGCCGTCAGGAAGAGGGCGAAGTCAAAAAGCACAAGCGATATCCTCACGTGCCAATTTGACACCGTAGTATGAGTATATCTCCGATACCAAAGGCCGTCCGGATACGTGGATTCTCTTGTTGCGCCACCGGTATGCTGTTCATTTCAATCACATTTCTGTTCTCATCCCTCTCTAGTTGTACCTGATCTTATCTTAGTATATTGTAGTTTTGTATAGTTATCTCCGTTTTCTGTTCTAGCAGTTCTCCTTTCTTGAAAAACATGTCTGCCCCGACGCCCCCGCGAGTTAATTTTTTTGTGAATTCAACTCGCCGAAATTAATTTCTCGAAAATCTCCGAATCGAAAGAAATAGATTTCAACAGTTCATTTTGATGACTGTGTAATTTCTGTGAACGATCTCATACCTCTTGTTACACGCTTTTTGAAACCTGTTTAGCATATCGCTCACTCGACAGAAATTCATCCGCTACATGGATAGCGAGTCACCAGAGAGTCACCACGTTCCCCAACACATGCTTCACTGCCCAAAATACACTATAAAATATGCGGGGAATATGTTCGCACACCGTGAGCACAGTATCGACACCACAATTCGTGAAACTACGCAATCGCATATCAGATATAGCATCGTGGTCGACTACTTCTGCTCTAGTCAAGTGCAGAAAGGAAATTGATGTCTCATTGATGTTATCTTCCATCTCGTGGCCATCGCATCTTGTTGAATGAATGTGGGGTCGTATTAATATTTTTTCGTATGAATTTGTGTGGCATTTTTTACTGCCATTCCGATAGTTTTTTTCGGACCATTTCAGTTCTCTACGAATATGCTGTTATAGCTTATTTCATGCTTTTCTACTGGAATATTCTTAAGTTTCTATTTGTGCAAAATATTTATCATTTCAATATACCACTCTCTCGGGTATTGCCCATCTATAAATCCGAATGCGAAACTAGTTTACCTTCAACATTTTTTCCTAAGGTAAACTCTTTTGTTAATGAAAGCAGAAATAATTGGACAAGATACTGCTCCTGAGTATATTAATTTGACAGTCTCCGGCGAAATACATCGTAGAACTGCCCTTTTAAAATAATTTTATAATACCTGGAGTGAAATGAATATTGCGGTAGAATACTGATCACTTTAATTTCTACCTTACTCCCTTGATGGAGGGTTGTTGCTCCTTCTTATGGGCTATTGGCTGTCTATTGGTTGGCTGCACTCACTCCCCTCGGCAGCTTCATAGTATTTTGTGGTGATTTTTGCCCATTTCACCGAGAATAGATTCATATACACGTTTATCATGAAGTTCCCTCGTTTGAAAGCATTTACTCCATAAATAGCGATTGGCCCTTCGTCCACAACTCCATGTGCATACTCAATGATTTTAAGTTCAATCGACGGCACTACGAGTATTATGCTACGCTCCTATTTTTATCATCGAAGCAGAGAAAAAGACAATTCAAGATAAATGCTCGTTTTTTTCCTCAAATACTCTCTTAAAATGTCTAAGTATAACCAAAGTTTTGCATAAGGAGAGGAAATTACACAATTGCCTGTTTTAACACAAGTTTTTAAAATACACTTTGACTTTTTTTAAATTTAATAATTTAACAAAATTAGTATTCTCAATTGATCTTCATTTTATATAGCAGATGATATAATCGTTGTAGTACCATCGTGCAAAATTGCACACCCTTCAAGCAGGTATTGCTCTAGCAGCTGTTTTCGTTCGAATGACTTCCAGTGCAAAATGCATTCCAAGATAAATATGGTAGACGTGTACATTTTTTAGTCACTATTTCCATGTTCTATGTAGTTTTTAGTTGGCATCCGTGTACCGTGAGCGTGGTTATACTGGGGAGGGGACTGTTATTTCTCCCTTGAATACATAATTTCGTCTACCGAATCCTTCAATGAGTGCCGCTTTGAATTTGAGGATGCTCGTGTTAAAATTAATTACATGTATGTAGAACAGTCGAATGACACTGTAAAATTTCGAAACCACACAGTTGATTTTTTGAAAGATCTTCCTTAAATGAAATAATTAGTTGTCGGAATCTATTACTTGCGTATTTAATTGATTTCTCATCGTACACCGGCTCTTTAGAACTCGTACCTCACCAATTTGTGGTGTATTTATCAAAGTCACTTGCGGGAGCAGAATCTGATGGTGTGATGCTAGGCCTGCAGCTTATCACTAATCCAGTAACAAAAAAAGAAGTGTCTTGCTATTAATTCTAAAATGAAAATATCCTACGTGGGTCTATTCAAATCCATTATTTGCAAAATATTATGATAAAAAAGGAAAGTTTTTATTCTTGATCTCATGATCATATTCAGGACTTTTAATTCATGTTATATTTTTCTGTTAAATGGTCGTATGGTAAATGGTATGCTCGTAATACGAATTAATTATTGAAAGTTCGTATATAACCTTATGCCTCATGTAAAATGAGAATGGAGAGATCACCTTCTTGTCTTCTAAACCTTTCTGATTCAGGTCTTACGTGCATTTACAAACTTCATGTTGCTACGAAACCGCAGCAAGCTTCCAAAGCGCGTTTACAGGAGGCTTACGAAATAGATTTTTACACAAAAATTTTTATTCAATCGTTATGTGTTTGATGACGGCAATAGCAAGAGGATTCCATGGTAACAACAAATATTCGAATCATGATCTACAATTGTTAATTTTGATATCTTGAGTTGAGTCTCGCTTATTATTACTTTTGTGGTCACATGAATATAAAAGTCATACTAGTCACCAAGAAGGTGTACGAGGGTGGTCTGAAAAGTTTCCGACCTCAAAAAATTTCAGAAAAAATATCTTGTATCTTCATTAGGTCGGAAACTTTTCGGATCACCATCGTCTAAAAGAATTGTCAATTTTACTGGAAATTTGAATTCAAAAAGCCTTCTCCGATATTGTGAAAACATACCGGCAAACATCCTGTAAAACTAGCGGTGTTGCCAGTGATTTAATTTTTCAACTTTAGCATTCTAGTTGAAGCCAGGTATCTACGACCGACAAACGTGATAAGTTCATACTTTTCACGTAGCAAATTTGTAGATATTACCCCTAGGCGCTCACGCTGTTATCATTGGTCGTGCTGTCGTAACTACCTCTCACCTGCGAACACCTAAACGAGCCTTAAATTGCTGTGAACATTGAGCTACGAAAGTTACACCGCCCCTTTCAAATTTTCTCCATGAAATTTCTCCTAAAGTTATGTCATTCATAAGTTCCTCCCGATAGTTCAATTTATTCGGAGCTTTTCCTTTACGCCTGGTTGAATCGTTGCAATGATTCTTTCCGCATCGCTTTTCTTACTCCCTCGAAAGATAAACCAAACTTCGTTTCGGGCAACACGGGACACATGAATCGGTGTATATATATATATATCCGAAAGGAGAAACACAATCGCAATAAAATGTGAAAAGAGACGAAGAGGCGGCAAAATTTACTGCCACGATCGCCATGAATTAACCCGGTAGAAAGTTGAAGGATGCGAGCCTTTTTTGATGAATAATTCGAGATAAGGCGAGGAGGAGAAAATGAGGAGAATAAAAAACGGAACAACGTGATTAAGGGGAATGTCGCATGAAAGTTGTTTACGAGCGCGTCGGGAACGTGTACGAATTATCAGCCAGATAAAAGGGGCCAGCGAGAAACCTCCGCCTCCCTTAACTGCCACTTCACCTCCACCCATAACTCGTGACTTTTCCGCTAAGGCAATAACACCAATGGGCAAGGATACCTAGCTGGCGTCATTACATATATATATATATATATATATATATATATATATATATATATATATATATATATATATATATATATATTTATAAAGTTTTTGTCGAAACGTGAAATAGTTGGAATAGAAAACTACGTTTGAAGTTGCTGGCGTAGATTGCCGTGTTCTCAGCTTACTAAGTTTTCCTGGCTTCTTCGGCAAGGAAGGACACCGCATTCGTTCGACGTATCAACTCATTAGAAGCGACCGCGCGTAAAATGCCCCGTCACGGTGTTGCTGTCAAAGGCTTATGAAGAATATGCCTACGCGCGGCGAAGTGCTTGCTAATGAATGTTGTCGCGGCGTATTCGGGAGGGTACAAGAGTAGAGAATAAAGTATATCGGAATTTCCAATTAAGCGTTATTCCACGTGATCGGAGCTAATAGTCATAAAATGAAATAGTAGGTTCTGTAGATGGGGTTCTAATATATTGCATGACTGAATATTAGTTTGCCGAGTAGTGGCGTTAATAAAATGAAAATAACATATTGTGTTTTTGGAATGCGTATCCCTTCTCATAAATATATGCAAATCATTGTTTAAGGCTGTCAGTATGTTGTCATTTTGCAATATTCAAGTATTTGATTATTCCCTTGATTATTCACTTTAATTATATTTTTTATAAAACACCCACTTCTAGGAAATCGCAGAAGTTTCCTTGACCTAATTTCGTTCGGAAGAGTAATGTGCAATGGAATAACAAGCCATTAGCTTATTCTTCCATCCATTGAGACAATTAGATGAATGAGTAACTTTAAAAATATTTGTGAGATGCACCGGAGAAAGTGTTAATCAGTGTTAAGATTAGATTACATCAAAAGTAGATGAACTAGATGTGCGAATAATTGTTCTAACAGGAATGAAAGTGCTCAGGGCTATCAAATCTACTAAGATGAATGTCCCTTTCACCAGGAAGAGAACAAGCTAGATTACGAATTTTATGTATGTACAGGATTCTCAAGTCCTCTTGAACAAATTTCAACTAGTTCGCTTCTGATTCTGGTTCTGAAAGCATAAAGAAATGGCACTAAATCCGAAGATTAGACCGGAATGAATAAGTAGAACTCTGTACTTGAATATAGATGGATTATTGAGATACTTTTCTTTCTTCGCACCGTTTAAAATCACAATCAAACCATAATTAATAACCCCAAAAATTGTTTGGAAAAATCATTTTCCATCTGCAACATATTTTATACTCACTTGCCCAGTCCAAATTATTACAAATTAAAGGCCCGTGTTCTTAAATTTTCTCATGACTCGTACGTGCATCGTAGGTCGCAGAGTATGGCGTTAATGCACACATTAAAGTCTTTAATCAAGTCATATCCCAATATTATAAAACGAGGATTTGTCCTCTGTCAAAGTAAATAGTGATCACCAGGATCGGTAAACTAAAGGCTATTGAGAGCGTTTTTTTTACATTTCAAATCATAAGAAAACACAATTATGTGGTAACCGACGATATCAACCTTCCAAATTTTTCAGTGGAAATCTTAACTGTAGATTACTTTCTTTGGTTAATTTAATTGATTCAGTTTCTTTATCAATAGAAAATATTTTAAAGTGTTCGCAAAAGACGTATTGTATGGTTTAAAGCTTTGAATTGTACAAAGTTTGCTATCGAATGAGCATTGGTTCACCCATTCTCATTAAAGCCGACTTTTCTCCTTTCGCTCTCGTTATTTTACTGGGTGTTGGTTCTAATTTATAAGGCTTTAAAGAGCACGCGTCAAGCATTCAGGAAAGGCTACACATGGAAAGAAACCCCCTTTTGGATCACTGGTATGCTTCTGCTATTTGGACAGCGCGAATGCAGAACAGTCAGGTTGGTATATTACTAAGAAATGTAGGCTCTTCGATATTTGGGTTAATATATTCAAGATTATCGAAGCATGACCACAGAGCTCTCAAGCCAATTCTTCTTGAGACTGATTTCTATGGGAAGCAGCCTTAAGAAGACGATTGTGAAACGCAAAAGGTAGGGTTCGTTTCCAGGACGAACCAGAAAGAAATGCTCTTAAATCCTGATTTATACCTATTTCCATTTAAATATACATGTTTTCCCACCCATTTGAGTATAAGTACATAGAAATGATAACCTAGCTCTATTTATAACGAAGAACTGCATATTGGAAATTTATTATTTCCCTCTTAATATATTTTTTGTCAATTATTGTGATTTTTTAAGACGTTCAATTCATTCCCCCCCTGCCATTTATTTAACAGGTATTTTCATTACCTTATTTATTTTTACTATCACGGGTTTTTGGTTATTGGAATTGTACGTATTTACGGATTGCCTTATACTAGATATGATATCATTGATCAATATGGATCATACTATATCTATATGCCTAAACTATATGCCTATATGCTCTAACCTAAAAAAAGAATTAACCCCTTGGAAAACATTTCAATTAAAGTTTAAATTGAATTCCTGATCATATCACACATGAGCCGGTCAGATCATATTGCACATAAGTAGGTTAGTGGGTGTAGTGTTTGGTCATTGGCTTGTTGTCTTGTGTCCCGGGCGCTTACTATTTCTCCTGCCTAATTTAAATTTATTATCGCATAAATGCCAAGGCTTAACAGTAAAATAAAAATGATCAATATCAGCCTTAAAGATCTAGCGAAATGATTTCTATATTTTCATAGGTTTCCCTGGACAGATTTTAACACCGACTGCATTGGTGTCAAATAATGATGAGCGCTGACTGATAGGTGGCTTAATCGATCATTTTATATAGTAATGCATTCATAAAAATTTCACGAAATGTTCGCGTGATTATTCATTTCCTGCCTGAGGAATGCTCTTCAGTATGCAAAAATTATCAAACCATTTTGAAGTGTTTAAAGCAAAATATTTGAGAATTTAAGTGGCTACTTTTTATATAAATTTTTGTTGTCTTTGGAATATTTTCAACCAAATGAGAAGAATGAAGTGACGTTCATTAACAATAGTATTTACACATATTTTAGAAACCTATTTTTAATTTAATTGATACTGTGACCTATAATATAATAAACAATACAAAAACCTTTAGCTAACGAAAAAATTGGGAATTTATGAAACAAGAATTGCTATAAACAGTGCTTGTTGCAGGCTTAACGGAATTAGCATGATTCCTGTTGCTAAAGTTAAAAAAAGAACAGGTTGTCAACCTGAAAAGACTAATGGATTCAGTGCGGATTCATATATCCGCCTCCATTACTTAGCATTGAATGAATAGGTTTAAAGATCCTCCAGGTATGAATGGGGTGCGAAACAGATGTGACGGCAGCGGGGCCAATCATGGGATTAGGATGTCGTAAGGACTTACTCGACTGCTTGAAAAGAATGCTGGCAATAATACTCGTTTATCAGGCGGTGAGAATGTTGTCTGGATACATTTGGCTTCTCTAAACCGAATTGATGCACTAGAGGTTGCAAATATGTCATATAGCATGCCGCGCAGTAATCCGGCCAACTTAAGTCCTCACAGGATCATATTTGTCACTGCTAGGAAACATCGATTAAGATTATATCGAGTGCACGGAATCATTGTGAATTTACACGCATGTTGAATACTAAGAATTTTTTCCCTCAGCTGAAAATAAATTGATATATTTGCGATGTATTTAGTAACTGAGTCAAACGATTTACTACACGTAATACTACCTTGATCAAAAATTTCCCGGAATTTATTCAGAAAATTAAAAATACAAGTTTATTCATCTAAATCTATATTGTCCCCTTCAAAGTAATCCCCATCGACTGCAACACACTTATGCCAGCGCTTGATCCAATCCTCGAAACATTTTTTATATTCGGTTTTCGGTATGTCCATCAGTGCTTCCTGCGATTTTTCCATTACTTCCTCTCGGCTGCTAAAACGCGTTCCCCGTAATGGTTTTTTAACTCGATTGAACAGAAAGAAGTCACAGGGAGCCAAATCAGGTGAATTCGGTGGCTGTTGGACGGTATTTGTTGCATTTTTCGTCAAAAAATTACGAATAATGATAGCACTGTGCGACGGTGCGTTATCATGGTGCAAAATCCACGAGTTTTCTGCCCACATTTCTGGTCTCTTTCGGCGAATTGCTTCACGCAAACGTCTCATAACGCCCAAATAATACTCTTTGTTTACTGTCTGGCCTTCTGGCAAAAATTCATGATGCACTACACCGTTGTAATCCATGAAAACCGTCAGCATTGCCTTCTTTTTTGACTGAAAACGACGTGGTTTTTTTGGTCTCGGCTCATTTGGTGAACGCCATTCACTTGCCTGATGTCTGGATTGCGTGTCGTACTCATAAACCCACGTCTCGTCTCCAGTAATGATCCTTTTGATGAATGTGGGATCGGATTCAGCCTCGCAAATCATGTCTTTTGCGACGTCAACACGGTCTCTTTTTTGCATGAAATTGAGGTCTTTTGGCACCAACTTTGCTGCTACACGACGGAAACCCAAATCATTAACCACAATGTCTTGGGCGGATCCATAGGCAATGTTCAAGTCCTCCGCTATTTCTCTGATGGTTAATTTGGGGTTATTGACCAACATTTCTTTTACTTTATCAATTTTTTCACCGACTTTCGATGTCGATGGTCTGCCACTGCGTTCATCATCTTCGATTGACTCACGACCACTTCTGAACCGCTCGTGCCACTGGTAAACGACCGTTTTTTTAGAGAATCGTTGCCGAAACACTTTTCCAACATTTCCAACGTCCGTGCGCCCCTAAATCCGTTTTTTACGCAAAATTTAATACAAGTTCGTTGTTGCAAATTTAAATCCATTTCTGAAATTGTAAAAAATCGCCAACACACACAGAGATAGATGTACTCTTGGCTACGTAACTTTTGCAAATGTCAAGTTATGACACTAAGATTTAAAGGGAATATCAACAACAGATGTACCAATTTAACAAAAAAACAGAACTCAAATCGGAACGATGGGAGCGCCACACGGTGGTTATTCCGGGAACTTTTTGATCAAGGTAGTATATTGAGCAATTTCTAATTTCACATTGAACTGTATTTGTTAAATCAAATTGCGGATTGTATAAATATCCTAAATACTTTGGAATTCGTTCAATTCTTGGGCATTCTCTAAGCCTGATGGATAGACTTACCGGAAACTTATCAACAGACCATGGCTTTTCATGATCATTGTAGTCACAAAAACGATTATCATGCCGTCCAGAAAATATCTATTATTTTAATCGAAAGTAGCCCGCTCTGTTTAAGTGTATTCTTATATATAAGGTCACTCTTTCGATAGTAATAGATCATTTTTCTAACTTTAGTTAATCCTGTCAATTAAAATTTGTAGAAACGAGTTTATGAATTGGAGAATACGTGAATGAAGGATATACAGACATATGTATTGACAACAAATTTGTTCGGAATAATTACCAATGAAACAGTAATTTCTCTTTAAAGGTATGAGATAATTTTAGAAGTAATTGAACATTACCAAATCACCTAAACCTAGGCATGTTACCATTATTCCACTATTCTTACTCTCGCATATTCCAGACGTCGTTCAATTAAGGTAGTGTGATCACATTTCGACAAATTTTCGTATTCTATGCATCGCATGTAATTCATCGCAAAATCCAGCCGGCATCTCCATCATCATCACGACCTATTAATTTGAGGATTGGTTTGTAGTCCTGTCCCGATAATCTCTTCAATCCCTGATCGCACCTTACAGCAACCGTTTCCATTACCTGCTTCTCGTAGTTCAACCTACTCCTTCACGTGTGTTTCTTCCACTCCATATTTCCATCAATTATAATATTCAGTAAACTATCTTGCCCCAAGATATATCCAGTCAATTATGCTCAGCATTCTTCTCTAGAACCACATTTCCATCACCTCCGATTTACTTTCCTCTATTGCTCCTATTGTCCAATTCTCACATCGGTAAAAAAATATATTCCGTATACGTATAGCTCTTAACCAATCTCTTCCTTATATCTGTGCTAATACTGTTTACCGTTGGTAGTTGTTTCTTCTCACTAGTAACCATACTGTCTAAATAGTAAAACCCTTCAATTTGCTTCAGTGTGTCTTTTCCTGGCCTTACTCGAAAATGTTCTACCCTTCTTTCACTGTAGACTTTAGTTATAAACTTGTTTATATCACCATTTATTGAAAATGGTTAAAGGTGTATTTTTATTGAAATCTTTATAGTAATGCGTCCGATGAAAATTCGACTTTTTTACATAGGTCTAATGGGAGAAGGACAGGATATGCGCGTGCATATCTCATTAGAGATATTTTAATCAAATGAAATGATAATGTGATTTAAAATCTGACTAAAGGTGTTTTTGAATCGATAATAAATTATCTGGGAGAGGTCTATAACTCGAACGTCAATTGCGCGTTAAACTAATGGAAAACCAACAATTTGTAGCAGTACGCAAAAAATTATCCTTTGGCCTATTATTGCGCTTGGCAACACATATTTCAGATGACGTGTGTTCAGATGAGAGACCACTATTTCATGCGTTAAAAGTGTACACGCACGTCGAAAAGATTGCCTCCCTGGGCTAAGATCAGGTACTTGGAATGTTGTAAAAAACTCAGTGCATATTTACATTATAATCATGTTAAATTGACTCATTTACCAATGATCAGAAGCTGAACTACGTCCGGTACATACTAAAGGTTTAACTAGCATTGAAGTTCATAAAAAGTTTATTGGATCAATAATTTTGTCGGAAATCATTTTACTTCGCAGTCCCAGTGCTCAGCATTACAGTACCTGGTCATGTACTATCCGATGAGCAGTTTAAATAAAGTTAAACATTAAATATTATGTGAAAATAGAAGAACAAGTTCGCTCGCTTCCTTTTGCGGGATAATAATTGCTGAGAAGAAATATTATCGGTTGAAGATACGTCTTATTTGGGAATTACGCAAAGATGTTTCTGCAATCATCAATCTCCAATTGCAGCCACCAACCCATTAGTAGGATTGTACAAGTGTTATATCAAATATAAGAAATATAGTAAACAATACTGATCTGTTGGTAATGGAAGATAGATATGGTTCGGAGAATAGTGAGGAAGGAAAATACACAACTGGTGATTCTTGCAAAAAACTTGCGATTCTATGAGTAGGATCGCAAGAAATAGTCTAGGGGGCATTGTGCAAGCAAAGTTAACTCAATCAGAATAAACGATTTCCGACGGGAAATGGTACTTGCCTGATTAGTGATAGTGATAAATAGATTAGTGATTAGTGATAGATATTTTACTAATGCGCACTATCACGATTCTTTACTTTGACTAAGTGCAACTCTGTGAAGGAGATGAGGGGCCATGGAAATCTAATTCTGGAGAAGGAAAAATAAAGAAGTTTTTCGGAGATGTAGTGGGGGAAGAATAACATTAAAGATATGAGGAAGAAATAATCGGGACATATTGTAAGGTACATAAATTTATCGTAGAACTTAAAAGAAGACATTTTGGAACACATACGAGATAGATTCCGGGGGTGAATTAAAGGTAATAAGGTCATCAATGAAGTAAAGAACCCTGATGGAAGAGAACAGGATTACTCGGAGAGTTACATGAAACGAATTCGATAATGGGAGGATGATTGTGGGATGTTTGAAGTAATTCTTTCCTTTCAATTAAGCTTCAAAATACTACCTGTGCAGTCCATTATTCTTATCACCTTTGCCTTAGAAGTTATCCTTCGAAACTCTTTTTACACGCTATCTCCCTCCTTAATGGCAATGGTCCCCGTTGTTCCCCGCCACCACCCTCTCCAGTTCCCCGATAGTAAGGTCAGCAGGTTCAAACCGCAAAGTTTAATACCCTTCCCACAATTTCCGCCAAATAAATGCGTTATTAGCACGGATCGATCGAGCTATCCCGCATCCTTTGATATCGTAGGTCCACGAAAAGGTATGGGTGACCCATATGAATGCATCCTGCGAAGAGAGGTTCGGTAGAGTCGGGCGAAAAGAGTATTTTTTTATATTGTATTTTTTTATTTCACGGCTTTACCCTTCCTTTACTGCTCACCCCTTGAAGGCCTAGGTCGGGAGTCGACAACAATGGACCCCCACGGAGCAACCCGAGAGAGACCCAGGCGGCCGAAGCAACAATGGGGGGGTTTTAGTGTCGGGGGGTGGGGAGGGTGTATAGGTAGAGGGGGTAAGGAAATGGGCAGAAAGGGTGTCCGGAGCATCTGCTCCGGGGGAGTTGTCGGATGGGGGGGGGGGGCGCGGGGATGGGACAGGAAGGGCAAGGGGAGAGAATGTGAGAAGTGTGGACTGAGATGGGTAGGGGGTGTTGGGAAGGGTGGAATGGAGTAGCCGGAAGGATGTTATAACTTAGCACAGGGGAAGGGTGGAAAATGGGGTGGGAGTGTAATAAAAAAAATCTCAATCGACGGAAGGATCCAGTATATTTACTTTTCCTAGTTTTTTCTAAAGTGATTCTTTCTGGAAATACGATTGTGATTCAGGCGGAGGTGGAAGCACGCTCGCGCCGAAGATGAAATAGTGGCAGCGATATCTTTGGGTGGATTCTTCGTATGCTACATGACTGACCAACTGAACTCATTTTATATCTTAAGCAATTGGGAAATGTCACCGTAAATTAATCATATTGCTAAATAATGGCTTTGTCTTTCGAATTCATGCCGTTAAATTGCCTTCCCAAGCTACAAATAATGTTAATATAAAAGTGCCAACGGGATCCAATGCTTCGAGTGCGTGCCATACTACGAGTAGTATCGCGCAACTTTGGAGGAAACTAACCTTGTATTATCATAATATTTTATTTCATAAAACCGTCCTTGTTGTATGATTAAAACACTGCACCACCTGAAGGGAAAATATGTGATGTGAACTCATATCATTAGACGATCCTCGAAACTAGTACTGTGCATATTTAATGAAAAGTGCATATTTTAAAATTGTATAATGTATATTGAAATTAAAATCAATATTAACCACTTGCAATACATTAATTATCATATTTTGAAAATATTACTCAGGGTGAATATTTTGTTGTTTTTGCTCGATGTGATTTCTCATTGTAGACTTCACCGAAGCATCATCATTTAGACCTTTCTTTCATCCCTGTGTCGTCCCTGAAGTTGTCTTACGGTAGTCTATATGCTCTATTTGTTCCAGTGCTGTAGTTATAATATGTATTAAAGGCCCGAAACACGTTACTTCAATGATATAGGGACGAACTTTCACTGAGGATGCAAAACGAGAAAACACTTCAAATATGGCTCCCAAGCCCATGCTATTAAAAAGATTCTGAGTCAATCGATTTAGCCGTTGGATATAGCAAGCCTTTGAGCCAGAGGTAAATGAATAGGATTTCGATATCACTGTTACACGTAATTAATGATGAATAAATTAATCTCGTAGAGGCCAATCATTATATACCCTTTCCGATGTTAGCCTAACTGCTCTTTTGAGAAACCGTCGCTAACAAACATGATATATATATATATATATATATATATATATATATATATATATATATATATATATATATATATATATATATATACTCCCAGTTCGTCAGAGATTCCTTTGGCTAAGATGTGAGTTTAGAATTTCAACGGTATGTGTGAAATAGAAAAAAGAATTTCTTAGACTAGAGCGGACGTAAACATTAAGGAATCCCGAGGTAGTAGCATGTATGGAGATTTCCTGAGGGAGGTTGGATAGGAAAAGCTGATTAGCTTGAAGACTTCTGGAAAGAAAGTTAGTAGGCGGTACAAATTGTAACTTGGGGAGTTCGAAGAAAAATGGAGTGTTAATTTTGCTGGTTTTATAATTAATGCGTCTGAAGGTTTTACTTTGAAAATCGCTTAATAATATAAGAAATTGATTAAAGATAGAAGTTTATAAGTTTGTTACACGTGTAGTTGCAGCGTTGCTCTGGGAAAAAATTATCATATAAACGCCTTTATCAATGAATATTCTGTATAAAATTCCTTATCTTATTTTAATTTTCATCATTGGAAAAAATTAAAAGGGCTTAATTTATGGTAAAATTGATTTTCACAACAATTAGGGCCAATGTTAAATATTTTCTGAATTGAATAATGTTTATAATCCCGCTGAGGGTACAAGTTGTGGACTGTGGTGTCATGCCTGCTTGCTCTACCGTATTTACCGCTATTAGTTGCTTAGTCACAGTGCACTACCATTTAGGAGGGAGTAAAAAATATATACTGCATTGGATACGGCTAAGAACAAGGATCTTCGATTAATTAATCCATATTTCAAGAGGTTTACTTTTCATTCTTCGTCAATTTTATCCCGTCTGTTGCCAATTGGCAAGATAGCTACACAGGGACGATGGTGCACATAGGCCCAGATGCAAAGTCATTTGCCTGCTGTGCCCGAAGTACCCCTCTGCTCACTCGGCGACGACACAACCAGTTCACTTTCCTATCGTTACTTTCGCTGTGCCCCTGCCTCTCTCCTTTCCCCCTCTCACCCATCCTCCTCTGCCCCTCCGTTCCCGCCCCTTCCCTACCCACAATGCCCCACGTCACCAACAGGAGCCCGTTTGGCGGTGGTGGTGTTACGCCGGGTTCGGGAGGGGAGCGGCCGGGTGACGCGCGCGCATGCGGATGTGTTCAAAAGAGGAGTGGTGGCAGAAGGAGTTTGGCGGGGTTGAGGGAAAAAATTAAGACTTAAGAGGAGGGGATGATTGCCGAAGGGGTGGTCAGAGTTCAGATTTTCACCCCGGAAGTGCTAGCGTTAAAGGTGGCCGTCCGTTTACATCCTGAAATTTTAATTCTGGAGTATGTTCCAGAGCATGTATAACACAGCTCCCATTTACCCCGACCAAGGAGAATCTTTCCAATGTACAGTTTTTGTTTATGCACGATTTGTTTGTTTGTCTGTTTTGCTTGTTTCACATTTCCCGCTCATTCTGCTTGTTTGATCTACATCTCGTGTGTTGAATTTTCCTCCCTACCCTCAACCAAATTGAACTATTACGTAATTTTTTTTCAGATACTTAGTTCAAATTGAATTTCATGCATATAACATGTGTTCTCTGAGACATTTGGTCTCTGATTACTAACCATTTTACATGATCCAGCCAAGTCTTCTTCCAATGTCACATTAGAGAGCTGACATGCTAGAGAGGACACATTACAGGCTGAGATAAGGGTATTATTGAATTTTTGTATTAAGTCAAGCAGGCCCCAAGCAAGTATTATAGCGTATTTGGACTTGTAGTCTTTCCGAATTTCCAAATAATTTTATGTTTTATAAAGCAGAAATATATTTTATACATTTTGAATAGTTTAGTTTTTTCCTCAAAAAGAATTTCTTTTATATCCTTTTATGACCGGCTGTATGACTCGTACTTAACTTCTTCCACTACCTGGAAGCAGCGAATTTTCCGTTCTGTATTCTCATGGAAGAATCCCGCCACTTATTTTATATTTCGATAATTTTCGCAATCGTTGAGTGGTGTAAGAAAACCTTGGTTTTTTTGGGAGTTCTCTATTGCCCTTGAATTTATGTACCTACTACATAACAAACTTTGAGAACTGTGCAGTTACTTAAATATTTGTAGAAAGATATCTGAGGTTGGGCTTAAAATTTTCATCCATTTAATTCTCCTACTCATGCCAATTATTATCATACACAGTTTGCCGTCGTCATATAAGGCATGTATGAGATTTAAGTATGAGATTATGCATAAAATTTAAGTGCGATTTCTTTCTTTCAATAATGAATTTCACTTCCTTAGACAGCAGGAAGCCGAAACGTATCTTCGGGGGAATTATCCAAGCCAAATTAGGTGTATCCCTCGATTGAAGTAATACGTTTTCCATAGTGAAAAAACACTCTAGTACGATCTTTAAAAAAGGGTATATAAACCAATTAGAAAGAAATTTAACCGAGGAGTGGGCTTCTGAATTTATTCCACAGAAATTGAAAAAGCTTTCTTTCACTCCATTCTTCAAACTTCATTCCAACTCATTCAGACTTCCGCTTCTCTATTGCGTTTGATTGCACATGAAATGGGGTTTACAGTGTGATGGACATTTTCTTATGGCATTAAATCACCAAAGATGATAATCAACTTTTGTCTTCATCTTAAATATATACATCCAAACGTCTACGTCACTCAATAGATAAATAAACAATGCATTTTTTTATTGAGGCGAGTTTGAAACAGAAATGAGTCCAGCTGCGATCAAAAGTAAAGGATTGCAACTAAATATGAGGAAAATGAAAAAACATACAAATTATTACCATGATTGTAGATAACATAGATTCGAACGCGTCAGTTTTACCTGTATAAATTAATTTTGTTCACGTCTTAATGCAAAACCATTAGGAAATTACCGACGTCTTCATATTTTCTTGAATCCCCTGACACAGTAGCGATTGGGGGTTTGCGTGTTTCAGTAATGTCATTAAACAAATGATTAAAGTTGAAATATAGCAAAGTGAAAGCATTATAGCATAAATTAAAAAGTTTAAAATTTTCATTTTTCGTTTTTTTGTCAAATATGGTTTGTTGAACCCACTGCACCTTTTGACATTGTTTCGACCAGGTGATCATCTTGCCATCACATTATGCGTGAGATTGATGTTCATGTCCGCTCATAGTGAAGGAATTCTAAAAAGAAATCATTCAAGACATTTGCAGATACAATTTATCCTTCTCGGGAGAGGCTTAGCGCATATATTAATAACTCCAGGTCTAATCCTTTACCCACATGGTCATGATTATTCATTACAAAAAATTCAAATCCCATCACCCAGTCAGTATCATCGTTGGTACTCCTTTGAGGTTTCCTCAATCCCTTGCATTATGCAGTTTCTTACTCCGTAGGCATTTCCTATCCGGAGTGCACAGCAGGGAGGTCGAAGGAGACGGCAGGTTGGGTCTGGTGGGGAGGGTCGGGGGTCAGGGGACGCGTGCTGCACAATGGAGGGAGCGGAGGCAGTCGAGGGGTGGGTGGAGTCTAGTTCGGTCAGTGCGCGTGGGGTTTGTGTGGGTGAGAATGATGGTCTGGCGATGATGGCGGGAGTAAGTTTTCGATGTGCCGAAGCGGTAGTGGGATCTTGGAGTTCGAGAGATAATGTGATGAGTTGCAATTGCCGCTTGGGGTGAGCGCAGCAAATGAAGGGAGAGGAACCATGAAAATAAGTTGTTTTGCCATGGTTTTTTATTGCTCTTTAATGCGTATAAAATATTTCTCAGTCCTTGGAAAATGTTGATCCTCTGTTGACTTTGTAAACTACTTGGTTATTTGCTTTATGTGCAGTATATAGCCATCTATGCATATGGCTTAATATATTTAGCTTTAAATTATTCCATGAAAACATCCCTGTGAATTTCTATAGCAACTTCAGATTGAAGTATCATGGATCCATTCTGCAGTAATCTTTTTTTAACGTATGGGTAAAAATATTGAAATTAATTCAATATATTTTTTCTTAAAATTAACTTAGATTATTATAACTACCCCTTATTTTATTGATTGTCGGATGAAGTTGGGAAATATAAATTGACACATTCGAAAAATCTTCATCGTGGAATTTTAAAACACTTTTAGATTTTTTAATGTGCGTCATTTGCTTTTAACTAGTTTCTGTATGCCTATTTGTGGTGGCCTATGTCTCCATTTCTTTCAGAATTGGAGATCACATCATGCTATTTAATTACGAAGCTGTTGAATTTCACTTTCTTTTTACCTCATGTAGAATTGGGCTTAGGCATGTATATTTCATGAAGGACAAAAATTGTTGTTGCTTTAAATTAGAGATATCCATCCGCTTAATCTAAAGAGTTCTAGCACTCTTAACGAACCGTATAGTTTCAGGCCTAACTATGTTGAAATTTTCCATATTGGAGAGAAATGGTAATGAACAATGGTTCATGAAAGTAAAACCGAGCATCAATAAGTCAAAATATCAGTACTCAGTGAATTTGTCTGAGTGCACTAAATGATGTGATTTCCATGTGAAGACATAATATGAACCCTGGTGCTCTTCACATTGCACATTACAATTAATGCCGCGTATAACTTCTTATGTAAATATTATTCGAATATTTAGAGATCGAGAGGTGAAGGCTGTGGAGCACACTGCAGTTAGACGGGAAAATCGAAATGAAATAACCGAAACCACGATGGATGTAAGGAGAGGGAAGTGCGGGGTGGTGAAAGTTGGGGAATATCTGCGCACGCGCCATCGGGCGTAGGTATTCTCTACGGTACTCCACCTGCCCTCAGTGACGAAGCGGAAACGGCCGCGCGGGGTGATGGATGAAGGATGGTGGATGTGCAGATGAAGATAGCTGATGGGAGGGGGAGGAAAGAGGCGTTATAGGTCGAGAAGGGTAGGGCGGAGAGGGAGTTAGTACGAAAGAATTGGGAGTACTTAACCGCATTAGAAAAAGGGTAAAAAATGGTCCTAAAGCAATGATTTTTTTGTACTCGAGGAGTCAATAGCGATACCATAAAATCGACCAGTCGTTCCAAGGAAAATAGGGGTGACAGTAAGCGGCTGCTTTTCGCTATCATGACGGTCTCCTCCAGTCGGGAAAATTGGCTTGATTTTTCATCATAGTAACATCAGCTCACAAAGCAGCACTCCCTGAGATAGGTCACGGTTTGGTTCATTAATCATGACACTAACAACCGTTGGTCGAAAATGAACTGCCACACCTGCTTGCCTATAGGTTTAAGTGAGCATGGCCTATTATCGATTTCCTTTTATAAGATTGAATGGAGGATCAGCGGTAGATCCTAGAAAAGTGAGCACCATATTTGGTTGGCTAAGTTAATGTTATGATGAGTTGTAGGGTAATCACATTTTGAACTAAAGGGAGTTATTTTTATCACCTTCTACTTAACATCTTACGATGCTGTCTCTGCTGAGGATTCCAATCTTAAATAGTGGTTATTACCATATGAACCTTCCCAAAATTTTGCGGCCGTCCACGATCATACTGATATCGCTGATGACGAATGACGATCGCCACACGCTCCTCCGAAATCAAGCCTCACTTACAGGGACGAGATACCTGGCCGGAGGTGATATTAATCTATAATCACATAATCCATAGGTTCATATGAATGTATCTGTAAGCACGGGGGAAGTAATGCCGAAAGAGGGAGCACAAGGAAAGCACGAAATATAACCGAAAAGTCAACTGGACTGAGCACGGATGTTGTTTAGTGGATTCCAGGCACATATCCGGCTGCAACCTTTAGGTATTCCCAGATAAAACCGAGTCGTGGGCTTTTTTGTGCACCAACATTTCTTGGGACACCCCAGAGGGCAAAGTAAAAGTATGAGGTGAATAATAAGTACCCATACATATCAAACCAACATTGAGATTAACTTTTTTTGTTATTACTGAATGCACAGGTTAAAACTAGCTGCCAAATGATATGTGGGTGAGTGAAAATTCCGCGACTGGAAGAAGCGAATACAAGATATTGGTGGCCTCTTTCACATGTTTCCTCCTTCATTCAATGCTTTTATATCCATGGCATATTGAAGCATATGGGGCAGTATTCATATCACCAATAAAATGCTATCGAACAGAATATGCTGTTTCTGTCGTCAAAAGAGAGATGATGAGAAAATTATTAGGCTGCTGTTTGTCAATTACTGTAGCTCTCTCAGATGCTGTATTACATTACTACTGTCCATAGACGCAAACAACAGGGTCAAAGTCTCAAGGGGGATGAAAGATCAATGAAACTTCATCATAAAATATTGCGTTCTATAATCTTCAATACCTTTCTCCAGGGTTGCCATTTTCTTCCACGAAATATGTTTGGTGGATTTTGAAGGCCCGGTTAACAAAATAAATCATGGCATATTTTAAATTAAGGAGGCCATCAAAAATCCAGGGAGAGTCGCGCTGTCGATTACCACATTTACGTCCCGTAAAATGATAAATAATTGATTTAAAGAAAACGTCCTCAAAAATTTCACTGAGAAATCGCATTGCCAAAAATCATTTTAAAACACATCTTAAAGGCAATTACTAATGTGATGCAGCAATGAGTTTTGACAGCTGTGTTAATTTTTGGGCAGAAATATGCTGAAAATGGTAATTGAATGAAAACTAACATTTCTTTAAATTGCTTATTTTATATTTGATATCATAGACAACTGTTTTACCAGCCAATAGTCATTGTCATTAAAGTATTAGTGATATTGTGAGCTTTTTAGCTGTTTATTTATGTCAATTAAAATATAAAAAAACGCACGTTCAATCGGGTGCTATTAAAGCAGTCTTTATTCCCTTTGCGTGTTGATTTGAATACGGAACGCCCAACACCATTCACGCTAACTGAACTATTGGAGTACTTTAAAGAGCGTGCTTCAAAATGTGCTTGTAAAGTTTCCTTCAAAGTCGCATTTGATTTTTTTGGGCACAGGTGCTCTCGGAATATCTTTCATTATTGAATTTCCGCCCGGATGTCGCCCTCAGGAACTTCTCTCTTCTTCTTCCCGATCGTCCTCCTCCGCCTGATTGGTGACTCAGCGCGTCATCCTCGTCTCCACCCGCTACATACAGATCTTCTATCTCCTCGGCGGGCATGGCGAGGTGTTGGCATGACGTCTGCTCTTTCTCTTAAAGAGATTGGACCTGAAAAAGATTGGGTGAGTGAGTTATCAGTAATATCCTATTAAAACAACCTTGACCCCTGACAACAGTGTGTTTTCAATTTAATACCATGAAACATCTTAAAACTATCCATTCACGACAGCTCTCAAAAGGTTACCTCGGTCACGTATGACACGCCTTTTAATTTAGAGCATTTAGCAGCATTACAAATCGCATTGTCGTCCTATTTGCGGTTATAAAAAGCACGTTGTGATATTTTATTTCCGGCGGAAAATCTCATAAGCTTGCGTGGAGAAGACTAACATGGGGTGTTTCAAATCTTAATAAATTTTCAATTTTAAATGTTTTAAACAGATTTTAGGCTTCCTGGTTCATGCCCGTACTGCGGAGCATAATCAGACGATTCGCGGTCAGAGTGACTTGGATGAATTGATCGCGAAATATGGCGTCCGTTGTGAAATCAGCACTATCAGCTGCAGGGACGAGTGTACACGCCGAGTTGTTCCCATGGCAACGACGGAGGCGTTCATTTTGTTGCCAGGGGAACTGCTTCAATCTTCCTTCGAAGCAATCCGTCCCGAATAGCTTCGTTAGGAATGAAAGAGGAAGCTTCAATTAGCCTTGTTGTGAAGTCAATTGACGGGGTAATAGTGAGTATATTGTGACAGTTATTACGCAAAAAATTGATACCAGCCTTGTGTAGGACTTAAGTATTTGCTGTTAAAGGAGCACGTGCGAGTTTTTCTTAATTTAATTGGTACTTTCAAGAGAATTTGGATTCATTCATCTCTGATCAACATTTTGAACAACATCATAAATTTGCTGCATTTTACGGAAAGAAAAAATGCAGTTTGTAAATTTCACTTCTTATTTTTAGGAAGTTTTTCTTCAGTTAAATTAACAAAGCTGCATTTTTTTCTCTCCGTAATGGACAAGTTCCACAAAGTCAAGCTTGAAATCATAAAATTTACGCTGCATATTAGTTTGTGATTTTATCAATTTGGTTTTAATGACATCTTAGGCTATCCGAATTCATAAAAATTAAGCCTCTTTACAAATGATGATTCAGGTACATATTTTCTAATGGTGAACTCCTATATTTGCAAAATTGCAAGTTTTTAACTGTATGACTCTCACTTGTATGTTATTTCTCTTTCTAAATATTTTTACGGTTCAACGCTTCTCTCATTCGTCCTTCGAGGAACCATAACCGCATACATCTCTAAATGATTTTCCAATTATTTCCCCAAGAGATGCGTAATAAAATATATGCACGGATAAATAGATGCGCGGTTTAAAATAAACGGACAAGCTGTGAAAAATTAAAAAAAAACCTTGGCATTAGAAAAACATTGGCCAACCTATCACAGTAGCGTAATATATATATAATAGTGTACAATAGTATGTATATATAATTTTGCGAACGAGCAAAAAATATTTGGAGGCGCCGGGTATCGATCCCGGTACCTCTCGCATGCTAAGCGAGCGCTCTACCATCTGAGCTACGCCCCCAGATGGTCTTCTGCAGGTCTAAAGCAAAATTCATTCTCACCCCGTCCTAAGGGTGACTGCCAACAAAGCCTGGCCGGGCTCCAACCAGCCCAAGCTCAGGATCCCGCTGTCTATGCTCGGCGTCTGGCAAACCTACTGGGCAACTTTCAGCAGCGCCTCTTATACCAGCAAACGGCTACTCACGACAATATCAATGGAATTCGATTCTTTTTAGCATAAATAGTGATTTTGGCCACGTTGAATCTTCTTGTATGAGAAAAGATCTCACGTCAACACAGCGCGTAATATATATTTGTGAATTGATCGCAGAACTCATTTTTATCGAATCTGTTATATCATCTAATCGCTTGATAACGAGTGTTCGGTGTATTGCGATTGGCATAATAAGAATGACTTTAGTATACGAAATAGACAATTTTCGTCGCAAGCAACCAATGATCGCAAAATATCGGGCTCTTTTCTAAAATTGCACGTCTGTAAATCATACAACTACTGGTCCTTGAGGTGCCTCGGTAATGTCTTTTGATTCAACCAGACAACACTGAAACATGTAAAATGTTGACAGTATGAGCGATCCGTTTCCAGTTAAAAAATAATTATAACATTTCGACAGTTTGTGCTTGAAATTGCAAACTCAATCCTTTTCTCTCGACTAGAGATTCATTTATGTGTATCGGCGTTTTCTGTATTTTTTCTCAAATGTAATAGTCATTTGGGAAAGATTTCTTCCCTATTTTTCTGGTCCAACATTTATCTAATTTTAAATGCATTATTGTCATTAACAATGTAGACGACCGGTCAAAGTAGGTTTGCAGGATGCAGACTGAACTGCTGCACTTATTAGTTGCCTATTAAGTCTGACAAGCTATTATATCTATTAAGACACTAATATCGACTTGCTCTACTAAAAACGTTCCACAACTCCACATGCTTCGTACCTCCCTTCATTCCGCTCAGCATGCATATTTTTTCTGCTCTTGCTTCGCTCTTATCTATAACTCTCAAGTCTCTCCTCTGCCAGTCTTCAACCTTTCATTGCCACACAAAAGCTCAGTATCCAATTTAACTGGCTTCCTTGAATTTATGGCAGCAGACTTCTCTTCCTATCATGTCCAACATTTACTTTGTTTTTTCATTTCGCCCAGTTTACTTTTTCTGCTCTCCTGGACTCCCACGTGTCAAAGTGCTCTAATCTACATTAATCCTCTTGTTCCAACGACCAATTCGCAGATATATACGACTTACGCACCATCGAAGTTCCTACTGATCTTTGATTTGCATCTATACGTAAGAATATTGTCCTAGAATCCCTAGTTTAATACATAAATAATATATAATTGATAAAAAATGCTATATTTTAATTCTTTTTATTCCGGAGAACAATTAGGAAAAACCTGAAATAAAAGAAAATTCGTTATAATGAGTATTCACCAGGGAATTATGAAGCAAAATCTGCACAAGGAGTATGATTCCACACTAACTATTTTCATTTATTTACTTATAGTGTTCCATCAATAAGATTATACGAAGAAACATTTGAGTTGAAACAAATAGAATCTTTGACCCGGATTCGGACTGTTCTTAAACAAAATTGTTACGCTTTATGTCAATAGATTCTGCACACCGATAGGCAACTACACCTAGGAATAGGCATTGTGTGCCGCCATATAGATGTGTGATGGGAATCGACGGCATTCATCAGGGAATGGAAGCGTGGTTGAAGGTGATGCGATTATTATACAGTGGTATAGCGCGTTAGGGTAGAGTTTTGATGGACTCTGGCAATGCACAGCACTGTATCCCATTAAAATACATATCTTGATGAGAAGTACGCCACAATTAATGCGTACATATTTATAAAAAAACTGGAAATTAAAAAGTAAGGCAACTAAAATAATTTTCTTAGTGCAAAATAAATCAACAATTTTTCGCTGGAATAGGAATTTTATAATAAAGCACTATTTTTTTGTTGAGTTTCATTTTTTCAATTTCCTTGTATTATTTTTCACGTCTACCTTTACGTATTAGGGATTTGCAACCCTGCTCGGGATCAACTGGCACACATCCTCTCTGTGATTATGATTTTTTAGAGTTTAATTGAAATACACGAGCTACCAATTGTCTTCATGAAACTTGGCCTTCGGCCAGGTTTAGATTCAAATAAGTAATATGAATGGTGAAAACAAAAGGCTAATGGGTTCCGAATATAAGAAAAATATGTACTAAATAGGCGAAATATTCTGAAAAAGGTTATAAGTCATCATGTAGCAAGCTATTATCATTCTGATGTTTTAGCTACCCGGTGTTAGATTGTTCTGAATTTTGTTTAATAAATGCATGTGTTTTACTATAACTTTGGCATTAAATTAACATCTATATCATAATATTCTTCTACAATAGAAGTAATTAGCCGACAGGGGTGTCGGGCAGGGGGTCACTGGGTAGCAATCACGGAGCTCACTCGGTGATTTAGACATTTAACTTGGGAGAACGGTTCATTAACTAGAAGTTGGAATGAAATTGTCTTCTGTCGCATAATCTATTGATATTATCGCCCACGCTGAATGAAAAAAAGAAATATTTTAGGTTTAATTATGTATTTTTCTTTGAACTGTGGGTTTGCTTGCCAATATATTTTGTGCTTAGAAGTTTCGCCTCAGTTTCTGAGTTATATGAGCAGGATTGGTAATTTTCCATTGGGTGCCAGCATTTTATCTTCATGCAGCTCAAGGCTCCCATATGACATGCTGTAATAATTGCTTGAATAATTCTTTCAATTTGCATATATTTTTCATGAATTTGGCTAATTTGGAGAAAGTCCTAAATGATTTAGGTGAGTTGTAACTAATGAAGAGCAAATTACTTCAATGGAAAAAGTGATAAGGCGTGAGCTCTTGTCATTTAAATTATCGACACGTGTTCTGCTCACCGTTCTCCTGAAACAGAGCTATTAGAAGGCATCAAACGAGCTGCGGAGAATGATGGATGTGCACCAAAAATCACAGATTAAATAGGGTTAGACGGAAATTTGAAAGTCATAATAAAAACTCTGAAAAAAAACACTCATACGCGAAACTTATTAATTGCATTCCTCTATTATCGGAAGATGAACCAAGGGTGTCGACAGAATATTTAACAAAGTGAAAACAAGACTACAAATGCACGTACAAAACACAACACACTTAACAACTCTAAGAGTCCCATAGACGAGACATTAGAAAAATCGATGATTAGATAATTGATGAAACGAAGTGTAGCGCATGTCAACTTTTATAAATAGGGCACTTACTCTTATCAGTGACGACTGCACATATATTAGAAAAATGGCAACCCCGTAGCACATACATATTTAATGTTAATAGAAGAGAAAATATCGGACGTCAGAGAAAGACGAAACATACATGCAGGCATACATCACACACTGGTACATGTATGCGATCGTACACCCAGACTGAGCAATAGACAACGAACCCGTCATCATAAAACAGTACACTTTCCAATTTAATTTTCAAAGTAAAATACCGATCCAAGTACAATTTCTACCTCCTTTTCTTTCCCCCCATCCACCCCCCTTCTTAACTCCCTTCACCGGCCCCTCAAACCTGTTAACTTCCCCCTCTCTCTGCCTGTACACTCACTTGACAGGGGAATGTGCAATTGGTTTTGCATCATCCAAATGTCTAGACCTAACCCACTAATCCCTGTTGACGGTTACCCTGTTGGCCGAAATATCGACGTAGGAGCTTCTCTTTCCCTTTTTTCAATGATGGGCGCAATTTTCTGATAATGATGAACTGCTCAAGGGCACTGAGACTAAAACTTAGTGCGTGTGCATATGAATTCCGGGAACCCGAGAGTTTATACGATTTGTGACCTACCGGCACCTGGGTGAAAGATGGCCAGAGCGATAAGCATGCTTTGTTGGGATGACACGAAAAATGTAACCTCCAACCCGAAACAGGAGTGCACTGGGCCCCTGGCCCGCCCCTCTGCGGTCTCTCGTAAGGACTTAAAAGGCCTAGAAGGGGACCCTTGTGCTTCTTATCTCAAAGGAGGATCTAGGGGCGCGTTTTGTATGCCCCAAAAGTTAACATTTTCTCCTTTTTCTGGCATTTAAAAATACTATCTATTTCGGATAAAAGTAGCAACCTTTTTTTGTGGCACCGGGTCGCTCAAAAAATAGTTTTCGAAATTATTTCCCTCTTACTTTCGGCTTATTGTGTTTCAAGGAGAAGGGTTCTCACCGAATGATAAATAGTTTCTTTTCCTTTTGTTTGCCGCACATTTTTTCGTTACGATATGATATTTTACTCGTATGGCTGGAATATTTTTATGGTCATTTCAGTAGTGCAATAAAATATGGAGAGCATGATGTATAAATTTTATTCTGGAAGAAACTTTTATTTTTTTTAAACAAGGTCACTAAGATTTAGGTGTATCTTTTTATCATTGCTACCCAGAAGAAGCAAGTTCAAGTGGTTGTGATTTTAAAAGAAAAAGATAAAAAAAAGATTTTAAGATAAAAGTCCTGAATTTTTATTGTTTGATTTGATGACTAAATTTAAGAATCCAATATAGTTATTTTACGAAATTTAGCATTTCTTCAGAATTAGAATTTCTCAGTTAAACCCAGTTTAGAAATTTGAAAAATAATGGTTTTATAAGTTCAATTAATTTTCATTTAACATCCAGTTTATAAATCCAATATGATAACTACTGAATACGGTGATATTAAATATGCAGTATAATCCATGTTATAGTCAGGGTTCGTTTTATTTCATATTTCCTTGCTGTACAGAATCGATCCATTCATTAAATGCACTCACCAAGAAAATTATGAATAAAACTTGTACATGTGTGCGACAATAGTGTCGTGGGTTAGAGAATGCCATAGGACGACGGATAAGCATGATTAATCACTCTCTGAATGAAATAATAGCATTCGCACTGCTTAATCGTTCCCATTGGAAAGAATCGCGAGCTCTATATTTTATATTCATGAAGGTCGGGGTTACACTTTGACGCTGTTATCAGTCAGGGAAATGTTCTTTCATGAAGCGATTGACCTTGGAAACAATTATTACGGCTGCCAAAGAGTTTCACGCTGTTTCTTAAGTATTTATTGTTAGTTTCTCGCCCCCTTGGAAATTAGTTTCTATAGAAATATATGAAAACGTGATACTTTGTATGAATCGTTTAGGCAGAAAATGTAGTCCTAGTATTGAATTACCTTATTTTTTTATTTTCCTGCCATTATTGGGTAAACCTACTACACTGACAATCTTAAAATATATTATATCTTATTTATTATTATTCAATTCATAATTAATTATTGCGTTTCATTGATTATCGGAACAATGCCGTCGTGCAAGTAAGCATCTGTATGTAACCATTGTTCCTTTTAGTATATTCCTAAAATCTAATCACGTATAATGCGTATTAGTTCGGTGTACCGAGCAATATTCTCATCTCTGAGCAGTATTTCCGGAAACAATCAAGCTCGTAGGTATGTAGAATTATATTTGTCTGCAAATTTGAATCTTCTCTCTGACCAACTGTAAATGTGTATGTGCGACAATGTTTATTTGGACTCTTGGAAGTTCTATTAGTCGAGGAACGGTTCTTTAAAACCATTGGAATTTTGAAGCCGTTCCAAAGGGTAGTTGATGTTGTTACTCAGGTACATATCTTGATCATTTCAATGACATTCGTATAATTAGTGAGCTTTAGAACTTACAGATTATTATTAAATGGGCATGTAAACATTGGCCTTTCAAATTGTTGTATCGATATTTCGTCAAATTATTCAGGGTTAAGAAAATTAATAATGAGTAAAATGAAGGAAATATGTAAGTTTTGTTTGATATATTAACCTCCAATTTCATATAGAATTTGCATCGTTTTGCAATGGACTTATATTTAATAATTAAACCCAACTATACATGTATGTTTACCATTTTATTATATTAAATGCACTATCTCTAGTATGAATTAAAATCGTTCGCATATGTTAGTGTTCTTCGTTGATCATGACACTTTCATTCTAATTTGTTGCTATGCCATTCTCTCAATTATTGTCTCTTGAAAGGGAAATTCACTTTCCGTTTATGAAATTTGCGGCTCATCTCCTCCGTTTCGGACTTCAATTGCTCATTAGAAATACTTGCATGCAGTTCTGTATGATTTCATGCAATCTGCGATATTTGCAGGCGATGAATTCAATTGGGATATGCCTTTCATAAGCATTTCTTCTCCAATCGCCTTTCCTTTCGGTACCGACTGAAAGTTTATGACTGTTAAGTTTCAATATTCCACCCTCTAACACGTCTTTGTTAGAACAAACATCTTAGTTTTCTTCAACGAGTGAATATATACAGGGTCCTTACAAAAGGTATCGGGACTGGTTCTAAAAATCAAAATTTATTGCAGTTATCATTTTAATTACCTAATAATCTTCAAAATACATTCCTCCTACATCGATACAATTAGTTCGGTTCATCTGCCACTCGTCAAAAGCCCGCTGGAAGTCGGTATCCGGAATACTGTTGAGAGCCTTTGTCATCGCCACTTGAACCGCCTCGATGGAGTCGAACCGATAAACTTTGAGCTCCCTTTTTACTACTTTATTCCCGTAGATTCTCATTAGGTAGGCAAAAAATATTGGACGAAATTCAAGCCTCAAAGTGGGCATTGTAGCAACTTTCTTAGCGACGTGTAAACTGAGTTTTCATGCGACTAGGAAATTCCCTGTACTAATTTGATGTACGAACCACTGTTTAGATAAACTGAAATCTTGAACATAGAATCGATCACCTAGTACACTTCGTTAGCTGTAGCATGGTAAACTATAACGTAAAGCTGAATCTCCACTGTGATTTGTATAGTTGCCTAAATAAATTGCATAATCTGGAGAGTTTCAGGTGTCTTTAGCCTAATGATCACCTCAAACTAAAGTAGGTACTGCTGTATAAAATACCTCAAGTGTACACAAAATCTCCGAAATCTCTATCCACCAAAATAATTCATGACAAGTATCATTGCCACAAGAGGCAGTGATCTAATGGATAGAGCGGCGAACCACTTATTGCAGAGTGCGGGTTCGATTCCGGTTGACGCCTTTGGGTACCCAAGCTTTACTGAAACCGTGTTTTTTCGGTTAGTAGATCTTCCTGGAGAACCACAGGTGGGACAACGAAAAGACCTGAACTACTCTAAATATTTTCGTTTCATAAGCCTCGCCGTACAGGGATTAGTACCAGTAGTAGAATAGTGGTACTTTAGTAGTAATACTCATAGTAGAATAGATGAGCTGTGCCCTCACCAATCAAATCAACTACTGGTTTACTAGTTTGGTTGGGTGATCATGGCATTAAATCGTCCAAATTACCTTTCTCTAATTTTTCTTGTTTAAATTTTTTTAGAGAAGCCGTGAGTGTATTTTTTTCAATTTCATAGTAATGGATTCAAGAGTAAGACCTATTTATATTGCAGTGGTTTTTCATATAAACAAACCAGCTTTCTACGAAGTTCACTGTTTTCTTCTTAAGTGGATTCTCAAATTGATCCCAATTACCTGCCACTAAAGTTGTTCAGTGCTATATAAATTGTGTGGAAAGCCATTCGTCAGTAGAGATCACGATTGTTTTTCATGGAATGGCTTGATAATATCTTACTGGGCAGAAAAAAAACTCTTCATCGCTTTGTTCTACCTTGTCACTATGCCCATCCCCACAAGATAAGGTCTCCGAACAAGATCCTTTTAGTGGAGACGATGGTGGAGGTGGCGGAGAGGGAAAGAACGGAAGGTTGAGAGATCTCGTTCTCTCGCTGTGGGACAGGTGTCGCGGAAGGATCTCCGACCAAGGGAGAACAAAAGAGGCGCGGCGGGGCGCTGAAACATGAAAGCACACGCAGGACACGCGCGCGCACGCGGAAGGCGTTTTTCTTCTTTTTCGTTCCAGTATTTTCTTCTTTATTTTCATGACACGCTTCGTCCCTACATCCTCCCGCACACTTTTTAAAAGGACCCCTCCCCTTGAACCGCAGGTAAGTAGCTGTTATTTCCTCCACTATCTTCTCCTGTGGAGACTTCGTTGGTTCCAACGGGAATATAATTTTCAAGTAGGGGCGGCTGATGGAGACCTTGTCTCGGATTTTTTATGAAGCACCTTTTTACCAGTTCTGGGCCCAGGAAAAATTTTCCTTTGTTTCCCACTTCGAAATGTTTTCGGTACTAACGAAATTGGATTTTCTGGATCCAATCTCCTCCCGCTGCTACCTAGACATATTTTATCACGTGAAACAGTATCATTATTGACTAGGCGTACATTTCCGCTGAATTTATCCTAGTATTACTCGATAAAACAACAAGCTATTTCGTATTGAAATGTAATGAAATAATTGACTTTGTAATTCCACACACTTTATTTAAAAAACACACGACCCAGGTTTCGACGTTGAACGTCATCATCAGGTCTTTTTTAAATAAAGTGTGTGGAATTACAAAGTCAATTATTTCATTACATTTCAATATGTTATGCAAATTCCACAAAGTTACGCCTGAGACAACAAAGCTATTTCGTGTTTTAAACTCTTGGCGAGGAAAATGGTTAGCATATCGATTTATCAGAATAGCAATCGTTGCCTGAAAAAGGACTGAGAAATTGCGTGTATTGAATGCATTTTTTCTACTTGATTTTGACGACTCAATAATTCACCTAATTATTGCGTACAGTCCGGACAGTTAGTGAACCTTAAGTGGGTAAGGTTTATGAGAACCACTGATCAAATTTATTTCATGGTCAACCAGTGAACATTATGTGTAGTATTATTTTTAAATGCACTGCCAGGTTATAATTAGAAGTCATTGGTGTCAGCAAATATCTCCTTACATCTTCACGTGAGTGGGCGCGTATTCCATCGGTTATTTACCACAAAGTGAGAAAAGTATGATGCCGATCGTTCAAGGAAATATATATAAAGAGAAATATGATTCATCTGGTATGCATATATTTTTAGTTAGCCTCGTGTAAATGTTTACGTTAATATGCACGAGTCGGTATACTATGCGACCGTATTACGCATGAAGTAACGGTAATAACTATAAAGCCAAGGTCATGAAGAGGTTTTCGTTACATTGGTGAATAAGGTTCCCTATAAGATACTTGAAATAGTTTCCTAGTCATTTAGTCAGCGAAAGATATTTTGTGTGGAATATTACAACGATAATTGATTGATAATTGATATTGATAATATTAATTTAACAGTTAAAACTTCCCACCATTATACATCCTAAAACCGTACCCTTTGGCGTTTATGTCAATTTTTTTACTACTTTTAAATTGACGAAAAATAATTCTTTCAAATGGCTTGAACGATTTTATTATTTGGGCCTATGACGGATTGAAAAGTTATGTGATAGAATCATTTTTGAAGCTTAATTCAAAGAACAGATTCCAAACGGTTTCGATGTCGGCAACCATGCCGTGCTGCTAAAGTCTTCGGAGTAAGCGACAACTGCTTCATCCCTCTTCAAATAAGCGGCATTAACCGGCTGTTATCCATCGGTGGCAGTCCTCAACCCTGGGCATCCGTTGGGTTGAAGAAGTAAGGAGAAAGGTGAGGATGTGCGTATTGTACTTGGTACCTATCGGCCGGTCTTTATATGCCGCCGGACTTGGGCCCACCATTCGCCTTATCCCTTGACCATTCTTCCGCCATTCTCGCCACCTTCATTATCCGCACTTCTTCTCCAGGCCCAAGGTGCGCTACGGTGTTAAATCCGTGCAGCTGCCAAGTTCCCCACTAACCTCTCGTGAGGTTTTTAATGGAATGGGAGGAGAGGGGAGGGAGGGTGTGGTGGCATTCCGTCTCGTGGTTTCCAGGGAAAAAAAGGAAAGGAGCTATCCGCGCTCTCACCCTCGCACATCCCATCCCCTGGGCACCTTTCCACTCTTTGACCAGTACCTTCCTGTTCCTTCTTCCATCTACTTCCCACGAAGACGGAGTGCTTCCTTCTCGCAACTATCTTCTCGTCGAACCTAAAAAAAGAGTGATTTTTCTGTGCGACCTTCCATCAAGTTCATTTCTTCTCGAAATCGAGACATTGCCATTACGACTATTGGCGAGTCGAGCAAATTGTCAGGCCATCCAATTACTGGTCGAAATCTCTGAGGTTCAAATCCAGGCGATGCTGAATTACTCTCAACCAGCACGTATTAGGTACTTAATTAAACTTTAATGCGCACAGTTTAGTCAGACTTGTGTTTCTAATGCTCCACGTTCTGAAGGCTTGAATGCTGATTCACGTCTTATCATTTGTTATCACGATTACGATGGGACCTCTCCCGTTAGAGAATATCAGAAAATTTTAAAGAATCCATATAAATTTGATATCATATGAATGAGAAATGGTTTAAGCTCAAACATAAAACATTTTAAATGCATTAATTTTTATTTTACTAATCAATAAAATACCAATTCAGCTGTATGCATGTATTACCTCTATGGAATCGTATTAATAGTCAAGTTAATGACCTATGTATTTTTCACCAATCAAAAACAGCAAAGTTTTGGCCTTTTAGAATAAATTTTACTCATGAAATAACATCAAGAACTATTACAATCACACGAAGCTCTAGGTTGAGGAAACCCTTCCAAGTGGGAATCGGTATTCCGATCTCTGGAGTAACTGGCAAGGAAGTTACCCTTTCGGAATCGAGACCAAATGCTAATTTTGGGGCCAATGAATTTGATTCTAGCTGCAATAATTTTTTATACTATTCTTATTTTTGTAAGCATCCACATATTTCTTTTGGACTTCTTCCGTGGGTTCTTTACAAACACATGAATTACATCAACCCACATGGATAATAACGTGGTTCCTACACAAACCACAGTAATTAGCCCGAAAGGTGGTTTGATAGGTGTGGGCAGAGCTCACCTATTACTTATCTCAACGACGGGTGAAATTCAGTCATCATGACAGGGGTGGCCAGTTCATTTATATTGGTCGCCTAAGGTTTACCGGAAAGACCTATCACTCGAAAAATCACAAAGATTAGGTGGAGTTTATGTTTGCCAAGAGGCGTCGCAAGAAATGAAAAGTTCAGCACATATTCTACATGGTTTATCCGAAAAGAAGTGGTACTGAGTCGATTCAAAATATTATTTCTAGAAATGATACATTCCCGGAAAAGTCTTCGAAGTAGCACTCTTATGCGTCCGCACACCGCTGCCAGCGGTTTTTCCAAGCCTCGAACGCCTTCTGGAAGGCGGCGCCCGGAATGTTGCTAAGCTCCCTCGTCACGGCCTGTTGTAACGCTTCCACCGAGCCGTGGTGACGCTTTTTCAGCACAAATTTGAGGCGGGGAAGAGGAAGAAGTCTGGTGGGGCATTGTCTAAAAAAATTGGATCCTCACTCATATTGTCGAGAAGCTCTTGGCAGGTTCGCGTGCGAGTTCTCCTATGCTCATCTTAGAGGACTCGCGGCACCAACTTCGCACACACCTTTCTCATGTTTTAGGTCACAAGTCGATGCGTATCACTTTTAAGGATGTAAAATTTATCAGAAACTATGCTATCTGCGATCCCTGTCCAAAAAAGTCTTCACTCTTGCAAGATTTTCGTCTTTTTATGAGGTCGAAGGGCGTCCCGAACAATCGGCGTCTTCAACGTCTTCTTTACAATCCCAAAAAACATATGTCCCTCAAAAACACCCAATATAGCCATAAGGTTATCACCATAAGCTGCTTTGAGCATGTCATGAGTCTCTTTCCCAGTAATACCCAATTTCTCGCAACATTTGATAGCGTACCGCCGTAACGAGGTCACGTTACAGAGGTTTCGCAAATGAACGGTCCGCACTCCGCAAAGTCAGGGAGCCAACAACCAATGACCTCCAGCCTTTCCTGAGACTCCTCTCCCTCGAACCCAGCCGGAGAAACCGCCACCCGTCCGTCCGTTTATGCGGGGAAAATATGTTTTAATACTTATGGGACAGAATTTGTATTCAATTAAATTCTGGACGCCTACGGCTCTACCTAATGCACCACCACGTCCCCTATATCGTGGATATAATTATCATAAAAACCGCCAATAAAATGCCAACTTGATTGGCCCTGAGAAAAGAGCGCATACCATATGATACAAATGCTGCGAATTCTAATCACTCCTTGATTATGCATGTCATGTTGTCATTTGATCAATTTTTGTTCTTTTACCTAAACCTAAAATCATCTTACTTGATTCGAATCGTAGCATGGTGTCACTTGAGGAATTTCTAAAATGATCGCAAGACATCCAATTCCATTGTGGGATGCGTACCTGTGGCTATTTGTGTTAGTAATACAGTGCCGCGCGTTATATACCGTGCTACCAGGTCAGCCAATAATTCTGAAAACAGTTTTGAACCTATGTTAAGAATTAAATGTGAATAACCAAAATTTATTTACAGTCAACGTTTATCAGCAGTCTCATTTTAGTGCCTCTATTTATCTCTAGAAGAGTGATTTTTACGCATTTTGCGTGCTATCTTTTCCATCTCATCCCACCCTTACTTTTTTCTCATCTCTTCTCCCTTTACATTTATTCAATTTTCATTTCGACATTTTCCATTGATGACCACCCCATTATGCCGTATCGTCTTTCATCATTCGTTCTTTCTTCATTTCCTCATTGCTCCATCACGGTGGATAAACGAGGGAATCAAGATAAGGATCTCGCCTTCCTCACGTGGGCCATTTTTCGGGAATGGTACCTACCCTCAGAGAGCCTCTCCAGGAACATCCTACGCTTCCTTCTCTCCCTTCACTTTCGTCCTGGGTCGTAGCAGTGATTTTCATTGAGGGGTCCGAAAATGCCCTCTTCCAGAAACACGAAATATATGAGCCTTAAGAACTCAGGGAAAGAATGGACAAGTCCCCTCCTCCTCATCATCCATCAGAAGAAACCTTCAGGCACAAATCTCTCGCATTCACCGCAAAGTGAGTCGGGGAAAATTCAAGAATCTCAGCACTTCGATTGGTCCCCGGTAGTAATTTTGCCATGGACTCTTATCTATTATTTGCCTTCACTTTCCCTGTTTCCTTTCTATTAAAGCTTGTTCATTTGCGTTACGTCTCAGTTCTGTTTCTGTTAAGAACTAAAAGCTATCACTCAGAGGATCTCATTTCTAATGCCAAAAACTAGAAAACGCTTGCCCGGTAGTTAACGACCTCATATCCCATAATCGCTAAATGAAAAAAATCTGTCTTATACGAGGCTAAGCCTTCTGAGAGAATTTTATTTTTATTTTTTTCTACTGCTAATAAGTATGGTAATTAAACTCAGGTATATATTTAATAACACACACGCATTGCGTAAATATCGGCTTAGTGTCCTATTGGAAATTGAAAACCTAGAAAATGAAATGTTTTGGTACTTCTCTTCCATGCCCGCAATTTATAAGTGACAAAGGAAAGTTTGCTCACGCCTACAGAAGAGATTTCTGCGTGTACCATCAACAGAGATTGTTAAGAAACAACATTATTTCCTTTCAAGTTGCTTTCCAAGGAATTAAACCATTGTCAATTATTACGATGGCCAAGGATTTGAACCTCGCCTCTGTCAAGACAAGTATGGCCGTGTTTGTTATAAATTTTCAACATTGAAGTTTACGGTGCGTTACGGCGTCTGCCGCGAATCTTAATTCCAAGGCATGATTTCTCCAACATATTTGAAGATTCACAGGCGCTTCTCAAGAGCTTCCATAGCTGGTACTCATGGAATCAGAATAAATTTAAGTTTATTCTTAGAAACTAACGTAACCTCTTTGGCACTGTGTGCGTACCATCCGACTTGTTAACCTTCGAATTGTGGAAAAGAAACCAGTATCCGGCCAGAAATCGATCGTATAAAAACAAAGGGAAAACCGATTGCCCACAAGGAAAGTAAATGATGTAACTTATGTTTCCATTTTAATTGGCTGTCAAAATCCAAAATATTTCCCCTTCCCTACAAAATTATTCGATTCCGCCAAAGTCTGGCCAGTTGTTTGTGATGGTCGCTGAGTGTGCGTCGGTTTCTGTGGTCCCCGGCGATCATTTTTCGCTCCTGGAAATTATAGCCCCTTCAATCCACCTCGTTTTTGAGGCTGAGACTCTTCCCACGAACAATTACTCTCCTGGAAGTCTTCTTCCACCACGATCATAATGGGGCCTAATTGGGAAGATATTCTTCCGGCGATCAAACAGATTGGATGGTAATTCGCCACCCCCCCCCCACACCCTCCCATGTCCTCCGACTCATTATAGAGCTCCTCGTTGGTTTTTCATTGGCTACTGCTCTCGTGTTGGCGGTCGCCGGAGTTATAGCCCGCCCGCCATCTTTCATGCGATCCCCAAGCTCCGGGAAATCCTAGGGACTTGGCAACACCGCGGGTGGCCTGAATCCCAGGGGGCGAGCAACGGAGAAGGTTGGAGTGTGGGAGGAAGAAGGGGGAGGGAAAGGGAATCTCCACCCCGCCCCTCTCTAAACTCCTGTGTACGGCGGCAAGTGGATGAAGAGACGAGGGAGAGGAATTGGTGGGTGGATGCGAACGGGAGCCGGTGGATGTCGCCCCGCTACAATGCGAGCGTTACAGGCCCTTCTCGAGATTCGGGCAATAATCGTTCTGAGGGGGCTCATCTCTCCTTTAGTATTTCCCCCTAGTGATTCCAGAATAATTTAGGTTCAGCCCTTATCGGGGTCTACATAGCTTATCATAGCTTGCATGGCTCGGAAGCTATAATGACATTGGTTAAATGCATTTTTCCCTCAGGAAAATAACTAACCGTTCTATGATACACTTCCTGCATCGATTTAATATACTTTTTTGATGAAAATGTGCAGAAAATTTCTCTCGCTTACTAGAATTATATCACATTTATTTAAAAAAAATGCGATTTGTTTAAAGGGATCAACATTTGTATTTCGGAACGTAAACATTTGGAAGCGTAATAATGTTTATACGAAATACGCTTATTGGTATTGGAGGTGTGCCTAAAAAAAGTGCGACTGATTAAATATTACGATGATATAAATATGCTCTAAGAGAGCTGCCATAGTGAATAGTGAAAGTATATTCAGATAATATTTATTCAAATACATTAAATAAATATTGAACCTCGAAATGTAAGCATTTGCGATTATCCTCTTATTAGTTAATAAGATGAAATATTTATTGCTAAAATTAGAGTTATAAATGTATTCATATTGGATTTAAAGAAATAATAGTGTATGAATTGCACATAGCTTTTGTATTCCTTTTTAATTCTTGCCACTAGTTGGATCGCTTGTCACTAAGGCCAATAATGTTTTGATTTAAAAAATAATCATCCATAATACAAATACGTCATTTGAATTCAATCAAAATTAAAGTTTCATACGCGACTTATCGCATTAATGAAATGAAGTATTTCGGTTACTGGGTTATGAATATAAATGTGAATGGTAAAGAAAAGACATAATTATCACGGCTCTAATTTAAAAAAAGAGTCGCACAATGATTAGTAACTCAGTAATTCAATGAATTTATTGATGAGCATAACGATCTTTAAGAACTCAGAATGAGTTTGTCATTTAGTTTCAAGAAAATCCTAATGGGTTAGTGGCATATAATGGTATGGTATGGCATTAGTATGACACTCGAATACTTATCAGCGTTTTGAAATTTTAACTCATATGCATGCATCAGGAAATATCTATATTCTTTCTAAAACATGTCATAGGAACTAAGTTCATAATAATTATCTCAAAAGATTGCATAGAATTATTTCTTTACTGTTACGAAGAATAAAGATAATTAATTGCCTTCCCCGGTACGGTTGCTGCATTCTAAAAATTGTGGCGCGTAATTGTGTCGCAATTCAGCATTAAAATATTAGTGTAAGTCATTTTCTTAGATTTCGCGAGCTCTTATCATGACGTTACCTTACGACTAATTCTTTTAAGCATGCACTTCATTTTTTTCATCCTACATTTCTTGATCAAATTTGACGAGTGATATTAACTTTTCTACTCATGTCAGGGCACTTGCTTATAAAGAGAATATTTAATACCGCATATCGATACTCCAGAATATGCAAAGCATTCAATATTTAAAGAGTAAACTACACCTAATACTTTTTGTTTCACATTGTCGTAAAATCTCTTAAAGAAAAACAGTTCTTTTTGCATGTAAATGATCCAAGTGAGTGAACGGTTATTACCGCTGTTGCAGTGTCTTATCCCTAATTGGATTCTTCCTCTTTTTAAAACAACTTTTTTGATATTCGTCATATTTTATGATAAACCTATCAATGAATGATTGGGTTAATATTTTATATCCCTAGTTTTAATTTCCTATGCAATATTAATCGGCACATGGTGATTCTTTGATTCGCTTTCCCTTTAAACGAATTATCTTTAGCATTAACATTTTTTCGAGGCACGTTATTTTGGATCAGCATGGGAATAACTTATATACATTTTCATGTTCTGGCTACGTTCGTTCCTTTGCGTCATTCCACATGGTGTCATAACCATATGATTTTTATGAACTTCATTGGTATAAGTACAAAAGTCAAAATCTTTCAATATAAATTGATTAGTTTGATGAATCACGAGCAATTTTTTCATGGTATCGGTATTAAAATCTCACATTTATCTCATTAGTTCTTACTCCGTGTCGGTTTCTGATCAGAAGCACTAGCAGTAGTTGGAATACAATGATGTCGTGAATTCGGAAATATTCTTATTTGAATCAATTCGAGAGCAGAAACCAATATTTGGGAGAACGATTGGTTATATTTTAATTTAATTAGTGTGTTGAAGTTGATCAACTATTCAGTGATATTTTGAAACTAAAATTTATATTGGACCTTAATGGTCCAATTGTTCTTTATATAGTCGCAGTTCCGATTAACTACGCTTTCGTCGCATTTTTAGTCTAATTTATAGAGGAATTCTCTTCGAGGAATGGGACCAATATATATATTCGCAGCCATAAATTGAGCGAACCGTATTAATATTGGAGCAATAATAATCCATTTTAGGTATTCCGCAAAGATGTTTGACATTGGAAAGAGGGAAGGCATCGGAGAAGGGAGAGGGTTATATAATTGCACTGCATTCAAAGTAAAAAAAATTACGATGCTCCAATTCTATTGAAAAAATTACTCTCCTTCATACACACACACATATTTATATATATATATATATATATATATATATATATATATATATATATATATATATATGTATATATATATGTATATATATGTATATGTTATATATATATTTTATATATATATATATATATATATATGTATATATATATGTATATATATGTATATGTTATATATATATTTTATATATATATATATATATATATATATATATATATATATATATATATATATATATATATATATATATATATATATATATATATATATATAAGGGCGTGTCGGATGAGTTTTTTTATAGCCGTGTTCCTCACTCGTTTCCAACGCCACCTCCGATACCCTTTTCATCTCCCTCCTCTCTTCGCTCGCTCGGGCATTCTCTCTCCATCTTTCTCCTTTATCGCCCACTCACCCCCTCCTTCCCCCACCCCACTCCTTCCCTCTCTTTCGAACTTCCTCTCCACCACTTTTCAGCGCCATTTTAGTAATCCACTCCAGTGCTGCCCCCCGGTGAGCCGCGGTGGTTGGCGGTAGTTGTGCGGCTCAAGTGAGGAACAGGAGTTGTTGGGATGGAGGGGGGGACTGGGGGTACAAGGGGGGGAGGGGGAGATGTGAGTTACGACTAGCACTATGGAGGAGGGAGCCCAGCTTCCCTTCCAACCCACCCTCTCTTCCTCCTCTCTAGCGCCCTCCCTCTTCCCACCCACCCGATCTCCCCCATTCCCCCAAGCTCACCCCCCTTCCTCTCTCCGCAAAATCCACTCCTACGCTCTTCCGGCGTCGCCCCTTCCTCCTCCCCCTTCCTCCCTCTTCCTCCCTCTTCCTTCCTTCCTCCTCCGCCTCCCTATCCCCACTCTCAGCCCCATCATTTTTGCCCCCGCTCATATTTTTCATCTTTCCCCCTTCCCAGTTCCTTCCTTCTCCGCCCCCACCTCCCCCAACCCTCTCTCCCGAGCCACCTTTTTCCGTCCAAAACGACGCTCCATCCACCCATGAGTCATTGTTTGAGTGTCCGTGTGTACACGAATTTCGTGCTCGTCACCCTCAACTACACTCCACAAAGAAACGGAATATTTCTTGGAAGAATCTCAACTCAAATGATATGCATATATTGCCGAATGCACAGCACATATTGCCTATTGGCTATTTGGTCAGTCGATTTATGAATGTATGCACGATAAAATGCATTTTTCCAGTGTAATTTCATTCTCATTCATCACTGTATGTGAAAAGTCTCGGAATATGTATTACAATTCTTCATAGAACGGATATTCATATATTACGAATCCACTGTGTCAAAGGGTGAGCTAAACCATTATGAGCACCTTAGAGTGATAAAGAAATTTCATATGTATCCTCCATTGCAGGGATTTCCTCATGTTTTGCGCGTGGTAAACGTTCTCAAGATTTAAAAAATAACAATGCGCTCCAGTATAAGTTGTGCGGGAATAAATATTAAGTTTTTAGCAAATATAATGGACTCTGAATAAATCAATAGATATGAGTAATACTGCTATGGAATTAATTTTCGGCACCACGTGAATGCTAGAGGAAGCACCAAAAATGTGTAGCATCCTCAACAGGGAATGGGTCTTCACCAACACAATTCTAGTGATTCATTGAATGTCAGCATCTGATTTTCATCTTAAACGACGTTTTCTTAATTTTATCCAAAGATTTGACTGCCGCAAATGATAAGCATATTTCTTCGACATTACGTACTTGTGAAAAGTATCTAATAGGAATTATCGGCATTGAATACGATTTGAATTGAACAACTGTTCAAGCAAATTAACACTCGTCAATATATATTCTTCATTTTGGAAAAATAAAATTTCATTCCTCATTAAACTGTCACTAAACTGATGGTTTAACTAAGATCTTTTAGTAGAAATTGCTTGTTGAATACCTACTGTTTGAAAGACATCTTATTGGTTAAAGATCACTTGTTTCATTTTGTCGATATAATCTACAAATTGAATTATGATTACTTATTGAAATTGAATATGTCGAAAACACATATATAAAGCTTGGTAAGTATTATCACTCAGGCATGATGGTGTACATATGTAAAATCAAGACTGACAAAAAATACCTGCTTGCGATGTTTTTAAAGTAATAGGATTAGCTGTGCACGTGGGACCGCAAACAGCTACCCTTAAAGATTTCACTCGGCGTAAACTGTATAGAAATGAACTCCTGAAGAAATTTCTACTCTCGATTGTATTTACCAGCCATATTTTCTGGAAAAACTAAATAATGTATAGCGAACAATCTTTCTATTCGATGAATCTCCGTTATACAAGTCCTTTTCATATGTGTGAATCATTTTTATCTGCCATGGTTTCTTTTCGTACTATCTCATCCAATCTCATCATAAAATGCACTGCTTCGATATCACATTCGTTGAAAACTAAGTCAAATGTTGAAATAGCGGCGTTGTGGTTTTTCAGATCTTTCAAGATTGAATCGGTGTTGTTGTTGCATTGCACTTTTTAGAGTACTGCGCGTCACGTCCAATTTCTGCTTTCGCCCAAAAAGTGAGCAAAATCTTCTCAATGGTAATATGAAGGTCAAAATTTTTATCAGCACTTTTTTGGTTCGGGAATGTGAGTATTCATGTTCCGCCTCGCCTCGGCTTTCGCTGATATCGATACAAATATCCCCATCGGCCCCATTGGACCCCCCGCTCCATAGCATGGATTCCGGGGGAAGTGTATCTCTTCTCTTGGTTTATTCATCGACCGGACGGAGGACCAATCACTCAAGATCCCCAGGATCCACCCCTCGCTTGCCCTGCGCGTCAAAGGACTTACGAATGGGCAAAGCAAGAGCTGAACCTGGAATCAAAAGCCCCCGTAACCAACCGCCTCGCTTCCTCTCAGCCCGTCTCTCCTTTTTCATTAATGCCTCAAAATATTTATTTGTATTCTTGTGTGAGAGAATAATAATACGCGTTTCTATTGAATATTCAAATATCTACCTATCATACAAGGCAGGCATATTAGATACTTCTTTACGATCTATGATGACGGCGTTTATTCTTGAGTCCCCGCTTTTCCCACCATATTTCATGTTGATTGAAGCATGAAAAATAAATACTAATAACAAGTCAAAATAATCATTGTTAGGTACCGAGACTATAACACATATTGGAATGTTCGTTTAACCAGAAAAAAAATTTCAAACCAAAATAAGCCATCAAGGGCTAATTATTTTTGTTAATATTAAATTAAGGTATTAATGACTATAATAATATATTAATAATAGTTATATGTCCATCATCGAAGGAACCGGAGTGGGAACATATATATGTACGCAGTAAGATCACAGATGAATTACGAGAAGTAGGCGATGGATGGCTTCAGCGCTAGGGTTGAATCATGAGTTAGGAGCATTAACTGTGAATTGAATAATGTACTTAACTTGCTATTTTGTGTATCTCCTAGCTGCATATCCGTACTAGTTTTAGAAGGCAATTTCTTGCATTTCGATTTCTATGAGTGCGATGAGTTTAGTGTCTCTTCGTTAAACTAGAGAACTAGATAAATTGAGAACATTGAAAAGATAGGACTGGAAATAGAAGACAGCAATATGTTTGAATTAACGCTAGATGCATGGCATTAAACTGCTCATGGGCCATTTTCTCATTTTGTTCGACTTACACTAAATATGTTTCCAGCATGCAGGTGTTCACTGAATCTATTATTTTTTAATGTTGTTATCGATTTTTGGAACATACCTGTATTACCCTCACCTGATCACAATTGAAATTCTTCTTTATAATCGCAACCCTCTAATATTTACCTTTTCATTGTTCAATGCATATAAACCTGATGTTCTTATTTGCAATTCTTTTTAAATGGATGCATAGCTACGGCGAAGTTCTTGCCATTACAAGAGAAAGTGCGATTCGAATGAGTGAAGTAGTTTGAAAAGAACTAATCAGAATGAAAAGGACAATGGAAGCAGCATTTTACGAAGGACATGCGGAGGGGAGCAGTAGAACTGAGTGGTGGCCTTGGGCACCATAAAGTGTAGAGGGCGCTTGGAGTGGACGCTTAAATTAGGCACGCTCGAAACAAAGGAGAGATTGAGATCATGAAAAATATATAATCCCGCGCGTCTCTGACGTTGATTGGCCACTACCGGGTGGGCGCACTCGTCCCATTGGTCCATTCGATCGGCCGCCACCTTGGTCTTGCGCCTGCGTGCTTCTTTTATTATTTATTTCCGTGCGTGATCACTCGGAAATACCTGGAAATGATTAATCGTGAGCTTTGGAAAACGGTTTGTGGGCGGTGAGAGGGGTGTCCTCAAAGCCGAAACTGCTGATATAAAGACAGCTGAGTATTAAAAATAGTAGTGAATTCTAAACGGTACATTATCGGAAACGAATATTTCACCTACACACATTGGCCTGCAGTGTAAATTAGTGTTTTCACCGATTACCTACCAGTATAAAGAACATGGTTCTGTTCTTAAGGAAGAAATAACAATAAGGTATGAGTAATTTTAGGCGAATCTCTGACTCCCTGTAGCATCATGGCTGGAAGTCTAAAGTGCTAACAAATAAATTTACATACTAAGATTAAGTTGAAAACTAATAGCTGATTTTCCAAATTACCGTGGGCCAAACTAGCGTAGCTCGAACTAGCTCTTGGGGATGATTCTTGAAAACTTGTCAAGATTTTGCAAGCAATAAACTTAATGATAATGAAACCAGGGGGGCATTTATTGACATGTTTAAGCATTGTTTGATTTACGATATCAAACTCTCGAACTATTTACGAAAGAAATGATTTATGGCTACCTTATTTTGCATTACTATCGTGGACTACCTTTCAGGAGGTGTGGTTTTGATTTACATAAACCACTTTAAGCAGAGAAACTATTTCTTATTTTATGCAGGCAATGTCTATAATGCAGCAAGGAATGACCGTGTAATATCTAAAGAGAATTTTCTTTCGTGAAAATTGTAGCAAATAAATGCCGTGGAATTAGAAAATTATCGCAAAATTTTGCGCACTTAATGATGCGGGAAAATTTGATATTAAGCTATTATTCTATACCGCGGTAAAACAAAATAATTTCTCATGTGTAGGTTTAGTACTCTGAAATTGATAATGATGTATCCAGCTTTCGAATCTAGACGTTATTGTTTGTTTTTGCGACTCATTCAAAGAAATGAATTTTCAAATTATAGGGAATTTGCACGGGAGTGAATTTCCTTTTATGCACGCAGGCTTGTCCTTGAACTCCGTCCATAACTTCCATTACTTATTACAATGGCAATAAAAAATGTAATGGAATATATCGCTTGAATCTCCTCGCCGCCCGTTATGCAAATAAACTGTACAACATTCTCATTCCACCGCATTGACTCCGGGATTGAATCGCCGTGCCAACTGCCAGCCGTCTGGAATAATACTTTTTATTACCCATTCGGGTAAGAGGCAGTGGTTGCTTTGCGGAAGTGGCGAGGCTATTAATATCTCCTTTCCATACTATTTCTTCTTTTGGAACGAATATCTAATGAGTAGCTATTTTTTATCTTACCATTTTATTTTTTTTCTCCGAGAATGAAGCAGTGGTCATTAATTATCTCTGTAATTTAACTACAGGGAAGTTTATGCTGAAAGCCATTCCATCTGAGTTTCAACAAAATAATGAATAGAACATGAGAATGAAAAGTGCCATGTTTAGAAATTAAATGCCAATACTCATTTCATTTATGTCTCTTTTAGGGACACGATCCTAAACATATTTCCATCAGTACAATTTCTTTGAATATAAGGCAGCATTTCTTTAGTATTTTTATGTCCACGTCAATAGATTACTTTTAGTATTAGTTGGTGACTGTGGTAACCGTCAAAGTACTTCCTAGTGAATAGGAGCATCTGTAGAGCACAGATAATTTCACGCCTGTACATCTACTTCTGTATCATAATACATTCATATTCTACTCTATAAAGCTGACATTAACATATTTCCGGTCTTGTAGACCAAATATTATGATTCAGGAAGTTCTCTCGGGTTTCCCACCGGGTCAGCGTGGTGTGCACCGACGTTTCGACGGCTAACTCTGCCATCGTCTTCAGGGTGAAGTGCAGAGCAATGAATTCGCCAAGTATTTATACCCTGTCGTAGGGTCAGGTGTCATCCGATTGGTCCGATGTGTTCCCAAGTGCCGAGCCGCCCCGGTGACGTCTCGTACTTTCAATTTTTCTCAGCACAGGTCTCCACGTGCTACGTGTCTCAAATATTATGAGCTTAATTCTTAGTAAAAGCACTGCCAATTTTTTTCTCATTATGGCAACATGATAAATTCCCCATGAAAAATAATAGAAGAAGATGAAACCTATTAGAAACGTCTTGTACACCAAAATATGGGAGTAAACACCTGAAATAACGTCAGTAAACGTTGTTTTTAGTCAGCTCCCTCAGTGATCATAATCTGTCTCCCGAACTATTTGTTCCAAATAAAAGAATGAAAGTGCTGGGCAGCTTCTTATTCTTTAGCTAAATCGAAGTTCTTGAATTGTTGCCAACGCTTTGCCGAGAGCGATATGGCCATCATCAAAGCACTCTACGGTGTTAACCAGTTTTATTTTCCAAGCGGAAGGTTCTCTCATGGGGCCGGAGTGTGTAAGAAAGGGGGAAGGAGGAGATGCTCGTGGGTTTTCTTTTCTTCCTCTTCCTTCCTTTTGCTTCAACTGGGACCGTTTGCCTCTTTCATGGCTGCCCAACACCGTAGGGTCCCAGAATCCTAATACACCTCCAATCTCTCTCCCTACCCAAACATCTACTAAAACCATCCATCCCGAGAAGACCTGGCCCGTATCCCCAGCCCCTCGCACCATCGAAGATTGATGGTGCATCGCGATAAGATAATAAGGTATTGTGGTCCGATGAGCATCACAAAACGCCAGGGAGAAGATTCCCTCCCCATCCCCACCCTCCGTTACTCCCGTTTCATCTTCCTTCACTAAACTCCCCTCCCTCCCGCCGCCACCCATCCAGCCATTCTCCCACCCCCTCCCTCATAGGAAAAGGACCAATCACCTCACCCTTTCGCCCTTTCAAATCTTTCTTCGGGAGGACCTATCTAAACATGACCTCAATATCCTCCTCCAAATAGTTTACCACGCCCATTTCTCAACACCTCGACCCGAATCTTATTGTTAGAATCTATTGAGGGAGGTTGCGGGAGTGAGCGCCTGGACTCGTCCGTCAAGGAATTGCTGGCAGAGTGACGTGAGGAATACAGCGATACTTGTTCCCTGGTTCGGGAGAGACGTATCTACGATGTCCTCGGATAAATTTGAGGTTTTTTTTCGGCCCATTAAGAACCTTTGCGTTTTTGCGCTGTGTTCTTGTGGCTTCAATGATATGTTTTTAGTTATTCGTAGTTCGATCAGTTTTCACATAAAGCTCATTGGATGGTTTAAATGTTTCTGGAGAAAGAGGTTTGTTTAGAATCTCTCGGGTCCTTAGCGTTAGGGGAAAATTTGTATGAGTTAAGAGATCGCTCGATTGGAAATACCTCTAAATGGTGCATTTGCTTAATTCAACGCACCATATTTTAATTTAAAAATGAATCGGAATCAATTCTTGTAGTTTCTTAACGGTGAACTTCCGCTGGGTGATTAGGCTAACATATTTTTCTTTTCTATACACCATCATTGCTCAGTGGAAATCATATCCGTGTTTGTGTGCAAATATTTTTGTGCATATTAAATATATGCATGATAAAATATATAATTATTATGCTAAATATATGAATATATATATTCACACGTACATACATATACACATGTACATGTGCATATATATATATATATATATATATATATATATATATATATATATATATATATATATATATATATATTGTGTGTGTGTGCATTCTTCTAGTCAATCTTATCGAGGTTTTCCAGCGCTCAATGCGGATTTCTAAGAAGTTTACGTTTTTGATCCCCTGTAGAAATCGTGCTGCAAGTATCGTAAAACGAATGGCATTAAGATTTTGCTACACACTAACTAGTATATTATTCTGTAAACTCTTCGGTGGCCTTTTTTCAATAGCTTTACAATATTCTGTTATACGCTTTCGGTGCCTTCAGTAATGGTTTAATTATCATCGACTTTGGGCAATGTAAATGTTTTCTCATTAGGATTTGCCCGTGGATAGCTACACAAAAATCATGTGGAACAAAAAATGCGTATTTTCCGTGCGGGAGTAGGGAGAGATCAATGTAAGCACATGGTGCACTGATATTGGTGCATGTTGAAGATTTTATGAATATGAACCCTTGGGACTTCTTGGGAATCTTCTTTTCGTAGTGCCCATCACATTTTATGCAATTGCTGTTGGAGTGAGCTGTGATATGATCTATGGCGGATAAGTTGGGCTTAAAAACTTAATAACATCAGGCGTGACTTAGTAAAAATTATGGATATGCAAAATTTAAATAATACCTTTGTAGTTTCCATGCATTTTTATTGGTGGTAGATGACACAACGCGTTTCGCTATAGTGTAGTACATTCATGTGCTTGATTGATGTATCATAATCATGTGTTTCAATGTCGAAATTACAAAGTTATTCTTTTTGAATTATAGGTAATTTAAATACATTTAAGGGGATCGAGGTGTTGCGGTGGCTATCGTACTGGCTTCCCAACCAGAGGGCTCGGGCTCAAATCCCGGCGGTGTTGAATATTTTTCAGAGGTATCTCGATCCCTACTTGAGGTGCTTTATGGAGGACACTTTGTGAGTACGCCGTCCGTTGGATGGGACGTTAAGTTGCGGACCCCTTGGCGCCTTTCGTTAAGAGTAGGATAATGCCGACGCCGGGTTTCTCCCCACCCTTCATCCTTTCCTGTCCATCCCCTATGGCGCAAATGACCTCTGCTGTCGGTCACCTCCCCTAAATACTACTACTACTTGAATATATTTAATTTCCAAAAGCTATCTCGCAAATTTGCTTGCTAACTCATGCGTTAAAATCTTCTTTGAATTTATTTTCGTAAATTATCTCTCATGGATACCACCGTCATTCGATTGCTACTACACTCTTTTTTTCTGCAAATGAGTAATGAAAGCTCATAAGAGTTTTGGCATATTTTTAATTGATAGCGTACGTTTCAAGTTCAGTATAAACGAAAATATATTAAAAGTAAGTAGATACAAACTTACTAATGCGTAGGAATCACCATCGCGACCCTTGTAAGAATGTATCAGTCAATGAAGGATGAAGTTCATTTTTTAGCTAATGCCACGATTTCGCCCTCTTCACTGCAGGATTTTCCTCATCAAGCTTGTATGTATGTATTCAAAAGTCTGGGGATATAACTGCAGATATATATATTTATGTAATAATATACAATCGTTGGTACTTGTCTTGTTGTTAACTGGCGTGAAGCTCCTGGAAACCATTATTGGCTACGGAGCGTTCTTATACCGAAGTAATTGGATTAAAAACCTCTTCATCTCCAGGAAGGATTCGATGCACATGGTATTCTAATTTTGCAATTTGAGGCATTCTTTCCGCTCTTATAGTTACGCGCGCATGCCTTTAGTTTCGCCTCGCAAACCATTCAGTGATTTTGAAACCCAGCGTCATTACTTCTTTTTTTATAAGCTTGATTGGCTGATTGTTGTTGACTTACAGGCGAGCTTCCCCTAAAGAATTTCTATTCAGTTCTTTATCCCAAGCTCATAAGGCTCGATCGAGGTCCTAACCAAACAAATAAAAGTTTCCATATCATTATTCCTAGAATTTTCCAATTAGCGTAATAACGTCCCTTTCTTACATCATTTCCCAGAAGTGGTTACGCCATCGAAACTTAATTTTGGGCGAGGAAAGGCTTCTTGTTTGCTTAATTGTGTTTTAGGATATAAAATATTTCAGAAGCTTTTCCCTTTCTATCCGTAGGGTTATTATTTTATTTCTTGCTCATGAAGTTCTGACTTCTGCGATCACTTTAAGAGTGATGTTATTACTTCATAATTTTAGTCAATCTGCCTTCCACTTCAAGCTTGTTTGAATTTGACGGAAAATACTTCGTTTAATGCATATTATTTCTTAATAATATACATGCAATTACATTTATAAGGAACCGTAAAAGCTCCATCTATTCACATTCCAATTAACAGGTGATTTCGCGTTTGATTTTATCGATTTCCTCTAAAAGGTCATTACGATTCATCAGGACTTACTAAACCTTATTTATCACATATAGTTAAAATAAAGTGGCATTATTCTAAAATATTGACTGTCGAGCTTAATATGAATGACTGACTTCATTACGCTGCAATTAAATCAGCCATTCTGTCGTGATTCGATTCTCGCCCATTCTCTCAACAGGGTTAAAATAGCGTAAAATGAATTTAAAAAAACAGCGGAAGATGCCGCGGCAGTTACTTTCAAGGAGTTATCTACTGATGTGCACCGAAAAACAGCAATTTAACAACGTAGAAATCATACGCTTTGACCAGGATCATCCGGGGCAAGGCGAATGAAATTGGCACAATAGAATTCCTGAATTACAGGACTTCTTCAGTAGAGCATACCTATTTCATATTTTTCCACCACCGGCGAATGAAATCCACATTATTTTGCATTACTTACGAAGTAAATCCTCACCTTATTTCTTCTATTTTTAATACAAATACTCGTCAATTCTCCCATACCAACCGCATTTAGTTAAAGTTGATTCTTCTTTTGGAAAGTAGAAGTCCCACTTCTATTCGTAGAGTAAAATGAAATACAAGGTCAATTTCTCCTCGTGAGATTAGGATTCGTACGACTTTGAAACTCTTCATGTATCCTAAATTCGACTTTCACAAATATTCTGCGAAGCTAAACAAAACCATTCAACTATTCCATATATTCGTAACGTAAACTCATACAATAATTCTTTCCATTGGAGAATACATGTAATCAAACAGAACCGATTTCGTTTTTGACGCATTTAGCGTCTTCACTCTCTACTTGCTTTACTGACGCTTCCCTGGGCTCTCTGTAGTACTCTCAGTAAACAGTTATTACATCTTCCCGTTCCTACCCATTTCCAAACGGCATACAATACTTCAAGATTATTTATTTTCTTCTGCCATTAATATTCTATCCTTACTTTCTTTCGCTTAACTTCCGCTGTAATTGTTTTCTTATCATCTTCCTCACTAGTGGCAGAAATCAACCAGTCTTTCTTCGCCGTAACAGAATCCTTCACTTCAATCCGCTAGACATCACTTTTCATTCTCCCAACCACACCTTTTCCGTATACGCACAATTTTAGCACATTTAACAATCAATCCTTTCAAACTTTCCCTAGAGTCACTCACTCTTTCGTTTGTCTCTTTCTACCTAAATCGACTATAGCGTACGTGCACAAGCTGCATTTACACCAGCGAATACGTTTACATATCCTGTACATGGTTGTGTTGTAGCTTTTCGACTTTTTCTATCGATTTCCTCTTAAATATATTCTTCCCTTCTACCAAAATTTTCCCTTGATCCGCTTGCAAACTATCAAATAGTTGCCTTTGTCTCATTCACGACCACTCACTGCCATTGTATCCTTCAATAATACTTTAATTTTCTCATAATATGCGAAAAATCAATTATCGTCTTAGAATCACCCCTTTTCCTCACATACCAAGAAATAGATTTATCCTTAAGCCACATGTTTGAGACAATTAATCCTTTTAATGCACCTACTCACCAAATGTTCTCCATGATCATACACCTGGAGGTACCACATGAGTTTGCTGTATTTTCAGAGGCATCCTTTCTTATAACTACTCAACCATTCATGAAAGCTAATATTATTAATGTTTCACTGAAGGTCAAACTCATTCAAAACTTCTATCAATTTTCCTCAGAGAAAATTTATCACTCTCCCAATCTCACCTATTCTAACAAACTGCAATCAGAATTCTTCGAATATCATTTCTTTCGCTAGATTTAATACGAGGCTGGAGCAATCTCGGAGGCACTAACTCATATTTACTTTCTGCATATTACGAGTAGGACTCTCATTTAGAATCAAGTCCCAACTGTCTTGCATTAAATGATTAACTCCGTAATACAATAGCAAACCACCGCCAGCAATTCCGACAGCTTATTTCTCCTTCGCTTCATTTTACATGCTCTGAAGAAAAACATTCACAGCGCAATCATTTCATTCACCAATTCTCTTTCCTTTCCATGCAAACGCCTCGCGTTCCAAACACCAATTGTTCAGATATTTCCACGTAAGTTTCTTAATCAATCATTTTCCAATGACCTACGCCGCTCATAATCTCTTCTGTCCTCTGATGCTTTATGATTGTTGAAATATAGGGTTGTCAAGGTCATCAGCTTTTGTGGTATCCATGCCACTCGTACCATTCCCTGCTATGGCACTCTAACAGTCTTCGTACATTTTCGTTAGCATGCTAAAAATGATGACAAAGTCTAGTAATATCTCAAACCCGCTTTCAATATTCTTATCAAGCCAAAATCCCCTCTGAAGGGGCTGATGACCTTGATGGCAGGCACATCGTTTCCTGTACCCCACTTACATGTATAACAGAAATATGCAATGAACTGATGCACTAGAACGCATAATAAAAATGAAAGGAGAAATAACTGCAGTTAGGAATCTCTAATTCCAAGCCCGGTCAGTGTTTTTTAATTCTACATGTACTTTCAGTGTATTTTATTGCCTGTTGTGTCTCCTGAGTGATGGATGGGGTAAAAACAGGCAAGAATAAGGAAGTGAATAGGTTTTTGCACTGTATCCGAACAAGCATAAAGTATGAAGAACTGAAAAAGGAAATAATATCGTTCGAATTTGAGGAAGTTAACCAGATACGCGATGAGGGCGTAATAGTCGTTAGGGATCGTCCGAAACCTATCTTTGATACGTGGGTTACCTATGACGTGCTGTTGTATTCTGTGCACGCTAAGGTTTGTCTCGCGGCAATCTGTTCCACACCAGTTAACACTAGTATGTATGTGACTTTTTTTAAGTGAAGTTCCTTCTCAACATTCGTAACGTTGTTTTTAAAATAAATTAAGAGCAGTAGCAACAATAAAACTATCAGCGATTGTAATGTGGAATTCAGAAGAGATCGACAAGTCTCAGAGTCCTGGTGTGAATAAATTACTTCCACTACTCTGTAAATTAATGATCAAACTCTTCCAGAAATGTATTTTTAACTTATGCTTATTTTATACATAATTCCTATGAACGGAAGCATGCCGTTAATCGAACGTGGGAAATATGTAATAAATAAAATTGCATACAATATATCAATGGCATGCAATATTTTTTAACTGCAACTGATGGCTGAAAATGACTGATGGTACTTGATATATAAATACGTATAAGCGTTAACATCATAATCAAACACAGAAGAAATACTGTTTACGCGGAAATAAACAAATTCCTCTATTACCATGTGTGTTTAGCATTCAATTTTTATAGTACCTTATGCTATGCTGAAGGGTAACATGATAAAAGCATTTAAAGCTTGCGGTGCTGATAACTCTATCTACTCTACTTTATAATTGCTTTATGAGATTACCTCATTCCAATATGATTAAAATTTGAGCTTAATAAAAAAATATATCAATTCATGCAATTGATTATGCATTTGTCGAAACCATATATATAGATTAAAAATATGATTATATCCGTCCGTCAAGGGCCCAGCATTTTCCCAGACACTCAAAACTTGCCCTTTTATTAAAGGCGGCTCAAAAACCTTCCTCCATCTGACGATAGGTGGCAGCTTCCTGACCCTCCCCCCCTTTCGCCTCCGCATCTTTTACCTCGAGAGCGGGAGACGCCTCGGATGGGGGAGCCATCTCTCGGCTGGAATTGCGTACGCGCCTTTGCTCTCGGCCCGCTCATTTGTCATCGGCCTCCACCTCTTCTTCTTCTGCTTCCCCGCATTCATTCGCCGCCGCGCCTTTCCACCTCTCCCGCCCACCCTTGTTCTTCTTATTTCCCCCACCCTCCCCATCCCTTCCTCGCTCCTCCCCTCACGCCCACCCTCTCTCTCCACTCTGCTCTCTACATCGCACAACGGACATAACTCAGTCCAGCCGCTCCCTCCCAGAGCATTTCTCTCTCTCATCTCGTTTTTATTTCTATATTTTTCTTTTTTTTTAACCTCTCAACCCCCGCTCTCCTCCCTTATTTCTTCTCCTCTCCTCGCTTGCACATCTCAGCTCTGAGGATACGCCCTTATACCCCTTGCCCTCCTCACCCTCTACAATCTCTTTACCATAAAAATATCTCCCCTTCACCCGTTTGATATTCTCCTCCGTCCTCTCCACTTCACTTGTTTCCTTCCTTTTGGCTTCATTCGCCTCCGTATAGATGAAGCATTGTTTCCATGGCATTAGAGGCACGTTCCGGATCACAACAAAAATTCTGGTTTGCCCATAAATGCTTTTCGATCGTATTCTTAAATTCCTCGGTGTCCATATCAGTAAAGTGGAGAGGGTGGTCCAAGGGGGCGGGAAGGCAACGGGTGCATTCTTCACCTCTCGGATACCTTTCCGATCAAACATATGGGCCTTTTCCCAATCACCTCCAAGTCCTCATGATCCATGACCTATCTGATATCCTCTCAATCTCTGTTTAATTCTTCTGTCCGCCATCTTGACCATTTCCACGTTTAACTCGTAAAGAAATGAAAAAAATACTCTATGATTGATTGAAAATATAAATAAAATCTTTGAATATTATGAATTCTCTCCAAGAAACATTTTCAATATAATAATTATGATAAAGTTAGAGTTAAGCGTTACGATAACTCCGTAATTTTATCTCCTGTTTTAATCCGTTCTTCAGCTTTCCTATTCTATTGCATGATGCATGAAACATGAGCGTCTGTCTGCTCGTAACCCGCCAAGAATCACATTTACCCGAACCAACTGGCAATGCATTCACTTACCAAGCAGTATCAAAAGAAATTTGATATTTTATTATAAATTTACACTCACCAGGAATCTAACTAATGGCCTTGGCATAGAAAACCACGATAAATACCCACCTTCCAGCCTGCCACTCAGATTTGATGACTAATTGAAATTTCCTAGTGCCCATACCCAATACCCATGAGCAATCTTTTCAGTATACGATTTTAGATGTTGAGGAGAAAGAGCCATTCTTATCGATTAATGGATTGAAACTTAATGTAGTTAAATGACGTCAACTTTGAACATGAGCGTATTAATGAACTAAACATGACAGCTCTTAAACGTATGGTCCACTTAATGAATAAATCACATTCTATTCAATATACAGTTGCGTGTGTGCATATGTCGAAATCATTTTTACGCGTGGCTTCATTTTCTGTGATACTTAAGCACCAATCTCAATGATTTTCTAATGAGATTAAACTGCGACCGATCCGAAAGAAACCAATAGAATCCGAAAATGAGGTGGATTTAATGTGATATTATCCCTGTGGGATCTTTTGTATTCCACGCTCTAACACTTTTTAATCATTTGGAATCAGTAATTAGTGGAGCTGAATCTATTAAAAATGTGTTTTATTATCATTCCTAGAATATGTTTTCATCATATCAAACTAAATTTTATTTTAAGAATTAAATTCAAATAAAACATTAACTTAATAAAAATACATGGTAAAAATAACAATCAAATTAAGTGTATAGTATATGGGGTAGAAAAATATGAATTACTTAAAGGTTATTACTATAATTTTGAGGTTAATTGTATCTTTCTTCTTATACACCGATTCTTTTTTAATCACAATAGACAACGAAAGTACGCGAAACGATACTCGCTCGGTTTTATTCAAAATTTCTCGTAATCTTTTACGCATACCCAGCATCAAAATCTTACACGACTCCAACCGATCAGTTTTGGAACCATTTTGTGCCTGGAAACCTCTGATCCATATCAATCATTCACGGAGCAATGCTGGGATGGAGTCAGAATCTTAATTTAGTTTTTGAGAGAAACGCATTGGTAAACAGGAAAAGCATTCAGTTGCCATAAAGGAAACTCGTGCCCTTTTAAAAGCAGTAAGTACTTCTCAAGAAACTGGAAAAAATATGGCTTTTGAATAATTCCGGAGGAGAAGGAATGAAGAAAAAGCAGGATCACATCGTTCTTGTTTCGCCTCCCTCCTCCCCTCTTTTACGCCCGTACATTTCGTCGAAAATGGGCGGAGGTGGCCGAAGGCTTTTTTTTCCCTTCGGAGCGGAGGAGGTAGCCGGGGAGGGAGAGAGAGGAGGGGGGGATAGATCCCTCGGGAAGGATGAGTAGTCTGGCGGTGTAATTATTGGGAGCTCGCAAGGTGACTGCCACGGCCACGGGGGGTAGTCATGGAGAAGGGGCCCAGGGAGAAGGGGGAGGGCATAAAGGGACGGGGATGTGGTGGGGGTGAGGTGAGAGAGAGAGAGAGAGAGGGAGAGAGGTGGAGGGGGAAAGAGGGAGAGAGAGAGAGAGAGAGAGAGAGAGAGAGAGAGAGAGAGAGAGAGAGAGAGAGAAATATAGTTCCTTCATACCCTGACCCCTGCTTCCACTCCATCACATCTAAAGTCCCTCAGCCCCTCCCCCATCCCCCTCACTCAGTTCCTTTGCTCTCCCGTATTCCCAGGTCTCGCTTTTTCTCATTTTCCTCCGCCCTCTTCTTTCTCTCTTTCTCTGCTACCCACCCTCTTCCCTCTCCTCCCCCCCATCCTCTCTCTCAGGTGCCCTTCACAGTCGGGTCCTCGTCGCGCTATCCCTCATCCCTAATTTAACTCCCATCCGACCGCTTCGGTTCTTCCTTACTTATTTACTCTCTTTTCCTATCTCTCGCTTCTACCCCTTCTGGAGTATATATTTTCCTTATTTCCTTATATTCTTTCATCGTGCTTTGTTGCTCGGGTTACTTTATTCTTATTTTTCTTTAAATCTTATCAACATCCTTTGACATCGTCTTACGAGTATATTCTTTTCAGCGATAATACTTGAATTTAGGACACACTGAGTATCTTCTCGGGCTGCTGTGCTTGCATAAGTGTTCTTCTTATTAATTAAATTTGCCAATAAGGATAATTTAGTTTCTTTACTCATCTGGAATTACAAAAGTTTCCTTTGCTATTATTTCGAAGTTTTATTTTAGAATTTGTCAATTTCGAATGTGATTTGTCAACATGTATATGTGAAATGTCAACAAGGACGTTTTATTCAAAATCGAGAATAGATTGGAGATCATATGGATAGTAAATTCTTTTAGAGTTGTCAATTTGTTTTTATGGAATATTTGACGGCTAAG